>NC_088802.1:8310164-8610164 GCF_011386835.1 Chrysemys picta bellii | reverse complement strand
GTCTGTAGTAATTTTGAGCAGTCTAACATATTATGGCCCATTAGTCTAGTATTTTTACTGTATGATACTACTACAGTAGACCCCATATTGCTCACATACTATATTTATTTCCTATATAATACCAGTACAAGATGGTATTGTGATCTGTTCCTCTCCAATACTCTAGTACTTCAAAGCAGTTACTCCAGAATCCTCAAGTTTTTTTCTTTAATGAGCATTATGGGGTAGAAAGATTTTTCCAGATGCCTCCTTGCGCTCCGTAGCCAGTGCCAGTGGGGCTGCCCCCCAGGCACAGATTCATAGCACCAGGGGGCATTTTTAGTGCCAGGAAGCTGGGCAGAGACTGCGGCTGCAAAAATGCCGTTGACGTTCAGCCACAAAGTTTAGCCAGGGATGCCTCTTGCCTAGCGACTGTCCCTGCTAAATGATCCCCTTATGAGGCAAAGAACAGACCAGCCACTGTGCACACCAGAGCCGCATCTGGCCAAGGACAACCCCAGACCCTGGACTGGGTCACATGTGTGAAAAGACTTTTGTGGATCACCCCGTTCCCTTCCGGTGCCCCCCTCCCCACCTGGCCCCTGCCACTGGGTCCCCAGTGAGAAAGAAAGAGGAGGCTTCAAGGCCCGTCCAGCCCTCAGCCTCTCTACTGAGGCTGCCAGCGACTTTCGGCCAACAGGGAAGTGGGCTGGGGCCGAACAAACTCATTTCACATTGGGGCTGTGGAATGGGAGTGACAGGGTGGGGCTGGATCAGAGCCCCACGTCTCTAGAGGGGAGAGGTCCCGTGAGCCATTCCCCATACCCCTGAGCCAGCCAATCGCCCACCCTGTGGCCAGATCAGAGCCAGTGCCCCACAAGAGGGGAAGGACCCCATATCCCATTCCTCTCCCTCCCCAAGCCAGCCAGTGCCCTTGCCCTGGGGCCAGATTGAAGCTGGCATCCCCTATCGGGGAAAGGTCAAATATCCTACTCCCCCCAGCCCCCATAAGCCAGCTACAAACTCAAGCCAGGTTACTCCAAAAGGAACCAGCTGGCTCAGAGGGGTGGGGAATGGGATATGGGACCTTTCCCCTCTAGGGGGCGCCGGCTCCCATCCAAACCTGGAGGAATTGGAATCAACCACCCTATTTCCATCCCCCGCCTTTCCTGCTCTAGCACCAGGAGAACAGGGTGGGGACGTTCCTGGACCACATCCTTGTGGATCCCATGACAACCCCGGCCTCCACCACGTGCTCTATATCCCTGGCCCACGAGGGCCAGAGACACTTCCCAACGGGAGCTGGGCCCGGGCGGGAGGTCAGAGGTCAACCATGGCTAACGGCCCCACGCCTGGGGTTGGCGTCGCCACGTTCAACCCTGTGTTAGGCACCTGAAGGAGGAGGAGAAGGAATGAGGGGAGGAGAGACAGTGAGGGATGACAAGAGGGAGGGGAAAGCGGGAGAGAAGCAAAAGGAAGAGAGAATGAAGAAAAGAGTGAACGAATGAGCAGAGGAGAGAGAAAGAAAGAGGAGGAATGAAGGAGAGCAAAAAAAAGAAAGACTAAAAAGGGAAAGAATGAGAGACACTGAGGCCAAGAAAGAATGAAACAGCCGAGAGAGGGTGTGAAAGAAAGAAAGAAAGAAAGAAAGAAAGAAAGAAAGGATAAAAATGGCGAGAGGAGGGAGAGTGAAAAGTGAGAGCACGAAGCAGAGAAAACGAAAGAGAGCAGGGAAAGGAGGAACGCAAGAGGGCGAGCGAAGGAGGGAGTGAGGAGCGCGCCGGTACCTTTTTGCGGTGGGGGTCGTTCTTGGCCAGGCAGGATTTCGACAGGGACAGGTAGCCCCCAATCACCTGGATCTCCTCCGCCGTGGGGTAGCGCTTCTTCAGTGGGGCGCCGGCTGCCTTCTCGGGCGCCGTGGGGCCCCCCTCGCCCTCGACGCCGTTCTCCACGGCTGGCACCGGTGCCTTGCGGGGATTGATGGTGATGGTGTTGCCGCTCCGGCGCTGCACGGCCGGGTGGGGCAGGGCGGAGGGGCCCCCCAGCTCCCGGGGCCCCCGGCCCCCGCGCCTCATGGCCTCCCCCTCGGCCGGCTCCTCGGCGCTGGCCGGGAGGGGAAGCTGCTCACGGCTGGGGGAGGAGGAGGAGGAAGTGGAGGCCGGAGCAGCGGCAGCCTTTGGAGGAGAAGTGCTGATTTCCTGCCGAGCCTCGCCGGGGTCTGGGGGAGGGGAGGCGGCCGCCCGGCGCGGCACCACCACGAAGGAGTTCCGCGAATGGAGGCGCAGGCTGGCCACGGCTTTGGCCTGGGCCTCGGCATCCAATATGGTGTCGACGGGCAGGCCTGAGGCTGAGGCGTCTCCATTGTCCCCCCTGCCACCTCTGTCCAGAGAGGTGACGTCTCTGCCCAGCAGGCCCGGTATCACCGCACCTGAGCCACCACCACCACCGTCACGCCTCTCCGGTGAGGTGGCTTCTCTGGCTTGTAGGCCCAGCCCCAACGCCAATGCACTGCCACCAAGCCTGGCTCCCCTCTCTGGTGAGGCAGCTTCTCTGGCTTGTAGGCCCGGCCCCACCACCAATGCACTGCCACCAGGCCTGTCTCCTGTCTCCAGTGAAGCGGCTTCTCTGGCTTGTAGGCCCGGCCCCACCGCCAATGCACCGCCACCAGGCCTGGCTCCCCTCTCCGGTGAGGCGGCTTCCCTGCCTCGCGGTCCTGGCGCCATGGCACTGCCATCACCCCTAGTTCCCGTCTCTGGCGAGGCGGCCTCTGTGCCTTGAGGCCCTGGCACCACAGCCAATGTGCTTCCACTGTGCCAGGCTCCCCTGTCCGGTGAATTGGCCTCCCTGCTCCGAGGGCCCGGCACCAATGTGCCAGGGCTGCCACCATCATGCCTGGCTCCCCTCTCTGGCGAGGCGGCCTCCCTGCCCCATGCTTTGCCGGTGGGCGAGCGCCGCGGTGGGCTCTCTGGCCAGGCCTCGGACCTGGCTTTGAACTGGCTGCGGTAGGAAGCCACGGTGAAGGGAGGCGGCGAGGGGGTCAGGCCCGGCAGGTCGCGGGGAGGGCTGGGTGTGCCACTACGGTGCTGGGCCGAGCCGGGCGGTTTCCTTGCTGCCAGGGGGCGTTCGTAGGAACCATCGGCGAGGTTCTCGGTGCTGAGGGACCTGAGCGGTCGCGGGGGTGGGTCCTCCTGGCCGAAGCGGCTTAGCAGCTTGCTGACACGCCCGCGGCGTTGCTCCGGGAGCCCCGGCCGGCAATCGGCCTCGCCGCGGCTTTGGCCAAAGGAGTTGAGGTCTTCCACGCTGCGGCTGAGGGCCGATTTGACGATGAAGACTTCGCCGGCCCGGATCTCGGTCACGCTCCCGCCGCGCCGGGCCAGCAGCTCGTTCAGGGATTCCACGCTGCCGGATTTGGCCTCCCCCTGCCGCTCGGCCCCCAGTGGCGCTGCTCCCGGCACCGACTCAATGATGATGACGTTGTCGGCCCGTAGGGTCCTCACCCCAGGGCGCTGGCTGTACAGCTCCATCAACTGCTTGGCCTTGGCGCTGGCTGCCTCGGCCTCCGGCACTGCTGTCTCCTTGCGCCTTTTCTCCAGCTGGATGAAGGGGTTCTGGTGCACTGGGCCAATCTTCTCCTGCAGCACGGTGCTCTCCTTCTGGCCCATCTCGGGTCCGGGCGGCCCCGCCACAGCCAAGGGGGGCCCTGCTCCACCGCCACCGCCCTCCGGGTCCGAGAAGGAGGTCCCGGAGCCCTGCTTGGCACGGCGGCGTTCGATGATCTCCCGCTTCCAGGCTGGCATCTTGGCCATGCGGTCCTGCTGCTCCCGCTCTCTGCGCCGCGCCTCTTCCTCTTCCTTCCGCTTCCTCTCCAGCAGCTGCAGCTTCCACTCCGGCAGGGCTGGCGCCGGAGCCGACGCCATCCTCACCCCGGGGCTGTGGGGGGCAGGGAGGGAAGTGGGGACGGGGGCAAGGGGGGGCAGGGAAGAAGGGATGGAGGATAGTTTGAGAGGATGAAAGGGAGGGATAGAGAAAGTGTCAGGGATGGAAGAAAAGGAGGAATGGAGGGATAGTTTAAGAGGACGAAAGAGAGGGATAGAGAGAGGGTCAGGGAAGGAAAGGTGGAGGAAAAGGGGAGGGATAGTTTAAGAGGATGAAAAGAAGGGATAGAGAGAGTGCCAGGGAAGGAAGGAGAGTTTAAGAGGAGGAGGAGGAGAGAGAGAAAGGGGCAGAAATGGAGGAATGGTTTACCAGGAGAAAGGTAAGGCCGGAGGAAGGGAGGGATAGAGAGTCAGGGAAGGAGGACTAACGGGAAGGAAGGAGAGAGAAAGAATGGAAGAAGGAGAGAGGGGGCTGAGGAAAGAAGGAATGAGGAAGTGGGAGAAAGGAGGGATGGAGAGAGAGCTGGGGGAGGCGGGAGAGGCAGGGAAGGAGGGATAGCGGAGCCGGCAGAGGAATCAAGGGGCTCCCTGCTCTCCCCCGCCCCTGCTCTGGGAGGAAGAGAAAGAGAGGGAAAAAAAAAAGAAAAGATGAAAAAAATCCCCAAAGTTCCGCCTGTGTCAGCCTGGCGATTTCCGGAGGGGGCGGGCACTGCTCGCCCCACCCGCCCGGCTGACAGCCCCGCACGCGGCTGGGAATCCCGGACCCCCATGGACCCCAGGAGTCCGGGGAGGGGGAAGGGACAGCTCAGCCTGGGTGGGCAATGGAACCCAGGCGTCCGGGTGGGAGAGGGAACCCAGGAGTCCGGGGAATGGGGAGTGAGGGGGATGGCTCAAACTGGGTGGAGGGGGGAACCAAGGAGTCCGGGGGGAAACCCAGGAGTCCGGGAGGATGGCTTAGGTTTGGTGGACAATGGAATACAGGAGTCCGGGCAGGGGACGGTAAATCTTGGAGAGAAGAGATCTATATTACCCCAGAGAGAGATCAAATCTTGGTGGCTCAGAGGAACCCAGGTGTCCGGGCACAGCCGGGTGCGTCGGGGGGAGGGGGGCTTTTTGGTGGGGTGGATGGAAATTACCCTGGACTCCAAACCTCGATGGCTCAGGCTAGCTGGGCTATGGGACCCAGGCGTCCGGATGGGGGAGGGGGCTGGAATTAAGCCTGTCAATCAGCATAGGGAGGGGGAGAATAATTACCCCGGAGGAAAGTAGCGGAACCCAGGCGTCCGGCCGGCGAAAAGGCGGCTCCTTTCGGCGCGGGAGGGTCCGAATTCTCCGCGGGCTCCTCAGAACCCAGGCGTCCGGGCGAGGCGTGGGGGGAGGGGAAGGTTCCAAACCGCCTTTTGTCAGCGACGATCCAGCGCCGTGGGGACCCAGGCGTCCGGGCAAAGAGATCTCAGGCTCCTATTGTCAGCGGCGGATGGGGGGGGGGGCGGGGAGGGAGAAATCTCGGTAGGACCCAGGCGTCCGGGCAAGGAGCTCGCAGGCTCCTATTGTCAGCGGCGGATTGGGGGGGGGTCAGTGAGACCCCGGCATTCGGGCAAGGATCACAACGTGTTTGTGTGTGTGGGGGAGGAGATCGACACCTCGGAGGGACCCAGGCGTCCGGGGGACTTTCCCGGCTCTCAGCGGCGGCTTCTCACGGCCCCATGCGGCTCCCCTCCCCCAGTCTGGCGGCGCCCTCCTTCGAGCCTTTCCTTGAGGGGCGGGGGGCCGATCCGCTGCCCCGCTGGGGGGGCCGGGCCGGGGAAGCGCTGGCAGGAGGCAGCGGGGCCCCAGGGAGAAATCGCTGCTGGCCCAGCCGCTGAACCGCCGGCACAGCCGTAATCCCCGCCTGGCTCATCCCCCCCAAAGCCCGGGAGAAGAGAGAGATGGGGCGAGAGAGATGGGGCGGGGGGGGGCGGGGGAGAGCTGGGGGGTGTCTTTGTGTATAAACAGAAGGGGACGAGGACACAATGCGAGGGGAGGGGCTTTGGTAGCAGAGGGGGGGGGTTGGAGTGTGCGGGGGGGAGGAGGGTCGGATCTGGACAGATGGGTAAGGGGGAGGTTATGGGGTTGGGGGCGGGCTCTCAGGAGAGGGGGCATTGAGGGAGTCTGGAGGGAAGGGGGTGGGTCAGGCTGTTGGGGTGGGTCGGGGGTGGGGGGGTCAGGGGGTGGGATGGGGAAGGTGTGTGGGGTGGGGGGATCAGGGGGTAGGGCTGGGATGGGGAGGGTGTGTGCGGTGGGGGGGATCAGGGGGTGGGTCTGGGATGGGGAGGGTGTGTGGGGTGCGGGGATCAGGGGGTGGGATGGGGAAGGTGTGTGGGGTGGGGGGGATCAGGGGGTGGGTCTGGGATGGGGAGGGTGTGTGGGGTGTGGGGATCAGGGGGTGGGTCTGGGATGGGGAGGGTGTGTGGGGTGGGGGGGATCAGGGGGTAGGTCTGGGATGGGGAGGGTGTGTGGGTTGGGGGGATCAGGGGGTGGGTCTGGGATGGGGAGGTGTGTGGGTTGGGGGGATCAGGGGGTAGGGCTGGGATGGGCGGTTCTTTGTGGGGAGCCCCCAGGCTCTCTAGAGGCACAGATAGGTTAGGGGGCAGGCTTTGATCTGGAGTGTCCACCTATTTGCATGGGGCTATGGGGGGGACGACAATGATTTGAGGATTTCGGCTTGATCTCCAGAACCTCTGAGCACGCAGGGGATTTCAAGCAATTTCTCAGTGGATCTAGAGGTACAGATTGTTGCAGGGGGGGCTTTAGGGGGGCAAGATTTGGGCTGTCAGGGCTTGGGGGTGCATACTTGTTCAGCTCTCTAAAGCAGCTGGCTCCAGTCTGGGATCCCCCCACACACCCAGTCCTGGCCCACCCAGCACCACCTAATCCCTCTCCATTCCTCTCCAGTACTACGCTCTTCCAGCCTGAGTTCGAAGGGGGTTGTTATTGGTAGGGTCTCCTCCCTCTGGGGCTGGGTGGGCCATTGATTATTGCAGGGCAGCTGGCGAGCACTGGGAGGACCCATGGCAGTTTGTTATTGTGGGGCCCCTTGCATCCACAAGGCGGTGCAGGAAGGTTGGTTATTGTAGGGTTTCCTGTGGCTGCTTGCTGATTTGTTGTTGTAGGGTAACTATCAAACACTGGCGCTGACCAGTTTGTTATTGTAGGGTCTCTCAGGCATACGGGGGTTGCTCATTATTCTAGGCTCACCCGCTAGCCCTGGGAGGACGCTGTTTATTTGGTAGGGTCTCTCAACACCTGGAGTGATTTTTAATACACCACCACCCTCTAGTGGTCTTTTCGAGGGACTGCACCTTCTGGTTCCCTTCCCTAGGTTCCTCCATAGACCGGCCCAAGGTCTCAGGGACTTAACGGGGACAACAAGAGGCAGGAGCCAACCTCTCTGGGTGAGGCGAAGGGCGCCTCTTTCAAGAGAACCCACCAAAAGCAAGTCAGTTGTGTAAACCTAGTTGCTGGGTAAAATAAACAACCCCAAGCCCTTCCACTGGCATGCAGCCACCTCTGGGGAGGGGCAGCTGGGAACAGCCTCGCAGCGACGCTGCATGGGGCTCACTCCCCCAGCGCAGAGATGCAGCCACCTCTGCGGTGGGGCAGGTGAGGAACAGCACCCAGCGGAGCTGCACCGCACTTTGGGGGGGCGGGGCTCCTGTGACCAGTTAAAGTTGCAAAGCGCGGTGGGGTTTAGGGCCAGGGACGAGAATAAACTGCGTGGGAATCAGGACAACGGGGTTACCACCCCACCTCTTGGGAAAAGGACCAAGGGCCGTTTACCAACTTCCTCCAGCACAGCGCCCCCTAGTGCTGCACTAGGGCATTGGGAACAGCGCTGAGTGCCAGGGGACAGTGCCCCTTTTCGAGCCCCCACCCTGCTCCTTGCAGCACCCTTGTTCCGGTGCTAGCCCCGCCTGACCCTTCAGGCTCAGACAAGAGCCTTAGCTAAGGCCCCCCCTCCCTCCCCCCAGCTGTCTGCTCCCTTTAATCCAGCAGGAATGCGTGACGCACACATGCCGGTAGACCTACGTCATAGCCGCACCCCCTGTATCGGCCCTTGGAACACGGGCTGGATTCTCCCCAGCCAGCCCAGCATCCACCCCCCCGCCTGTCTGGCTAAGAGCAACCTTGGGGTGCAGACGTCAACCCCACCTGGCTCCTGGCGGGGAATGAAGCAGTGCCATGGAGCAGGGGGGTTCAACTTTTTTTTTTTCATTTGCGACCCCCCCCTAAGAATTGTGTGTAGACCCCCTTGGAAATCTTAAACAGTCTGCGGAACCCCAGGGGTCCGCTGAAACCACTGCCCTACATCAACCCTGCTTCTCTAATGCAGAGATGCAATCCTATGGTTAGCGCGCCTGTACCGACACCACCCCCTGGTGGTGAGACAGTGAAATGCTATGGCTCGTACGCCTATATCACCACCGCCCCCTAGTGGTAAGACAGTGAAATGCTACGGCTAGTACGCCTGTATCACCACCGCCCCCTAGTGGAGAGTGAAATGCTATGGCTAGTGTTCCTGTACCAACACCTCCCCCTAGTGGTGAGACAGTGAAATGCTATGGCTCCTACGCCTGTATCACCACCGCCCCCTAGTGGAGAGAGAGAGAGTGAAATGCTATGACTAGTGTGCCTGTACCAACACCACCCCCTAATGGAGAGTGAAATGCTATGGCTAGTCAAGTATCAGAGGGGTAGCCGTGTTAGTCTGAATCTGTAAAAAGCAACAGTGGGTCCTGTGGCACCTTTAAGACTAACAGAAGTAGTGGAGCATAAGCTTTCATGAGTAAGAACCTCACTTCTTCAGATGCAAGTAATGGAAATTTCCAGAGGCAGGTATAAATCAGTCTGGACATAACGAGGGTAGTTCAATCAGGGAGGGTGAGGTGCTCTGCTAGCAGTTGAGGTGTGAACACCAAGGGAGGAGAAACTGCTTCTGTAGTTGGATAGCCCTGCACAGTCTTTGTTTAATCCTGATCTGATGGTGTCAAATTTGCAGATGAACTGGAGCTCAGCAGTTTCTCTTTGGAGTCTGGTCCTGAAGGTTTTTGCTGTAAGATGGCTACCTTTACATCTGCTATTGTGTGGCCAGGGAGGTTGAAGTGTTCTCCTACAGGTTTTTGTGTACCACCATTCCTGATATCTGACTTGTGTCCATTTATCCTCTTGCGTAGTGACTGTCCAGTTTGGCCAATGTATATAGCAGAGGGGCATTGCTGGCACATGATGGCATATATAACATTGGTGGACGTGCAGGTGAATGAGCTGGTCACCAGCAACCACGCACCGCACCATAACAACTCTAACTCAGGAACCAACCCATGCAACAAACCTCGATGCCAACTCTGCCACATCTCTACACCAGCAACACCATCACAGGACCTAACCAGATCAGCTACAACATCACCGGCTCATTCACCTGCACGTCCACCAATGTTATATATGCCATCATATGCCAGCAATGCCCCTCTGCTATGTACATTGGCCAAACTGGACAGTCACTACGCAAGAGGATAAATGGACACAAGTCAGATATCAGGAATGGCAATATACAAAAACCTTTAGGAGAACACTTCAACCTCCCTGGCCACAAAATAGCAGATGTAAAGGTAGCCATCTTACAGCAAAAAAACTTCAGGACCAGACTCCAAAGAGAAACTGCTGAGCTCCAGTTCATTTGCAAATTTGACACCATCAGATCAGGATTAAACAAAGACTGTGAATGGCTAGCCAACTACAGAAGCAGTTTCTCCTCCCCTGGTGTTCACACCTCAACTGCTAGCAGAGCAGCTCACCCTCCCTGATTGAACTAACCTCGTATCTCCATACTGATTTATACCTGCCTCTGGAAATTTCCATTACTTGCATCTGAAGAAGTGAGGTTCTTACCCACGAAAGCTTATGCTCCCAGTACTTCTGTTAGTCTTAAAGGTGCCACAGGACCCTCTGTTGCTATGGCTAGTGTGCCTGTTCCAACACCACTCCCTACTGGAGAGATGTGGTATAATGAAATGACTAGTGTGCACTTAGCACACTGCCCCCTGATGGGGAGATGTCATGCAATGCCATGGCAAGGGTGCATGTACCAACACCATCCCCTAACAGGCAGCATCATAACTGCTTGCTTGTCCATTTGCAGAGTAGTGACTCTTTTCCTTTAGCTGCAGGATGGTGTTTCTGGAGTAGGAGGAGCTGTTCTCTTCCCTGCACTGCCGAGCTCCCACCAGCCAAGACGAGAAGCATGAATAGAATAGGGTGCCTCAGACTTATAGATAGATTCTTAGGGTTGAAAGGGACCTCAGGAGGTCATTTAGTCCAACCCCCTGCTCAAAGCAGGGCCAATCCCCAACTAAATCCCCAAATGGCCCCCTCAAGGATTGAACTCACAACCCTGGATTTAGCAGGCCAATGCTCAAACCATTCAAAACAGCACCATCTGTTTCACAGTTAGGGGACACAGAAGCAAAAGACAAGTGACTGGTCATATCAAGTGGAGAGTGGCTGAACTGGGAAAGGAATCCAGGAGTCCCGACTCCCAACCGCCCATTGCTCTAACCACTAGACCCCCTCCCCTCTTCTCCCAGAGATTGGGGGTAGAACCTAGGAGGCCTGGCTCCAAGCCCCCCTGCTCTAACCATTAGACCCCATTCCCCTCCCAGAGCTGGGGGTACAACCCAGGAGGCAGAGAAGTGTGTAAAAGAAGCAGCGACTTTTTTTATTTTTTTAAAAATATTGTTTTCTCAGATCGCAACAAAAATCCAAGATACAAAAATACTTTATCAGCTTCGGGCTAAGACACACCACATTAAAAAACAAACAAAAAACAACAAAACCAGGCGCTTAAAAATAAAGGGCTCCTGGTTAAGGCATTGGTGTAAGGCTGGGGTCCCCTCCCAGAGCCAGGAAGAGAACCCAGGAGTCCTGACTCCCAGTTTCATGCCCAGCCCAGAGGGGTCCCAGCCTCCTGCATCAGACAGGGGAAACCATCAAAACACAAGACTTGGAGACTGAGTGTCTCTCAGCATTGCTCCAAAGCCCAGCGAGATCTTCCCATGGATCCAGCTCTAAGTCCAGTTAAAATCTCCCCCCGCTGAGACCCAAAGACCGGGGTTCTGGGGACAGAACAAGCTGCCCCCTCAGCCCCCATCACTAATGTGTCTCAATTCAGCCCTCTGGTAACTGCTGAGGCCGCCAGCAAGGGGGCGGAGAGGTGCCTGAAGTGGATGGTTGGGGCTGGGATCTCTGACAGTTTGATTCATAGGGCGCAGAATGGCTGGTAGGTGGGACTGGCTTTTGGTTACCAGCGAATGGAATCGGAACTGGCACCCCAAGGGGGGAAAGGCCCCGTATCCCGCGACTCAATCCCCTGAGCCAGCCAGTTCCCCTGCTCTGGGGCCGGATCGGAGATGGCGCCCCCTAGAGGGGAAAGGCCCCATGTCCCATTTACCGCACCCCTGAACTGGCCGGTCCCAGATAAGGCTTCCCCCTCAATGTGTTACTAACTTAAGCACAGATTTATCATCATTTTGTTTTTAAAAAAACATTTTCAGAGAATCTTTTTGCAGTCACAACTGTGGATGGAAACAAAACACACTGAGTAAAGCAGCCGGGTAAAACCCAGGGGGTCCTGACTCCAAGCCCCAACCCAACCCAACCCTCTGACCACTAGCCTCGCCTCCCCTCCCACAGCTGGGGATAGAATCCAGGAGTCCTGACTCCCAGCCTCCCCTGTTCTAACCCACTAGACCCCACTCCCCGCCCACAGCTGGGGATAGAACCCAGGATCCTGACTCCCAGCCTCCCTTGTTCTAACCCACTAGACCACATGCCGCTCCCAGAGCTGGGGATAGAACCCAGGAGTCCTGACTCTCGCTCCCACCCTGCTCTAACCACAAGACCCCACCCCCTTCCCAGAGCTGGGAATAGAACTTAAAACCCCAGGAGAGGAGACTGGGATCTAATGGCTAGAGCAGGGGGAGCTGGGAGCCAGGACTCCTGGGCTCTACTGCCCCTGTCTGGGAGGGCGTGGAGCCTAGTGGTTAGAGCAGGGACGGGGTTGGTTTTGCAAGCTGCTGCAGATGCTAGGCACTCAGAAGTGATAATCCTACGGTAACTAGTGCAGGGTTTTTGACCTAAGGGCATCAGTGCATGGCAGAGACCCCGGCCCCTCAGCTCTCCTTGCCAGGCGCGGGGCCATTGCGGGCCAGCAGGTCCCCGTAGGCCGCCTCCTCGCGGGAGAAGACCAGGAACTTCTTGTCGAGCTGGGCACGCAGGTAGAGGTAGTCCTGCTGGTCCAGGCTGTGCCCGCAGCTCAGGTAGGTGGTGAACAGGCCAGCCAGCAGGAGGCGATCCAGAGACAGGCAGGGCACGGCCCACAGCACCAGCAGGAACTCCAGGTAGACGGGGTGGCGAAGGTGAGAATAGAGCCGCACAGCCCGCACGGACTTCAGCGCCAGCGGGTCCCCCATGCCCAGACAGTGGTAATAAACCTGGGGGGTAGGGGGAGAGGTTAAGGGCAGAGTTGAGACACCCCTCCAGATCTGGGGCTGGATTGGAGCTGGTGGCCCCTAGAGGGGAAAAGCCCCGTGTCTCATTCCCCACCCCCCTAGGGGCTGGATCAGAACCGGTGCCCCCTAGGGGGGAAAAGGCCCCATAACCCATTCCCCACCCCTCTGAGCCAGCCAGTTCCCCAGCCTGGGGCTGGATCAGAGCCGGCGCCCCCTAGAGGGAAGAGGCCCTGTATCCCATTCCCCATCCCCCAAGCCAGGCAATCCCCCGGCCCGGGTTGCAAGGAGACCGAGGTACCTGTTTGACTCCCATAAGCTCAGCATAGTCGAAGATGAGGATGACGCTGAAGATAACCAGCCAGGCGATGAAGTGCAGGATGAAGCAGATGAGCGGGACCCAGGTGTCCCAGGGCTCTGTGCAGGCGTTCCAGAGCAGGGGGCCGTGCCGGACGGGTTGCCAGTACCGCATCAGCAGCTGTGGGGGAGTCCCATTAGAAATAATTCTGCCAACACCTCCCAGCCCTGACCCACAGCCCTGGGCTCCCCCTAGCCCCGGCCCACAGCCCCCTGCTAGCCTAGCCTTGGGCTCCCCCATCTCCCTGCTGGCCCAGCCCTGAGCTCCCCCACAGCTCTGCTGGTGCCCCTCACTCCCGACCCGCAGCCCCCGGCGGTACCTGGAGGGCCAGGGCGGTGCAGAAGACGTAGAAGGATCTCTGCAGCACCCCAAAGCAGCTGGTGGTCCAACGCTTGACCGGCGCGGTGGCCATGAGGCTGTGCTGCAGCACAAAGAGCGCCACCAGGCCCAGGTCCACGGCCAGGGGCCGCAGCACCCGGGGGTCCCGCAGGGCGGCCCCCCACTCCACGCTGGGGGTGGCCTCTGCAAAGGGGGAGATGGGGATTAAGGGGGGCAGAATGTACCCAGTGAGGCATCACCCATTTGGCTCCCCCCTAGGGCACTGCTCCCCCTCCCGCACCCAGTTCCCTCTTTGCCCCCCAGCTCCCAACCTTGGCCTGATCCCCAGCAGGGCTCGGGTCCCACCCTGACCGCCCTCCCCTCATAGCTCCCCCCAATCCCGGCTCCTCACCATTCCCCCCTTAACCACCCCAAACTCACTCCCCCTCCCGCTCGGCCCCTCCCAACCCCGATTGGGATGGGCTTCCCCCAGGATCCCCCCCCCCAGGGGCTTCCCTCCGGGTCTCCCCTCCTAACCCCCTCCCGCCCTGGCTCTTCTCTACGGCTCCGCCTCCCTCTAGGTCTCTCTTCCCAGCCCCCTCCCCTCAATCTCCCCCTAGGTCTGTCCTGCCAGCCCCCTCCGTCCCAGGGTCTTCTCTAGGGCTCCCCCTCCCTTCCCAGGGTCTCCTCTGGGTCCCCCCTAGATCTGGTCTCCCTTCCCCACCCCCAACCCCCGGGTCTCTCCCTAGGTCTCTCCTCCCAGCTCCATCCCCTGGCCCCTCCCTCCTCCTCTCCCCTTCTGTCCCGGGTCCCCCCGGCCCCGGCCCGGCCCCACGCACCCGGCCGCCCCCCGCCGGGCAGCACGGCGCGCAGCGAGGCGAAGCGGATCAGCTCCACGCCGGTGCCGAAGGTGAAGAGGAAGCTGCCCAGGGCCGGGACCATCAGCAGCAGCTGGGCCGCCATGGCGAGCGGGAGCCGGGGCGGGGACTCCGCTTCTCCCGCCGACCAGAGAGTCCCGCCCCGGCCCGGCCCAGGGAGGGGCTTCCCCCGGGAACCTCCCCAGTGACCCGCCCGGCGGGGCGGGGCTTCCCCCGGGATCCCCTTCCCCAGTGACCCGCCTCTAGGGGGAGGGGCTTCGCCGGGATCCCCCTCCCCAGTGACCCGCCTCTTCTAGGGGGAGGGGCTTCGCCGGGATCCCTCTCCCCAGTGACCCGCCTCTAGGGGGCGGGGCTTCGCCGGGATCCCCCTCCCCAGTGACCCGCCTCTAGGGGGAGGGGCTTCCCGGGGATTTCCCCCCCCCCTCCAGTGAGTCAGTGACCTGCCTTCAGAGAAGGGCTTCCCCCCCAAGCCCCAAAGGGAATCTCCCTCCTCTTTCTGGGCTCCGCCACCCCCAGTGGGCGGGGTTTCCCTTTTGATCCCTCCAAAAAAGCCCCTCCCCCCTGACATTCTCCATCCTTCCCTCTCCTTTAGGGGGAGCCAGGCATCTCACCCCAGGCCCCACTCACTGCCCCTCTCTGAGATCCTAACTTCCTTATGGGGACATCCTTAGGGCCCCCTCTGCCCAGAGATCCCCTCGCACTGGGGACCCCCTCCAGAGATTCTCCATCAACCCCCCTGCCTGCTGATCCCCCCAGAGTGTTACCCCCAAGTCCCCCACTACTTGGGACTCCCTTCAAGATTCCCCACCCTCTCCTGATACATGGGGATACATCAGGGATACCCTAGGAACCTCACCCACCCCCAGATCAACTCACACAGCCCTGTCCAAGGAAGGGCTCCCTTCTCATCCATTCCCACATCGTCCCTGCCCCCGCTGCATCCTTGGGCTCCCCTCCATCACCCCCAGGCCCCACTGCATCCCCTCCCCCATGGCCCCAAGCTCCTTTCCGCAGCCTCGCGCCCCAGGCCCGCCCTGCTCCTTGCCTCTTGACCACGGCGCCCACCTGACTACAGCTGGCAAAGTCTCAAGAATACCCACTTTGAAGCTATTTAAACCTTCCTGTTGCTGTCTGATGCAGGCTAATGGCACCGTGGTTTTAACCAGGTCTTAAGCTAGCAGGCTCACCTCTTCTCCAGGGAGCGCGCTGCTCTCCTGAATCACAGCTCTCCTGCCTAGGGAGATCCGAGAGCATAGGTGTCTCACCGGCCTTAGCCCATTTTTATTAAACTCTCTGTCTCCCTCCCAGAGGTCAGAGGTGGCAAAGTTAGCCACAGCTCCCTCTGCCAACCCCTGAAGTCTTTGACTCCAGGGTAGTTAGGTTAACCTAGGCGGATCGGGGATTGAATCGTGGGAGCCTCGTACGCTGCTCAAGGGGGACCACATGAGTAACACTTTCCGGGGCCCTCTCTTGGGCTGGGGTCCTGGGATGAGGTGTTCACCCCACACTAGCCCTGAAGGGGTTAAGGTGGCTCAGACAGGGCCTATTAACCATATAGGCTGCATCCTGGGGGGAGAGCCAGGGCCTGATACAGGCTAACGGATGATGAAACAGGCTGCGCTTGTATAAAGCCAGGAAGTTTGCAGCAGAAGGGGGCAGCAGGGACAGTCTACAGTCACTCTCCAGGTACGGAGCGGTAGGTAGGAGGAAACCCGGGGGGAGCAAAAGTCCTTGGCTCCTAGCCTGTGGGAAGGGTTCACCCAGAGGCGTTGCCGGCAAGAAAGTCTGTGGAAGGAAGGCAGAGTAGAACGAAGCCCAGGGAAAGAGCAGCATGGGGATGCCAGACGAGGAGAGAGCTGCTCCCCAGACCTAGTCGCAGGGAGACGCCCCAGTGGCAAGGGTACCCCATTACAGGCCTGATAATTAGGGTTTACTGGGGAGGTGTGGACTGTTCTCCCCCACCCCGTTCCTTATTCCCAGGCACTAACCGGGGACCCACTCCTACTCCAGGTTTTTGCCCTTCTCTTTCCGGCTTGCGCTCCCTGCAGAGCGTTGCTTGTCCGTACATGTCAGCAATCTGCCGCTGTTTCTGCTGATTCAGGAGCCTTCTCCCACGCAGCTGCTCACACTTCTTCGATGCAGACCTCAAAGAATTCGAGGAGGTATGGCCCCCGGTGTAACATGAAACCTCCTTAACAGGGAATTTAAAAACATCCTATCACAGTTTCACTTACAGCCATGTCACACGGTGCAGCCACCGCTGTCCCACTGCCGGATGCCTGGGCCGTGGTGGCCCTGCCCGTAGATGCTGACTCTGGGGGTGCTCCGGGGCTGGAGCACCCTTGGAAAAAAATAGTGGGTACTCAGAACCCACCAGCAGCCTCTCTGGTCATCTCCTCCCCCCTCTCCTCAGTGCCTCCCGCCAGCGGCTGATCAGCTGTTCAGCGGCGGGCAGGAGGCGCTGAGGGGGGAGGGGGAGGAGCGGGGGCAGGAAGAGGCGGAGTGAGGGTGGGGTGCACTCGGGGAAGGGGTGGAACTGGGCGGGAAGGGGCAGGGTGGGGGCGGAGTGGGGGTGGGAAGAGGTGGAGTGAGGGTGGGCCCTTTGGGGAAGGGGTGGAGTGGGGGTGAGGCCTGGGGCAGAGCAGGGTTGGAGCACCCCTGGGGAAATCAGAAAGTCGGCACCCGTGGCCCCGCCTGCTCTCTGCCTCTTCCCCTCCCTGCTCCGCCCCTTCCCCGAGGTCCCCACCACCAGCCACTGCCTGGTGAGTCTCCCTCCTCTCCTCCACTCCACCCCCCTCTCTGGAGGTCCCCATCGCTCATCGCGTCCCTCCTCTCCTCCACCCCTCTCCCCCATGAGACTCCCCTGCTGGGGCTGGGAGCAGGGCCACAGCTTTGAGTGGGGGTAGGGTTACCATATTTTGAGCCTCCAAAAGGAGGACACTCGGCCCCACCGGCCCCCGGCACCCCCGGCGCTCGGCCCCCCTGGTCCCCGGCACCCCCAGCGCTCGGTGCCCCCGGCGCTGGGCGCCCCTGGTCCAGCACCGCCGCCCGCATGTCCCGATTTTCCTGGACATGTCCGGCTTTTTGGGATTTCCCCCCGGACGGGGATTTGGAGCCCAAAAAGCCGGACATGTCCGGGAAAATCCGGAAGTATGGTAACCCTAAGTGGGGGGCACGGATGGGGTAAGGGGGCCGAGGCTGGGAACAAAGCTGCAGCCGCGGACCGAGGCTGGGGGCAGGGCTGGGAACGAAGCTGCAGTCAGGGGCCAAGGCCGGGGGCAAGGCCAGGGGTGGTGCTGGGAGTGGAGCTGCAGCCGGGAGCCAGGAGCTGAGCTGGAGTAGAGCTGGGGCGGAGTGGGGCTGGGTGGTGCTCCCAACCTGCCCCTCATGGGGACTGGCCCGGGCCCCACCGCGTCCTCCCTGAACATTCCTCCAGGCCCCCTTAAAGGGGCACGCACGCCCCACTGTTCGGCGACCTGGTCTAGAGATACAGGAGAGGATGCGTGAGCCAATTGGAAACAAATGGTTGCCTCTCAAACAATATCACACCAGGCTTTCTAGAGACTAAACCCTGCCAGGTTAACCTTCCATCTAAAGACGTTCCTCTCCCAGGGTGCTCTGCAGCGTTTTCAAACCGCGGCTGGCTGAGATCCCGTTTTCGTGACTGTAAACGCACAGCCCATTTACGTCTAGGTACAGGGCGTGGGGGTATCTTCTTTGCCTCCTACCATACCCCCTATGGTTCATCGTCTGTACAGGATAACCACCCAGGGCTGGATTTGCCCCGTGTGCTGCTTTCACGTCCCTTCGTTAACATTTTGCCTTCAATTGTAAAAGGGCTTCCATTGGTTTAGCGTCTGATGCTTAATTAACATCCCGGGAGAGAGAGACACATTTCATACCCCGGGTCTCCTTTGTTGATGTAGAGTTTAAAAACATATGTTCAGTGTATTCCTACCTAACTCCTTTCATAGTGCTGGACGTGCATTTCCCAATGCTAATGGGTGACCCCAGCTTTCACTGAAGACCTCCCATGATATTCTTTGGCGATCCAGAATGGACATATCAGAATTGGGTTATTCCTGTAATCCCTTGGCCAGCTGGCCTGAATGGTTCTGGGGGTCACACCTCTGTGACCCTAAGAATTTCCCAAGGCCGGAGGGCAAGGGGCTTCCTGGTATCCAGCGGTGGATTTCAGCTGGCTTGGTCAGTGTACCCCAACTCATTGAATCCCCCGCTTGCCTCCCCCACCCATCGCTCCTGGCCTCTGCTGCCTCCCTGGACTCCCCACCCCATCCCCACCACCCTGCTGCTTCCCCCACATTGCCCCGACTGATTCCCCAAGCGCCCTTCTGCGCACCCCAGGCAGGCTAGTCCAGACTCGTACCTGAGTAGGTAACGGTGGCTGCCGGCGAGGAAGGGATGGATTCATCCGGCTTCCCCGCGCCCCCAATGCTGCCAGGCCGGTCTCGCTTCCCTGCTCTAGGCGCCACCTAGTGGGGCTCAGGAGGAGTGCTTGGGTGCCTTTCCCAGGCGCGTCCCCCTCACCTCACTCCCACCCTGGTAGAAATCTGGGCGGTGGGCATGTGATCCCTGCATCCCCTATTGTGGAGTGACGGATCTTTTAAAGTCTGTATTTGAACCAAGTGGAAAACAGGTCTGTCTGGGTCTTGAATACAAATGAAGCCGTGACAATGGGATTACAACGTACATACGTGGCAAACAAGCATCAAAGCTCACAAGCAATAGTTGGGGACTCACCACGTCTGGATCACCAAGGAGGGTGTATTTGCTCGTCTGACCAGCCTGGTCACCAGGCAGAGACAACAGTCAACGAAACCATCAGGAGAGCGCGTGGGGAAAGGTGATCACATAACGATCTCGACTGGGGATGGAGCCGGCACCCGCCTCTTGAAGCAGGAGCAATAAACTTTGAGAGATGCTTTATAGTGGAGTACAATGGGAGAGGCGGAGAACCCCGAAGTTATCCATCGCTAGACGGGGGTCAGAGCTCTAGCAAACTCTTGGGTCCTTCAGCCAAGGGGGTGGGGTGGGGCGAAGTTTCTGGGAACAAAAGATCAGTAAGAAATCAACCTTGAACCAAACCTGTAGCTTGTTAAGTTACGCCTTGGTCATTAGAAAGTGTATTTTATTTTTGTTTGTGACTGTGACACAAGGCCAGAAAAGGTTACATAACTTGCAGGCTAATTGACCCAGATTCAACCTTTAGAGACATATTAATAGATAACGTTTGTGTTTTTGTGTGTTTACATCTATATTGTTAGGGGTTAACAGTGTAACCAACCGGTCCTGTCTATCGCTGTATTCTGTTAATTCAGAGATCAAAAGGAGATGTTAACATTTAGATTAACTGTGAACGTAGTGAGAGCATTGTCTTGATTTCTCTTGGAAGTATATAGCAACTCTCCTGCAAATGATGGGAGACAGGCAATTGCCTTATGTTAATCCATGGAGCTAAATACCAGTGAGGTTAGGAAATAGAAGGGCCCTTCAGAGACACTGTTGTTCACCCAAGGACTGCATGCGGCCAAGAGGCAGCCCAGAAAATTATAGAATATCAGGGTTGGAAGGGACCTCAGGAGGTCATCTAGTCCAACCCCCTGCTCAAAGCAGGCCCAATCCCCAGACAGATTTTTGCCCCAGATCCCTAAATGGCCCCCTCAAGGATTGAACTCACATGTATAGAGAGCTTTTGGGACCTGCTCCTTTCATCTCAGATTTGCTTATGCTTCCTCAGGGGAAGTTTGAGTCGCAAGACTGAGGACTCCAGTCTCATCTGGATCTCCCTGATATTGGACATTGGACTGAACCTATGGCCTAATGCTGAAAGAATTCAGGGCCACTCTAAAGCTCACCATCTCTACTATGAAACTGACCTGAGGATTTTATTCGTGTCTGTATGTTCTGGGATTGTGCCCTCCCATTATCAGCATCTCTGGAGTGGTTCTCAATCAGGGGTACGCGTCCCCCTGGGGGTACGCAGAGGTCTGCCAGGGGGCACATCGACTCATCTAGATACGTGCCTAGTTTTATAAAAGGCTAAATAAAAAACACTAGTGAACTCAGCACAAACAAAAATTTCATACAGACAATGGCTTGTTTCCACTCTATAGACTATACGCTGAAATGGAAGGACAATATTTATATTCCCATCGGTTTATTTTATAATTCTATGGTAAAAAGGAGAAAGTCACCAATTTTCAGTAATAGTGGCTGTGACACTTTTGTTGAGAGCCGTTGGCCTAGAGAATGTCATTTCCGGCGTATATACATCACTCCTCACCTGTTCTCCATACGTACATCTCCACAGTGGTTCTGATGGCCAGTGCGACACAGGCTTTCATTAGAGAATTGTGTGACATTCTCCTGGGGACCGGGTAACCCCTATGTACCTCTATGTCTGCTGCCACTTGGCATCTGGAAGTCCTTGGGTCACACATCCCACCACCCCTCCCCACAGCATGAGGGGCACCCCTGACGCTCCCTCCCCTGCCCCTAGGGGGGCTGGTTTATCCCCTGTCCATGCTAATCTACCCCACTGTGAATTACCCCTCCTGGAGATGGGGCCCTGTCATTGCCCAGCGTTAGGTGTTCAGTGCCTAGGACAAAGGGGGCCTCATTCCTGACTGGGTGTCCTTAAGCTTAAATCACTGCGGTAGGCCTCAGGAGATCTGGGTTCAGTTCCCGGCTGTGCCACTGACTCCTGGGAGTGATCTAGAGCAAGTCACTGTATTTTTCTGAGCCTCAGTTTCCTACCTGTAATAATGATCATTCTCTTGTGTATGTAGACTGAAGGGTCTTTGTGACAGGGACTGTCTCTCTCTCTGTGTCTGTGCAGCACCTGGCACAACAGGGCCCTGATCTCAGCTGGGGCAGGGACTGTCTCTCCCTGTGTGTCTGTGCAGCACCTGGCACCATGGGGCCCTGATATAATAGCACTGATTTTATTTTGCCATTGCTACTTATTAAGGAGTAGCGCCAGTATTAAACAATGATGCTGAAAGGACTGTGCGGCATAATTTATAATTATATCAGGTAATACTAATAATTAGTTGGTGTAATTAATAACACTCTAGCTTTTTTCATCTAATGATCTCCAAGCCCATTCAAAACAGCTGTTAATTAAATCCTGGAACAGCACATAAGTCACTGGCCTTATTTTACAGCCAAAGAAATGGAGGAGGAGTGGCAAAGCCAAGGATAGAACCCAGGAGTCCTGGCTTCCAGCCCCCTCTGTGCTGACCCATTAGACCCCTCTCCCCTCTCAGAGCTGGGGATAATACCCAGGTGTCCTGACGCAGCTGCTCTCCTCACTAGCTCACCCTTCTCTCCGTTAAATTGGGGGTAAGAAGACACTGAATAGAGACTAGATCTAATGACATGATTGTTTTGTTTAGCTAACCCCAGTCCCGTTTATAACCGGGCTGGTCCTGCGCAGGAGGCATCTGGTCCATTTTGCCCTGCCTCAGTCAGCCCCATCTCCCCTGAGTTTCCATCCCATCCTCCACTCAGAATGCGGCTCACCAGGCTTTAAGGGGTTAACTCCACAGTGCTCCCCCCTTCTAGCTCCCCCCTCCCCTCATGTGTTAGCCCAAGATGTCTCCCAGCTCCTGATCTCCCCAGTTCCTCCCCATCCCATGCTCTCCATGTTGCCCCCACTACCAAAATCCTCTGATTCCCCCCGCTCCATCCCACGGCACTCACCCATTTCCCCTCCTCGATCCCCACATACCCCCTGTCACCCATCAGCCCCCCCTGCCAGAATCCCTCCCTGATCCCTTCCTTCCCAGACTGTGTTCCCCACCCTGCCTGTCCCCCCGCTGCAAAGACCCTCCCCGACCCTCTCCCAGTCCCCCCACGTCACCCATCTCCCCCACTGCTGGGAGCTCTCCCTGATTCCCCTCTCCAGCCTGGGCTCCCCATTTCACTTGCCTCCTGCACTGCTGAGACCCCTCCCAGCTTCCCTTCCCCATGCCACCCGCCTCCCCTGCGGCCCGGATCCCTCCCCAATCCCCTGCCACACCACACCTGGTTCCCAACTCCGTGCACCTCGTAGCTGTCTGGTTTCCCAAGAGTTAACAGCATTGCAGTGACGGCGCTGGGTGAGTATCCTGTGTGGGAGCTCCTGGGTGACCCCGCCCAGCCCCAGTCCCAGGTGAGAGGCGGGGGTTGGCAGAAAGTGGTATAAATCCCACAGCTTGGAGCTGGGATAGTGCAGCTCACTTTACTCCAGCCAGCAGAGACGAGGTCAGCCACTGCTGCTCCCTAAAGGCCTCCAGGATGGTTTGCGGCGGCGGACAGCCGCCCCTTGGCGTGACTCCCATGATCCTCCTGGTTCTGTGTCTCCATCTCCCAGGTAGGTCCTGAGCCTCCCTGGGGGTTAAAGGTCATCCATTGCTCCTTTGGCTTTCATGTCTCGGAGGTGCTGCCGCTGGCTGTGATGTCAGTGCCGGCTGTGATGTCATCAGCCATCCTGGCTGTGATGTCACAGATGGCGGGGGGGGGGTGAGGAGGGTGTTGGTTAGGGAGAACAAGCCAGGCGGGAGGCTGCAGTGGGGGAAGTGTAGAGAATGCAGCCGGACCAGAGGGATCCCAGCAGAGGGGGAGGTGGGTGGTGTGGGGGGCGCAGGCTGGGGGCGAATCGGGGAGGGAGCCCAGAAAGGGGTGTGTGTGGCATAGGGAGAGCAGGCCGGAGAGGGGTGGATTTGGGGAGGGATCCCAGCAGAGGGGGAGGTGGGTGGGGTGGAGTGGGGAGCGTAGGGCAGGATAGGGGATGCAGGAGGGATCCTAGCAGAGGGGCAGGCGGGTGGTGTGGGGGGCGCAGGCTGGGGGCGAATCAGGGAGGGAGCCCAGAAAGGGGTGTGTGTGGCATAGGGAGAGCAGGCCGGAGAGGGGTGGATTTGGGGAGGGATCCCAGCAGAGGGGGAGGTGGGTGGGGTGGAGTGGGGAGCGTAGGCCAGGATGGGGGATGCAGGAGGGATCCTAGCAGAGGGGCAGGCGGGCAGGGTGGGGAGCACCCATGGGACTCAGGGAAGGATCCTGGAAGCAGAGGGGACAGATCAGCCCTTGACCTGAGCAGAAATTCCTGATGGAGTCAGCCTGTCCCTATTAGCTTGTTTATAAAGTGCGGGAGTGAGTCAGAGAGAGGCAGGCGGGGGGTTATTAATTCCAGGTTGTCTAGTTTTTATGACTGTTTTGATCTTCAGCCTAATAATCATAAAACTCCTCAACACCCAGTGACTTCAAAAGGTCTCTCTCTCTCTCACACACACACACACACCCAGTATGTGCCTGGTAATTTTGCTCGCTGCCAGCCTCTCCTCATGAGCCAGGATCCAGAAACTGGGAATAGAGCCCAGGAATCCTGACTCCCAGCCCCCCCTTCCCCTGCTCTAACCACTAGACTTTACTCCCCTCCCAGAGCTGGGAATAGAACCCAGGAGTTCTGGCTCCCAGCCCCTCTGCTCTAACTGCTAGACCCTACTCCTCTTCCATGAAAGGTGCAGTGCTGTCACAGGGTGCCCAGGGGGGGACACACAGTAGGGATTACCTTTGCAGTAAGGGGGTTGGGGTCTATTGAAGTCAGTGGAAAGACGTCCCCTTCCTCGTTGACTTCAGTGGACTGGGAATCAGGACCTATTACATTGCCCCTAGTGGTAGCCCCCTATCCCCTGCACCAATTAATAGGAGACAGACAATATTATAGCAGAGCACCAACCCTGCTCTAATTAAGGTTGAGATCAACTTTCCCTTTAAAGGCAGACTCTTCTAAAACCTGCCAGGTTACGTGGATTGCCTTGCAGTTTGGTGGATCCTCTCTGGTGAACACTCACTGTCATACCAGGTCCTCTGCCCTCAAGGGGAGCTGGTGTGATTCAACTCCTGGCATCATACCACAGCACTGAGATACATTTATAGTGACGACAGCAAGAATTTTATTATCGAAGGTGCAATGATAGCGGGAAAGGACAATGGAAACAAAACAGGGTGCATATAAAACATAACACCCTGTCTAGAGACTAGCCTTCACTTAGCAGGCTAACTTGGAAAGTGATCTCACCCCAGACGACGCAGCCTGTCACCCAACGTTGGTTGCAATCCCGTTTTCATGAATGTAACCACACTGCCTGCTGATTTCTTAGGTGCCGGATAAAGGGGTGTCTTCCTTGTCTTCCTTTTATAGCCCCCAAGGTTTGTCATCTGTCCTTAGAGTCAGGAACACCCTCCCTTTCCCCCGTAGCTTATTCTACGGTGTGCTGCCTGCCTGTTGATTTCACATCTCCTTGGCTGAATTGACATGTAAATGGGTTGGCTTACAATGCTTCGTTTACATGCCGACCAAGAGAAATTTGCGCAGCAAAAAAACTCTTTGTCCACCCTGCCTCGATACAGACGGTTGGAACAGATTTTCAGTAGACAGATGTAACGCCTCACGTAGCAGCTGTACAGACATTTCACAACGATATTAATCACCAGCGTGATGCCAGCTGTCATTTAAGATCTCACCTGGTGTTCTTTGGTGGACCAGAATGTATGTGTCAAAATCAGGCTATTCGTGTAACCCAGTTGGCACTGGGGGTTTGTTAGGGTCACACCTGTGCTGACACAACCGTACCCAACACAGCGCTGACATGAAGGAGGCTGGTGCACCTCTTTCTTTGCTCACACACACTGGAGTCGTGGAAAGGGGCTCACAGCCCCCCCCAGATCTCCTCATTTCACAATCGCAGCTCTACCGAGCTGCTCCATCGAATCCCTCCACCGTTCAATATTCTGAATGCAGTGGGGTGCATGCAGATAATCCCCGGAGGCTCTTGCCAGCTCCAGGGGGGCAGAGTTAAGGTTGTGGGGCGTATTTATCTTAACTCTGTATTTCCTGATTTTAAGAAGCGTGAGTGGAGCTGAATTCGCCGCTGTGGAAGGGCACAAGACCACCGGGGAGACTGAACGCTGTGTTAACCAAGGGTTGTGCCAGTGAATAATCTCTCCACCTCTCTCCTAGGCTCGGCGTCCAAGTGCATCCCACGGCAGGAGGAGCCGGTGCTGGAACCACTGCCAGTTGGCATGGACCCCTACAGGCAGCCGGCGGGGATCCTGCAGCCCCAGGTCCGCCCGCAGGGGCAGGGGATTGGTAACGAGCCTGGGGCCTACGGAGGAACCGATTCTGGATCGTATGGAGGACCTGGGCCCGGATCATACGGGATAGATGGGCCCGGGGCCTACGGAGGAACCGATTCTGGATCGTATGGAGGACCTGGGCCCGGATCGTACGGGATAGATGGGCCCGGGGCCTATACAGGAACTGGGGCCGGATCCTACGGAGGAACTGGATGTGCATCAAACGAAGCAGCCGGAACTGGGTCATCTGAACAACCTGGACCCGGATCGTATGGAATAAATGGCCCCGGAGCCTATGAAGGAGCCAGGCCGGATATCTCAGTGGGGGGCTCCCCGCCACAGTATGGGATGCCGGGTGCTGGCTATGGGGTTGGCTCCGTCAGGCCGTTCGGGCACATCCCGCCAGTCTATAAGAACCCCAGCATCCCCTTCGTGCCAGGTCTCCATGACGAAGTCAGAACCGCAGGGCACATACGGGTCCCCTTTAGGGGCCCGGTGAGCTACGCCGGGAATGCCCAGCTGGGGCAGGGGGTGGGTAGGTTCCCGCGCCCACAGTACAAGGAGCCCAGCATCCCCTATGTGCCGAGCCTTTCGGAGCTGCCCAACCATGCTGGACAGGGGGTGTCGTCCATGCCCGGGGTCTCCGTTGACAATGCTGTTGGAGGGGGAGCGGGAACAGGAGATGTGCCCATGCCAGGCTCTTCCAATCCCATGCTTCCCAACAGCCCTTAGTCCACAGGGCGTGAGGAGCGAGCTGGTGAGGGTTAGCAGCTAAGGGAGGAGGAGGGCAGAACTCCTGGGTTCTGTCCCCAGCTCTGGGGGGTATGGTTTAGGTGTGAGAGCAAGGGAATGGGACTCAGGACTCCTGGGTTCTATCCCCAGCTGCAGGAGAAGAGTGGGGTCTAGTCATTGGAGCAAGACAATGGGGGCTTCTATCCCAGCTTTGGGGGGAATGGGGTCTAGTGGTTAGAGCAGGGTGGGAATGGGGATCAGGACTCCTGGGTTCTGTCCTGGTTCTGTGAGTAGGGTCTAGTGGTTAGAGTGGGAGTGGGAATGGGGGCCAGGACTCCTGGGTTCAATCCCAGCTCTATGAGGGGAGTGGGGTCTAGTGGTTAGAGCGGGGGGGCCTGGGAGTCTGTACTCCTGGGTTCTATCTCCCACTCTCCTGTCATCTTACGACATGCCCCTGACTGGGCCACTCCATCGCTTTGTGCCTCAGTTTCCCCGTTGTGTTCCAAAACCTTTTGCTCAGCGCTTAGCTGTGGATGGGGGTCAGCGCTTATAGCCCTCCCTGTGTAAATTCCCCACCCCCATCCCCATTTCCCTGATCTCCCCCCACCCAGCCTGGATCGCTTCACCCCTCTCCCCCAACCACTTCTCCTTCCCATATGGTCTGTGATCTCAGGGCCTTTGTATTGCTGGGATGCCTGGATGGGGGTGGGGAGGACGGCTGCGTCTCTCTCTGCTCCTCACTTCTGGTGCTCTAAATGCTTCCAATAAAATCCTTGCTCTGTAAGGTCATTTCGCTTAATTCCTCCCTTCAGAGCGAGTTCGGGGCAGGAGCCAGGCAGCGTTGGGAGCTCAGAGCAGGGACTGGACGGCCAGCAGCAGTGCACACTCCCCCTGCCCTCGCTTCCAAGCATTGCCTGCTGGGGCAGAGAGGCGCTCGGTCGCCAGGGCCCATCCATGACGCTTGACGGACGCTGCCAGCAGGTCCCTTCTGATGTGAGCATCTGCAAGGAACAGCGCTGAGAAGCCACTCACTTGTTTCACCTACGGGGGTGAAAACCAGATTGGAACTGGTGCTCCCTAGAGGGGAAAGGATCCGTGTTCCAGTCCCTGGCCCCCTGGGCCATCCAGTCCCCCACCCTGGGGCCAGATTGGAGCCAGCGCCCCCTAGAGGGGAAAGGCCCCCTGTCCCAGTCCCATGAGCCAGCCGTTCCCTCTACCCTGGGGCTGGACTGGAGTCGCTGCCCCTTCTCCTCTCCAGGTGAGATTATAGGCAGCGTTGGCACCAAGATGTAACACAGTTGCAAAAAAAGCAAACATCATTCTGGGATGTATATTAGCAGGTGTGTTGCAAGCAAGACACAAGCCGTAATTCTTCCCCTCTACACCATGCAAATTAAGCCGCAACTGGAGTATTGTGTCCAATTCTGGCAATACCGGAAAGATGTGGCCAAACTGGAGAAAATCCAGAGAAGAGCAACAAAAATGATGAAAGGTCTAGAAAACATGACCTATGAGGGAAGATTGAGAACATTGGGTTTGTTTAGTCTGGAGAAAGGAAGACTGAGAGGGGACATGATCACAGTTTTTAAGTACGTAAATGGTTGTTACAAGGAGGTGGGAGAACAATTGTTCTCCTTAACCTCTGAGGATAGGACGAGAAGCAGTGGGCTTAATTTGCAGCAAGGGCAGTTTAGGTTGGACATTAGGAAAAACTTCCTAACTGCCAGGGTGGTTAGGCACTGGAATAAATTGCCTAGGGAGGTTGTGGAATCTCCATTATTGGAGATTTTTAAGAGAAGGTTGGACAAACACCTGTCAGGGATGGTCTAGATAATACTTAGTCCTGCCATGAGTGCCGGGGACTGGACCAGATGACCTCTTGAGGTCCCTTCCAGTCCTATGATTCTATAATTCTCAGATGGGCTGGGCCGGCGGGCGGAACAATCACCTCATCTGACACTCCAGTGTCAGATAAATCAGGACGCCCTCCCAGAGATTCCTCCCGGCTCACCTCACCACCCCCGCAGGCCCCATGGCTCTCGTGGGAGACAGAAACGTCTGAGTCTCCAATGTCCAGCCAGGGCTGCGCTCACCCCAGGCAAAAGGGGACGCGAGTTGTCTGAGGGCTGCCTGTGTCGCGGGGGCTTGATTTGGAAGGGGGGGTGGGAGGAGGGAGGTGGGATGGCCGCAGTGTGGAACAGGCGATCGTTAGTTTGGGAACACTGGGCTGGGGTGCACAGGCGCTTTCCCCGGCGCTGATGGGTGCTCGCGCCATCCGCCCTGCCCCGACTTCACCCTTTCCCCGCCACCATTCCAACCCCTTCCCCAAAGTCCCTGCCCCAACTCCACCCCCTCCCTGCCCCTATTGGATCCCTTCCCCAAATCCCCGCCCCGGCCCCGCCTCTTCACTGAGCGTGTTCCCCCTCCCTCCCAGCCACGCGAAACAGCTGTTTCGCAGCACAAGCACTGGGAGCTAGGGGGAGAAAGCAGGCACGCGGCGTGCTCAGGGCAGGAGGCGGAGCGGAGCGGAGGTCAGCTGGGGTGGAGGGGTGGGGTGGGGAGCTGCCGGTGGGTGCAGAGCACCCACCAATTTTTCCTCATGGGTGCTCCAGCCCCGGAGCACCCACGGAGTCAGCGCCTATGCTGGGGTGGCAGGTGGGTGAGGGGGAAGGACGGCAGGAGACTGGGCTACCTAGATGAGCAACCCGATCTGCTGAGCCCAAACAGCACGGGGAACCCCCTGCTCAGCAGCCAACAGGGTTGGGTTGGGGGAAGAGGTTTCCCGGAGCCACGGCTGGAGAAGAGAGCGCCCCCCACGCGGAGCCTGGCCCGGAGAGAGGGGCTTCGTACTGGCTTTGAGGCAGGGAGTTCAGAGCCTAGCCCCAGAGCAGGGCCGGCCTCTAGAAAACGGCACCCTGGGCGAACTTGTATTTTAACGCCCCTGCCTCCCGCTGCCTCCATGGGCCCGGCCGGCAGAGATTTCTAAAAAGTAGGGGGGCCAGGGACCCCGCCCCCTTCATGGCCCCGCCTCTGCCCCCTTTCCCCTGGGGCCATGCCCCCAGCCAAGACAGAAGCCAGAGCTGGGCCAGGGAGCCTGGGCCTCTCCACCTGCCAAGGCTGGGGAGAGCCTGAGAGTAGCCCCAGTCCCAGCCCATGTCCCCACCCCCCAGGCCCACCCCCCAGGGCAGGTGGAGGGTCCACGGCTCTCCACAGCTGGGGGCAGGGCCTCGAGGGGGAAGAGGAGAGGTAGGGGCGGGGCCCGTGGCGAAAAGTGGACGGGCCATGGCCCCTTGGCTCCCCCTGTTCCGGCGCCCCTGCCCCGGTCTCCCCACCCGCCCCATCACCCCTGCTGTCTCCCCAGGCTCCCCAACCATCCCCCCATTGCCCTGGCCCCCACTGCCTTCTCTGCCCCACTTCCCAGCCCCTGCTGCCTCCCCTCCCCTCCCATTGCCCTGAGCTCCCTTCGGCGGCCTTGCACCCCGCTCCTTGTCTCTTGACCATGGTGCCCTCGGCTGGCGCCCACCCTGAGGCCAGCCCTGCCCCAGAGACATCAATGGGGCACGTCATCCTGCCATGATGCGGCCTCCAATGACTCCAGCAGGGGAACGAGGAAGACGCTTAGAGCGCTGCAGGGAACGCACGTGGGACACTGATGCTCTGATGTTGATCGTCCTTTGACCCACCCACGCTTCTGTTCGGGTTGCAGGCTGCAATGCACCGCACTGCCCCTGGGGGGCGCTTGTTAGGGTTAGAGGCTGCCCTGCACCAGATGGCCACAAGGCCTAGTGCCTGGGGTGTCCAGTCAAGTCTCTATTCCTGCAAATAAGCACTTGCGGGTTTCCCAGCCAGGTTTTCTTAGTGGCTGTCCTTGAACCCCCTGTACTGGCTCCCTGCCCAGCCGCTGCAGCTCCCCTACAAACCCTACGCAGATCGGCACCAGCTGTGATCGCTGGGGGTGGAGGCGGCTGTTCCACGGGCAGCTCTGCCCACGCTTCCTGGGGCTCCCACCCCCCAATAGAGCCCGGCCACCCCCTGGCTAAGGACCTTTCCTCTTACCTGGGCAGGGGAAGGGGGACGTGCAGTAGGGAGGGGCTGATGGGAGATGTAGTCACTCGCTTTGCAGATCCATCACCCTGGGAAGCGAGAATGGGCAATGGGATTTCAGAGCAGTGGGGTGGGTTAAGGGTTTGTGGGGAGATGAGCAGACTTGTGAGAGAGATGTTCAGCTGGCAGGGGTCAATGGAGGTGACTCCCAGCCCCCCCGGCTGTAAGCACTGGACCCCACTCCCCTCTGGGAGAGAACCCAGGAGTTCTGACTCCAAGCCCTCCCTGCTCTAACCCACTAGACCCCGCTCCCCTCCCAGAGCTGGGGAGAGAACCCAGGAGTCCTGACTCTCCCGTCTCCTACCACCAGATTGTGCTGCCTCCCAAGAGATGTGAGTGCCGGAGCATGCTCCTAGATCACAGAAAAGACGCGTGCGAGGAAAAGGAGCAATGCCACCAGTGTGGCTGATCCGTGACCCTAACGCGGGGATTCATTAATTCAGTCCGTCACGTGCACAGAGCAGGTCTGATTCCCTCAAGCAGGGGCCAGACACACACACACACACAACAGGCCGACCCGTCTCTGTGCAAAACTATTTGTCTCGCCCCCGTCCCCGATTCACAACCAAATATCCGCCCTGCTCCTAGCCTGAGCGACCGGTCCCTCTGCTCCTTCCACCGGCACGGTCCTGAATCGCTGTCTCCCAGCGTGTTACAAACCTGCACTGGCTGGGGCCACGCGGCTGCCATCGGGCGACCCGGGCGGAACCACTTGGCCCAGCTCACCTCCGCCTCCTCCCCTGAGCGCACCGCATGCCCGGTTTTCCCCCCTCGCTCCCAGCGCTTGTGCCGTGAAACAGCTGTTTCGCACGGCAAGCACTGGGAGGGAAGGGGAAAGAGGAGGAATGCGGCGCGCTCGGGGAAGAGGTGGGGCTGGGGCGGGGATTTGGGGAAGGGATCCAATAGGGACAGGGAGGGGGCGGGGATTTGGGGAAAGGGTCCAATAGGGGCACGGAGGGGGCAGAGTTGGGGCAGGGACTTTGGGGAAGGGGTTGGAATGGGGGCGGGGAAAGGGTGGAGTCGGGGCGGGGGGGCGCGCGAGCACCCACCGGCGCCAGGGAAAGTTGGCGCCTATGTTTGCAGAGACGCAGAGTCAGCATCTTCCAAACAAAACAGGATTTATTTCCGCCCAGGGGTACGAAGCACTCAGGAGGGTGGATTAACGCGGGGGCTGGGAGGAAATGGCCAACCCCACCTTTTTTGTGCTGAAAAATGCCAATTTGGGTTTGAGGCGGGTGTGGGCCTGATTTTTAAGCCTGGCTACTAGCTCCAGGGGCAGGGAAACTGACTGAGTCACTACCAAGTGGGGGCGGGGGTGTCAGGAGACGGACACTGCAGCTGTTGTGGGATTTTGAGACAGGAACAGAGAAATCCCCAGCTGTGAGGTCCACCTAGTCCGGTCTCTGACAGTGACTGACAACGGCTGCACAGACACACAGCAAGAGACAGTCCCAGCCCCAGCTGAGATCAGGGCCCCGTTGTGCTGGGCGCTGCACAGACACACAGCAAGAGACAGTCCCAGTCAGGGCCACCCTTAGGCATACGCAGCTGCGTAGGGCACCTGAAAATTTGGGGCACCACTTGGACCATAGGTGCCGGCTTCTCATCTTGCCAGGGGGTGCTCGGCCTCCCGCTCTGCTGTAGGCGCCGCCCCACACTCCACCCCTTCCCCTAAGCCCTCGCCCCGCCTCTTCCCGCTCCTACTCTACCCCCACCCCACCTCTTCCCCGCCTCCTCCCCAGAGCACACCCTATCCCCACTCCTCTCCCTCCCTCCTGGAGCTGGAATGCTGTGAATCAGCTGTTTGTGGTGTCCAGAAGCACTGGGAGGGAGTGGGAGGAGTCGGTAAGCACGGGGGCCGCTGGCATGCAAGAGATGCGGGGGCAGGGGGGCGGGAGTTTGGTGCCAGTGGGTGCTCCACACCCACTAAATTTTCCCCGTGGGTGCTCCAGTCCCAGAGCACCCACCCACAGAGCCCGCCCCTATGACCAGGACAGCAGGTAAGAGCAGGTCGGCTCCCACACACCCAGCGCGCTGCAGTCTCCTTACTAGGCAGAAGGCAGAGGCCGTATTCACAGAGCTGAATGTGCTGGTGTAGGGGCACCAGTTTAATAATACTGCGTAGGGCCCCATAAATCCTAAGGATGGCCCTGGTCCCAGTCCAAAAAAGCTCATGGTCTAAGCAGTGCGGCATAGGGGCCAGAACACTGGGTGGGGTCTCAGGACACCTGTATTCTATTGCTGGCCTGGCCCTGGGCTTGCTTGAGGACCTTCACCAAGTCACTTCTCCTCTCTGTGCCTCAACTTCCCCATCTTTGACAAGAGGGGGAGGCTATTTACCTCCTTTGTAAAATACCGGGAGTCCCTGCGCTCTTCGAGAGCTGGCTGTCATTACAAATGAAGGGTTACGATTGCCTTTGCACAGATGGGGAAACCGAGGCACGGGGCGAGAGACACAGTGACTTGCCCAAGGTCACACCGGGAGTCTGCAACGGAGCTGGAAACTGCCCCTGGATCTCCTCAGTCCCAGGCCAGTGCATGAACTAGAAGAGCTACATTCCAGCGTGGGCGCTCACCGCTTTCGTAAACCTGCCCCTGAGAATTGCGTCATCTCCTTGGGCGGTGTGACTTTCATTCCGCAGGAAACATCCAGTGGGCTTTACGGCAATCATGAACCCACCTCTGGAATGGAGAAACTGAGTCACAGGTTGAGGAAGTGCCATATCCGGGAGAACGGGATTAGAATCCAGATTTTTGATTATGGAAAATAACCGGTGCTACACAAGAACACGAGGCTGTTATAGATCTTTTTAGGCGAGCTCTGTATTCCCTCTCCCACCTTTATTATTATGTGTTATTTATTTATCAGCTGTCTAGTGGGGTCCTACAGGGGTCAGTCCTGGGTCTGGTACTAGTCAATATTTTCATTAATGACTTGGATAGTGGAGTGGAGTGGATGTCTTATAAAATTTGCCAAGCTGGGAGGGGTGGCAACCACTTTGGCGACCAGGATTAGAACTGAAGATGACCGTGATCAATTGAAGAATTGCTCTGAAATCAACAAGTTGAAATTCAATAAAGACAAGTGCAAAGGGAAAAATCAAAGGCTCAAGAACAAAACGGGGCATAATGGACTAGGCGGCAGTACGGCTGAAAAGGATCTGGGGGTTAGAGTGGATCACAAACTGAACATGAGTCTTTTGTGATGCCGCTGTGAAAAAGGCTAAGATCTTTCTGGGATGTATTAACAGAAAGGTTGTATGTGAGACCCGGGAGGATATTGTCCCCTTCTACTTGGCACGGGTGAGGCCCCAGCTGGAGTACTGGGTCCAGTTTTGGGCACCACACTTCAAGAAAGATGTGGACAAGCTGGAGAGAGTCCTGGGGAGAGCAACAAAAAGGAGAAAAGGTTTAGAAAACCTGCCCTGTGAGGAAAAATGAAAAAACTGGGTATGTTTCAACTTGAGAAAAGAAGACCGAGGGACTATCTGAAGGGCTGTTATAAAGCGGACGGTGATCAATTGTTCTCCATGTCCACCGAGGGCAGGACAAGATGCGACAGGCCTAATCTGCAGCAAGGGAGATTTAGGTTCGATATTTGGAAAAACTCTCTAAGTCTCAGGGGAGTTAAGCTCCAGAACAAGGGAGGTTGTGGAAGCCCCGTCATCGGAGGTTTTTTCAAACAGGTTAGACAAACCCCTGTCAGGGCTGGTCTGGGTTTACTTGGTCCTGCCTCACTGCAGGGGCTGGATGAGGAGACCTCTTGAGGTCCCTTCTTTCCCTGTATTTCAATGATTCTTTATTAGGAGCCTTACTGAGACAGGGCCCCATTGCGCCAGGTGCTGCACAGACACACAGTGAGAGAAAGTCCCTGCTACAGCTGAGATCAGGGCCCCGTTGTGTTGGGCGCTGCACAGACACACAGGGAGAGACAGTCCCTGCCCCAGCTGAGATCAGGGCCCCGTTGTGCCGGGCGCTGCACAGACACACAGCGAGAGACAGTCCCTGCCTCAGCTGAGATCAGGGCCCCGTTGTGCCGGGCGCTGCACAGACACACAGCGAGAGACAGTCCCTGCACCAGCTGAGATCAGGGCCCCGTCGTGCCGGGTGCTGCACAGACACACAGGGAGAGACAGCCCCTGCCCCAGCTGAGATCAGGGCCCCGTTGTGCCAGGCGCTGCACAGACACAGGGAGAGACAGTCCCTGCCCCAGCTGAGATCAGGGCCCCATTGTGCCAGGCGCTGCACAGACACACAGCGAGAGACAGTCCCTGCCCCAGCTGAGATCAGGGCCTCGTCGTGCCAGGCGCTGCACAGACACACAGGGAGAGACAGCCCCTGCCCCCGCTGAGATCAGGGCTCCGTTGTGCCGGGCGCTGCACAGACACACAGCGAGAGACAGTCCCTGCCCCCGCTGAGATCAGGGCCCCATTGCGCCAGGTGCTGCACAGACACACAGTGAGAGACAGTCCCTGCCCCAGCTGAGATCAGGGCCCCGTTGTGTCGGGCGCTGCACAGACACACAGCGAGAGACAGTCCCTGCCCCAGCTGAGATCAGGGCCCCGTTGTGTCGGGCGCTGCACAGACACACAGCGAGAGACAGTCCCTGCCCCAGCTGAGATCAGGGCCCCGTTGTGCCTGGCACTGCACAGACACACATGGAGAGACAGTCCCTGCCCCAGCTGAGATCAGGGCCCCGTTGTGCCTGGCGCTGCACAGACACACAGCGAGAGACAGTCCCTGCCCCAGCTGAGATCAGGGCCCCATTGTGCCGGGCGCTGCACAGACACACAGCGAGAGACAGTCTCTGCCCCAGCTGAGATCAGGGCCCCATTGCGCCAGGTGCTGCACAGACACACAGCGAGAGACAGTCCCTGCCCCAGCTGAGATCAGGGCCCCGTTGTGCCTGGCGCTGCACAGACACACAGCGAGAGACAGTCCCTGCCCCAGCTGAGATCAGGGCCCCGTTGTGCCAGGCGCTGCACAGACACACAGGGAGAGACAGTCCCTGCCCCAGCTGAGATCAGGGCCCCGTGGTGCCGGGTGCTGCACAGACACACAGCGAGAGACAGTCCCTGCCCCAGCTGAGATCAGGGCCTCGTCGTGCCAGGCGCTGCACAGACACACAGGGAGAGACAGCCCCTGCCCCCGCTGAGATCAGGGCTCCGTTGTGCCGGGCGCTGCACAGACACACAGCGAGAGACAGTCCCTGCCCCCGCTGAGATCAGGGCCCCATTGCGCCAGGTGCTGCACAGACACACAGTGAGAGACAGTCCCTGCCCCAGCTGAGATCAGGGCCCTGTTGTGCTGGGCGCTGCACAGACACACAATGAGACACACAAAGAGCTCACAGCCAAAATAGACAAAAGAGAGAGGTAATATAATCTTGCTTTTACACATGGGGAATTTAGGCACAAAGAGATTAAGGGTACACCTTCTCTGCCCATATCACAGCTGTGATGGGGGCAGACGCAGCCTACGCCTACAGAAGGGGTTTTTCTGCTGGGGTAGGAGCCCCAGCTCCCCTAACGAAGTTATCTATGGACGGAAGCCCTCCTCTGTTGTGATAGCTGCGTCTGCACTGGGGTCACTTTGGCATACCTACGTCAGCCGGGGGGGGGGTGTTTGTTTCACAGCCCCGACAAATGTAGCGTTGCTGCTGTAACTTTGCACTGTCGTCCAGGGCTAAGCCGGTCGCCCAAATCACACACCCTAGTCAGTGGCAGAGTCCAGCATGAACCCCGGAGTCCTTATGCCCACCACACACACGCTGCTAAGTAGGTCCCACTGGGACGATTCCAGGGTTCTGGCAGTAGAACGTATGAATTCTGGTTGCAATGATGACGCTACTGTGCAGTGTTAGTATGAAAAATGCTGTCTCATGGATCCCCCTCGGCGTGCGACATATCCACCACGCCCTCCCAGCCTGTGAGTCAGTCTTCCTCCAGCCCTGGAGCACCCAGAGTCGGCGCCTATGGTATGAAACACAGGACAAAGGTCAGGGGGGGTTTGAATCAGGAAACACACATGGCCGGGAAGCACTGGACAGGAAAGAAGCCAAACCCGGGAAGGAGACTCCAGGATGGAGAAGCACCCCAGGATGTAGCAGCCCAGATGATCCAGGAGACCCTTCCTGAGCCCATATGGTCCCCAGGGGCTCCCAAGGGATGGGGGAGCTAGTGAAGGGCTCTGGGGTCAGGACGGTGGTTGTGTTCTGTATGATCTCCTTGCTTGTGCTTTGTGTGACTTGAGTATAAAAGAACAACCATGTTAGACTCTGTGCAACATGCCCCTGTGTGCGTTGTCTGCTTCACAGGTGCCACGTGCTACCGAAGAGCCCTAAAGGGTAACCCAGAATGCCCCCGGATAGAGTCCCAGGAGAAGGTTTGTTTCAGCGATGGTGCGGTGGGTGGAGTCTGAAGGGCCAGCTCTCAGCCCAGGGGCTAGACAGCTGGATAGCAGGTTCCAGAGCTCAGGAGGAAGATCTAGACTAAGGGTCTATGCCAAGACTGGGACAGTGGCTGGACTCTTCAAATACCTAGGGAACCCAGCGGCTGGGTCCTTTCACAGCAGTCTGGTGGGCGGCTGGCAGGGGATACCTTGCTGGATCTGTGACACCCATTCCCCTCCCAAGGCTGTGAGGCACCTTGCTACCTGAGCGTGAGGAAATCTTGTCTGTGCCTTGCCAGAGGTCAACTCCCCAGCTCCACCTGCGACGAGCGACACAAGAGCTCCCTTCCAGGCCTTGCCATCGCTCTGCAGGTTAGCGACTGGCACGGCAGGTTAGTGTCCTCTGGGAGCATCCGGCCACTGGGCACACGTGATATTCACAGATTCGCCGCATCCCAGCTGACCCATTCCGCCTCCGCTCACCGCTCCGCTTCACGCACAGCACTGAGACGTGTTTGTGACATTTTATGGAAATATGCTTATGAGTGTAAATATGATGTAACTGGAATATGCTTCATGCAAAAGGTCTCCTGTAAGGTATCATAACAAAGGTTATAACCTACTGAATATATTCCTCCTATTTGTATGCATGTATCATTTTTGTATCTGAAGCTAGAAATAAGAAGTATAACTCCGAGGTCCTATTGTAATTATGTAAAGTGTGGGCCATTAATGGTGGTTTAGAATCTTGATGGCTCCCATTGACTAGGACAATTGGTTGTAAATGGCTCTGTTTACTTGCAAACCTTCCTGTGTACGTGTGTGCCAGCCTGTGTGTGCCAGCCCAGGGGTAATGAAGAATGAGGTCTCACAGCACATGTGACCAGGTCACATGATGCTGGAATCCATCTTAAATCTGATACTTTTCCATTTAGAAGGAGGGGTGAGGACCCTGAGAGACAAAAGATTCCCGCCTTGTGCCAAAGCTATAAAAGGGGGTGGAGCAGGACAAAGGGGGTCCCAGTCACAAGAAAACCCCTGCTTACCACCTAAAATGCCTGCTGGAACTAACAAAAACTGTACCGGGGAAAGGATTGTTCCCAGACCAGGAAGGAGTCTAGTCTGTGAAGGAAGTTATTGGAACATCTCTGAGGATGAGATTTACCTGTAATCAGTTTCTTAATGTTTTAGGCTTAGACTTGCGTGTTTTGTTTTATTTTGCTTGGTAAATTACTGTTATTACTTGGAACCACTTAAATCCTACCTTTTATACTTAATAAAATCACTTTTGTTTATTGATAAACCCAGAGTAAGTGATTAATATCTGGGGGAGCAAACAGCTGTGCATATCTCTCTGTCAGTGTTATATAGGGCGGACAATTTATGAGTTTACCCTGTATGAGCTTTATACAAAGTAAAACGGATTTATTTGGGGTTTGGATCCCACTGGGAGCTGGGTCTCTGGGTGCTGGAGATAGGTGACCTGCTGAGCAGTTTTTGGTTAAAGCCTGCAGCTTTGGGGGTGTGGTTCAGACTCTGAGTCTGTGTTGCAGCAGGCAAGCGTGTCTGGCTCAACAAGGCAGGGTTCTGGAGTCCCAAGCCGGCAGGGAAGATGGGCTCAGAGGTAATTTCAGCACATCAGGTGACAGTCCCAAGGGGGTTTCTGTGACCGAACTTGTCACAGTGTTGATAGTGGAATCCAGTATAAGTATAACCCAGAGATTCAAGGAGTAGCAAGTTAGAAGTCGTGGGAACAAATGGTTCCATAGAAAATAAAATCAAAACGTGCATTCTACAGCCTAGGCTGAATGAATTAGATCCTCTTCTGTCTGGTAGAGTAACGTTGACCCCAAATCCCTGCAGCTGGCTGTGACCGCCCCTTCATGAGACAAACATGCTCTCAGCTTGCCTCCTCGCTGAAGGACCCTGGAGGTTTCCTTGCACCCCAAGATACACCAGACCAACCCTTTGTCTGTCTTTGCTCTGCTGTTTGTTTCATCCTGTAAGTTTCCTCTCTTGTAGATTTCACAAGCTTTCATTCTACCCCTACATCAGTATGGCAACCGGACATACATGATAGAATCAGGATACCCACGTGACCAGCCAAGGAACGAGGTGTCTGTAATTTCCTGCCTGGAAGGAACACTTCCAAGGAATGTCACTTTCTGGTGACCTTTTTGAACCCCACGACTATAAGAACATAATTTTCAGTCTTGATTTATAACTCCTTCAATATGGTCCGTACGGATATCTCGCAAGGATTCGGATAACCAGGTGGCTTCTGGCTCTCGGGGAGACCTCAGGTGCCATCAGTCGGTGAAGTGTTATGCATATATCTGATGCAGGGAGTCCCTGTAGAATCCTATGTGCCCTCTGTGTCGTCTGCGAGTCAGCAGTACCGGGGCCCTGGGCACAAGTATCTATAACCACTAAACCATCTTTTCCCCTGAAGAAAAAATAAACAGAGCCCTCCTCTGCAGGACTTGCATCCACAACCAATGTTACTAGCAGCCTGAAGTCAATGGGGCCATAGCCCCAGCTGGTGTGAATGGGGCTTAGCTCCATTGGAGTCAATGAATCCAGATTCCCAGCTAGTGTGAATTGGCCATAGCTCCATAAGGGTCAACGAATCCCTATCCCCAGCTGGTGTGAATTGACTTCAATGGAGCTGTACAACTTATAGGAACTAAGGGCCTGGATCCATGGATGTAATTTCCCTCACTCAAACAATGCCATCAATTGTGTGTGTTGGTAGGATCAGACATGCTCCGGATGCCAAGACCTGTTAGGAAATAGGCTTTAGTCCTGTTATATAGTCAGTTCCCCGGTAGCAGTGACTCTGTGTAGGTACAACACTAGGGTGAGATTCTGATTTCAGTGGCCCCGGTGTGAATCTGGAGTGACCCCATTGACACCAACATAAAACATAAAAATGGCAATACGGGGTCAGACCAAAAGTTTATCTAGCCCAGTATCCTGTCTTCTGACAGTGACCAATGCCAGGTGCCCTAGAGGGAATGAACAGAACAGGGAATCATCAAGTGATCCATCCCCCATCGCCCATTCCCAGCTTCTGGCAAACAGAGGCTAGGGCCACCATCCCTGCCCATCCTGTCTAATAGCCATTGATGGGCCTGTCTTCCAGAAATTTATCTAGTTCTCTTTTGAATCCTGTTATAGTTTTGGCCTTCGCAACATCCTCTGGCATAGAGTTCCACAGGTTGACTGTGTGTTGTGTGAAGAAATACTTGCATTTGTTTGTTTTAAACCTGCTGCCTATTCATTTCATTTGGTGACCCCTAGTTCTTGTGTTAGGAGAAAGAGTAAATAACACTTTTTTATTTACTTCCTCCATGCCACTCACGATTTTCTAGACCTCTGTCATATCCCCCCTTAGTCATCTCTTTTCCAAGCTAAAAAGTCCCCATTTTATTAATCTCACCTCATACGGAAGCCGTTCTATACCCCTAATCATTTTTGTTGCCCTTTTCCTGACCTTTTCCAATTCCAATATATCTTTCTGGAGATGAGGCGACCACACCTGTTCGCAATATTCAAGATGTGGGCGTACCATGGGTTTATATAGAGGCAACATGATATTTTCTGTCCTATTATCTATCCCTTTCCTAATGATTCCCAATGGAATTAGATTCTGATTTTAGTGATCATGGTGTAAATCCGGAGTGACCCCATTCACACCAACGGAATTCGATTCTGATTTTAGTGATCATGGTGTAAATCCGGAGTGACCCCATTCACACCAACGGAATTCGATTCTGATCTTAGTGACCCCAGTGTGGATAATCTGGAGTGATGCCAGCGGCAGATGCAGCTTGGATGGTGAGAATGGGCCAAGAATATGGGTTAGCAGAGGCCAGCCGGAGCTGACCCAAGATATATCCATAGTGTGAATGAATGAAAGTAGAACACAGAGTCCATGGACAAGGGCTAGCTACAATTCTCCCACCAGGGAAGTGGGGAAGCCCAGGGCTGGCACCTTTATGGGGTGTGACCAGGGTGGATCCAGCTAGGTTCATGGACCAGCAGGTGGGCTGAGAGCTAGGGAGAGCGAATGGGAGGATGGCGAAGAAGCTGAGAGGCGGCCAGACCTTCAGCAAGGGGTTTTAGCTGGTGGGAATGGAGAGGAGCGGCTGGACTCTGGAAAGCACCTGGGGGAGAGGCCGCTCCTTGGCCAAGTGGAGCTCTCGTCTGTCCTTGGCTGTAACCGCCTTGCCGAGCTGCCCAAGCCTGTAGACATGCCGGAACTCATCCCAATCCACCCTTACCTGAGCCTTATTATGAAGCTCGCATGGGACAGCAGGGATGGGAACGTAGGCGGTTGCCTGGGGCCCTCTCACCTCACTCCCATCTTCTGCTGCAGATCCAGAAAGCCGGGGGAGTGGCTCACAGGACAACACCCGGGTGAACTGCAGGAGATGCCACAGGGCTATTGCCTCATGATTAGGAGCCAGGACTCCTGGCTTCTATTGATGAGTCTGGGAGGGGAGCGGGGTCTAGTGGGTTAGTGTGGCGGGGGCTGAGAGGCAGGACGCCTGGGTTCTCTTCCTGGGCTCACTGGATGACATTGGGTCAGGCGCTTCCCCTTGTTGGACTTCATTTCCCTATGCATGTTACGTAAAGCTGATGATGCCTAGTCAACGCCCATAGTTACAGTTATTATTCATTAGTATTAACAATAATAACTCTCACGTGTAACACGCTGTAAACAGACCCTGCCCTGTAGCGACAGAGATGGAGGCACTCGGAGTCCTTTAGCTCAATTCTTTCTCTGTGTCCCAATTGCCTTGTCTCTTCCCCGTGTCAGAAAGAGAACCCAGGCATCCTGCCTCTCACTCCCCCTGGGCTAGGAACAGGGTTTTGATCCCCTGGCCCCCTGCGGCAACTGATCTCCCCTCCCCTCCGCCAGCCGGAACCCAGCAGTCCTGACTCCCAGCCCCTCCTTGCCCTAACCACTAAACCCCACTCCCATCCCAGAGCTGCAAACTGAACCCAGGAGTCCTGACACCCAGACCTTCGCTGTAACCACTAGACCCCACTCCCAATTCCTGTCCACCCCTCCCCACACAGTGCTCCCATTTATAATCAATCATGACCTCCTGCCCCTGAGTTTTTTCAGTGCTTACAGTAGATGGGTAGACGTTGGCAGACAAAAATGCTGGGTTCTATCCCTGCTCTGAATGGGGAGTGGGGTGTAGTGGTTAGAGCTGGGGGGGCTGGGAGTCAGGATTCCATGGTTTCATCCCCAACTCTGGGAGGGAAGCAGGGTGTAGTGGTGAGAACACAGTGGCCCTGTTTTCTGTGGCAGTTTCATCACCCCTATCCCCTCTTGACACATTGCCTGCCTGTAGGAGGCTGCTCCCCCAACATCCTGTTCGGCTCTGTCGAAACAGGGAGACGTTCCCAGCAGCAGCTCCCTACACGCCCCAGCCTGGGAACCCGTGGCCCTGCCCCGTGCAGCTGGGGATAAAAGCCATCCCCTTGAGCAAGGCTGCAGCCACCTCTGGCCGCACTGCACAGCATCCCTGGGATATCTACAGCTACCTTGCTCCCCCACAGCCTGGCGAGATGAAGGTCCAGCAGGGATGGGTCCCACTTGGGCTGAAATTAACCATCCTACTGGTACTGTGCCTGCACCTGCCAGGTAGGTACCTGCCCGAGGGAAGGGCAGATTTGGGGGGATCCCTGGGCACAGTTATTTGGGGGGGGCACTGCTGATTAGGCAGGTGGCTGAACAGAGATGGATATTTCAGGGTGTCATTGGGAGGAGATTGATTAGAGCAGGGGAGGGGGGCTGGGAGCCAGGACTCCTGGGTTCATCCCCTGCTCTGGGTGGGGAGTGGGGTCTAGTGGTTAGAGCCAGAGGGACTGCAAATCAGGAGTCCGCTATTCTAACATGCCGGGATATTCTGGTGTGCCAGACACTGATCAGGGCGCCAGTTGGCAACGAATGATGTTTTGCATTGCCAGCAAGATGGAAAAACTGGGTCAGCGGCTCTGTGTGTTTGTGTGTGTATGGGTGAGGAGCTTGGAATATTTTGGGGTGTCACTGGCCTGCTGGCACTGGATAAATAGCTACAGTGATGGGGGGCATATTTTGGGGGGGTGTCCTGCATTCAGTTACTAGCAAGGGAGCTGGGAGGGGCTGACCCGGGAGAAGTATTGTGGGGTGTCTAGGAGACAAATACTAGTTGAGCAACTCGGTGGGGTGTATTTTGGGGTGATGCACCACAGGGAGGGATATTTTGGGAGGTTGGTTCGTGTGCTGGGAGGTACCTAGCCGGCCAGGACATCTGGGATGTCAGTGGGGTACAAACATTAGGTAGAGGGCACGGACTCTGGGGAGTGGGCTGTGGGGTGGTGAAGGGGGGTGAGATAATCTTGGGGTTTCTCAGGAGCAGGATTTAAGGAGAGCGTTTATCAGAGCTCGTTCCCATTGGCAGAGTCAGCGCCATGTGGCTGGAGGGAATGTCTCCAACAGCAGGTGTTGCGTAGCGAGGTATATCTCAGGGGTGGCGGCAGGTGGGGCCCAGTTTGATATCTCCTTCCCCGATCCGGATGCAGGAAGGAAGGTAAATAGCCATGCCACTGTGACGGGACTGGGAGGAGACGTTCATACCAGCAAGGGAAGATAACCCAAAGGAATTCAGCAGGGGGAATCACTGAGGGGGATTTGAGGCAGCTAATACAGCTAGGGAAATAATTCCATTGGCGGGAGAAACCTTGGAAAGCAGGAGTGGTCGGGAGAGAACAAGCGTGGCAAGGAAATTAAGGCTTGGCTGGTCTGGAATGTTATTATTAACACACACATTTATTAGGGTAGAGCCTACGGCCCAGCCAAGATTTGTAGATTCATAGATTCCCAGGTCAGAAGGGACCATTGTAATCATCTCGTCTGACCGCCTGGATAACCCAGACCAGAGAACTGCCCCCAGATAATTCCTAGAGCGGATCTGGTAGAAAAAAAAACATCCCATTGGTAACTCTCCAGAGCAGGGGACGCATCCCTATGCCTTACCTAGCAAATACCTGCACCTATAGGCTACCCCTCTTGCGATACAAATTGTCAGTGATAGAGAATCCACCACGACCCTTGGTGCATGGTTCTCATGGTTAATTACTCGCACTGTTAAAAATGTATGCCGTATTCCCCGTCTGATTTTGTCTAGCTTCAACGTCCAGCCATCGGATCGTGTTAGATCTTTCTCTGCTAGGCTGAAGAGCCCAGGAATTAAATATTTGTCCCCCACAGACTGCGATTAACTCACCCCTTCGCCGTCTCTTTGTTAAGCTAAATAGATGGAGCTCTTTGAGTCTATCGCTGCGAGGCAAGTTTTCTAAACCTTTAATCATTCTCGTGGCTCTTCTCTGACCCCACTGCAATTTATCAACATCCTTCTTGGATTATGGGCACCAGAACTGGGCACAGGATCCCAGCAGCGGTCGCCCCAGTGCCAAATACAGAGGTAAAATAACCTCTCAGCTCTTACTCGAGATTCCCCTGTTTATGCATCCCAGGGTTGCGTTAGCTCTTTGGGCCACAACACCACACTGGGAGCTGGGCCCATCGTGCCAGGAGCTGTACAAACACAGAATCATAGATAGACGCTGCCCCAAACATGATGTTAATAATCTAAATACCTTTGAAGAGTTGGGCCATACAATCTTATCGGACAACGTTGTCTCCCCCTTGTGGTCTCTCTAGGTGTGACGCCCAGGAGCTTTCAGCTTCCCGAAGGGGGAACCCTGGGTCGGTCCCGGCGACAGGCCGACGATCCGGAGCCTAATTCCTCGGAGGAGGAGGTGATGGAATTCTTTGAGCCCCTAGTCCGAGTCCTACAAGGAATCCCAACTCCTACGCTGCCCTCCTCGTCTGCCATATGGTCCTGGCTGCCTGCCCTGCGGAATCTGCTAGATCCAAAAACGGAGACGTCCACTCCTGGGCCAACAGGGCAGCCGGAGAAGCCCACGACTGGCTCAGCATCAGCGCCTAAAACATCCGCTTCTCCCAGGGCAGCAGCACTGGAGCTGCCTGTCTCTATCCAGCCCGTGGTACCTAAAATCCCCTTGACTGCCCAGCCGCCTCGTCTGGAGCTCCCCGTGTCCATCCAGCCCCGGGCATCAGAGCTGGCTAGCTCTGGCCAGCCGGCCCCCGATGAGCTTTTTTCATCTCCCGATGAAGAGATCTGCTAATGGGGCTGGGAGTCAGGACTCCTAGGTTCTGTCCCCAGCTTTGGGAGGCAAATAGGGTCTAGCTAGCGGGTTAGGGTGGTGGAAGCTGGGAGCCAGGACTCCTGAGTTCTATCCCCAGCTCTGGGAGAGGACTGGGGGCGGGTCTAGTGGATTAGAGTGGGGGCAAGGGCGAGAATCAGGACGCCTGGGTTCTTTCTCTACCTCTGATAGGGGATTGAAGGCTAGTTATTAGTCCCTGGTCCGGGTCTTACAAGAAATCTCAGCTCCTCCGCTGCCCTCCCCAGAAGCTACATGGTCCTGGCTCCCTCTGCAGAATCTGCTAGAGCCAAGACTTCTGGGTTCCATCCCTAGCTTTGCCACTCCCTCCCCCCCAGCCCATGCTCGGTGCCTCAGTTTCCCCCTTCAGTGACTCCCTGGTGCCTCTGAGCGCCCAGCCAGGATTTGGCACAGAGGAGCGGCGTACCATGAGTCTGCTGTAGATCTGGTGCCAGTGTCTGAGGGTTTCCTGGGTAACGGCTCATTAAATGTGCTCTCAATAAAAGACCTGAACCATAGACACGGCTCCTGTTGTTGCTATGGGTGAATCTGGGGCCAGACCAGCCTTCCCTAGAACGCAATGGCCTCTGGGGGTGGGGAGCACCTGTCCCTGGGAGCTTCGCCCAATGCCAGTTGGCCCACACTGGAGCTAGCGCCCCCTGGAGGGGCAAGGACCCCTATTCCGTTCCCCAACCCCTTACACCAGCCAGCCCTCCTGTCCTGATGCCAGATTAGACCTGCTGTCCCCTAGAGATGTGAAGTGCCCTATATCCTATTACGCAACTCCTTGAGCCAGCCAGTCCCTCCGACCTGGGTCTGGATCAGGGCCGGGGTCCCCTAGAGATGGGTGTCCCCTTTCTGCCACCCAGCCTGGCAAGTGTCACTATTTAATAGGTTGCAGGTCTAAAATGAATAGGCAGCAGGTTTAAAACAAACAAAAAGAAGTATTTCTTCACACAACGCACAGTTAACCTGTGGAACTCCTTGCCAGTGGATGTTGTGAAGGCCAAGAATATAACAGGGTTCAAAAATGAATGATATAAGTTCCTGGAGGACAGGAACATCAATGGCTATTAGCAAAGATGGTCAGGAATGCAACCCCATGCCCTGTTCGTCCCTAGTCTCTGTTTGCCAGAACCTGGGAATGGATGACAGGACGGATCACCCCACGAATGCCTGTTCTATGCCTATCCCCTGGAGCACCTGGCATTGGCCACTGTTGAAAGACAGGACACTGGGCTAGACTGACCATTGGTCTGACCCAATATGGCCGTTCTTATATTCGTATGACCTAGCCCTCGCCTATGCATTTTGAGACAGGGTGAGATAGCTGTCCATAGGGGCCACCGTTCCCCCATCAAATGTATTGACCCCAGCTGTTCCGTACTTAAGCGGCCCCTGACAAAGAGGTGACCACACGGGCTTAGCCAGGGTGTGCATGTTTGACACTAACAGTGAGAGTGTTAGAGCCCCGCCAGGCCTGGGATCTGCAAACTGCGGTGTGGGGAAGGGATGGCCTTGAAATGTGCAGTAATTTTGGAGTGAAACTCTGTGTACACACATACACACACAAACACACACAAACACAGATACAAGGCCTCTAGGTGCTACTGTAATCCACACAAACTGGACTGTTCCCTTCAGCGGGAGAAAGAAACTCTTTCCGCCCTCTGCAGGTGAGAGGGGGAACAGCTAGGTGTGCTGGGATTGATTTGCATAAATTATAATTTTGCCCCGGTGCATTTCTGCACAGCCATTTAACCTGTGTGGTTGGGGTTCATATGTGCTCTGCGTTCTGGAGCAATGTGAAATAGTTCACATAACTGTATTTTTCAAAGGGAAAATGGGTTAGGAAAGAGATACCCTTCAGACAGAGGGTCACCCTTAGCAGTTAATGAGAGGCCTGGCATTGGGTAGTGACCCCCACGCCAGCACTGCAAAAATAAAGTATTTGGTTAATAGGAAAGAACATCTAGTATTGAACAGCATTGATGTCAACAGGTTGTTAGACTTAAGCACTGGAGGTGAGCTGGGTGTGGGCTCTCCCTGAGTGTTAGGGACCAGAAAGGCATTGTACATACTGAAGCCTCTTTTTGGTGTGGTGCCTGGAGAAGCCAAAAGGGAAAAATAATTACTCAGATGCATCTCAAACCAGCTGAGACATCACCCACCTGTTCCTTGTTAGGGGCACCACTGTGGCCAGGAAGCCCCATAACAGGCATCACCAGCTGATAATGCCTCCAGAGTTTATTTGCACAGCCAGTCACCCTCCCCTAGAGCCATCCACTTTTGCCCAGATCTATCTATCTATACAAGATGGGAGTGTTATGAGCCGGGTTACAGATTGAGTGAAAACCTCACTGAGATTGATGGGTGTGAATGCACCCTTCAATTAATATAACTGTAAGGAGAAGGAAGAGAGTGTGTGTGTGAGAGAAGGAAGGTAGCACATGGAGGACCAGAGAGAAGGCAGCCTGAAGGCATGGTGTCTGATCCTGGAAGAAAAGTGGGGAGAGATTTTTTGGGGCAAGGAGTGCAGGCTGAAAGCAAAAGAAGCTGTTTCCTGCTCTTTGATTAGTTCTGTGACCAGAGCCACAGAAAGTTGTACATTCCTTGTAAATAAACAAGGTTGCCTCACTCATTTCTCCTCCCAGCTGGGACATCCCCAGGGTTCTGAACTCTGGCTCAAAAGGAAGCAACATTGGTGTTGCAGTGGGATTCAGTTACCCAGGGGTGATCTGGTATTCCTGTTGAACCAACACAGAACAAATGAAGAAGGTGCTTGCAGAAATGAAAAATGGCCTGCCATACCCCTGAATTTTTTCCATGAAATATAGTGGAGACCAAGCACACAGCGATGAACTGCGACAAAGACTTAAGGAGCTCAAAATTCAGCTCCAGAAGGAAATCAAAAGATCACAGCTCACAGGGGAAAGGGGTCATCTGGATGTGGAATTGAGTCAGCCAGTGGGTTTTGGCATTGGAGACCCTGTGCGATTATCTGAGGCTTGGTTTGATCTCTATCTTGTGTGCATAAAAAAACATTTTCCCAGAATGTGTGCTTAAGAAAAGTGGTTTTTCCCCCCCGGGGCTGTATCTTGGGAACCCTGTGGTCAAACCCCCAAATTTGGGAACCCTGTGTCCCCAAGAGGCAAACCACATTTGAAGACACTTCAATGAACTTTATGGATTTTAGAGCACTTAGAACAGCCAAGCTTTAAACAGAAAGTTAAAGTTATCATTCTGCTGTAATACCAACAAAGGTTGGCCCAATAAAAGATGTTACCTCACCCACCTTGTCTCTCTTCGTCTGCTATTCTAGTTTACTGTTATCATTTGTAAATTGTTCAGTTATTTCTTGTCTTTCTGTTTGGGGTGGGTTAATGGGCATCACTGCTTTAGCCCTCCTTGGGATGAGTTGGAGGGTGAAATCTTGGTATGGACTGAGTTAAAACCTCACTGAGATTGAAAGTATCAGAGGGGTAGCCGTGTTAGTCTGAATCTGTAAAAAGCAACAGAGGGTCCTGTGGCACCTTTAAGACTAACAGAAGTATTGGGAGCATAAGCTTTCGTGGGTAAGAACCTCACTTCTTCAGATGCAAGTAATGGAAATTTCCAGAGGCAGGTATAAATCAGTATGGAGATAATGAGGTTAGTTCAATCAGGGAGGGTGAGGTGCTCTGCTAGCAGTTGAGGTGTGAACACCAAGGGAGGAGAAACTGCTTTTGTAGTTGGCTAGCCATTCACAGTCTTTGTTTAATCCTGATCTGATGGTGTCAAATTTGCAAATGAACTGGAGCTCAGCAGTTTCTCTTTGGAGTCTGGTCCTGAAGTTTTTTTGCTGTAAGATGGCTACCTTTACATCTGCTATTGTGTGGCCAGGGAGGTTGAAGTGTTCTCCTACAGGTTTTTGTATATTGCCATTCCTGATATCTGACTTGTGTCCATTTAGCCTCTTGCGTAGTGACTGTCCAGTTTGGCCAATGTACATAGCAGAGGGGCATTGCTAGCATATGATGGCATATATAACATTGGTGGACGTGCAGGTGAATGAGCCGGTGATGTTGTAGCTGATCTGGTTAGGTCCTGTGATGGTGTTGCTGGTGTAGAGATGTGGGCAGAGTTGGCATCGAGGTTTGTTGCATGGGTTGGTTCCTGAGTTAGAGTTGTTATGGTGCGGTGCGTGGTTGCTGGTGAGGATATGCTTAAGGTTGGCAGGTTGTCCGTGGGCGAGGACTGGCCTGCCTCCCAAGGTCTGTGAAAGTGAGGGATCATTGTCCAGGATGGGTTGTAGATCACTGATGATGCGTTGGAGAGGTTTAAGCTGAGGGCTGTAGGTGATGGCCAGTGGAGTTCTGTTGGTTTCTCTTTTGGGCCTGTCTTGTAGCAGGAGGCTTCTGGGTACACGTCTGGCTCTGTTGATTTGTGTCTTTATTTCCTTGTGTGGGTATCGTAGTTTTGAGAATGCTTGGTGAAGATCTTGTAGGTGTTGGTCTCTGTCTGAGGGGTTGGAGCAGATGCGATTGTACCTCCAGAGAGAGATTGAAAGGTGTGCAATGCGCCCTTCAATTAACATAACTCTAAAGCCTAGGACAAAAGGAGTGGGGAAACCTGCCCAGGAGTTTTTGCTGAGTATTGTTTTGGGTAGGTGTGTGCACATGTGTACGGGAAGGCAGAACGCAGAGATCCAGAGAGCGAGCTGCCACCCTGAAGGAGCATGGTGTCTGACCCTGGAAGAAACCTACGGCGAGGTCTGTGGGTCAGAGGTGCAGGCTGAAAAGAGGGCTGTGAGCTAAAGAAGCTATTGCCTGCTACGGGATTGCCACTGTGTTCAGAGACACAGGACTTTGTATATAACCAAACCTGCAGCAAAGAAATGCCTGGCTACCACCAATTTCCCCTCCCAGCGGGAACATTCGGAGGTCCCCAAACTTTGACTAGTTGCCACGGCCAAAAGGGAAACAGGGATAGATATATTAGAGCATAGATGGACACGTGGGAGAATAGATAGATCAATGCTCCAGCAGTTGTCCATTCATCTGTCTGTGCTCCACTCTATCTATGCCCAGATCTATCGCTGTCCATCTGTGTTCACCTTTATATATTTATCCATCTGTCTATGCTCTGCTGTATCTACACCCAGCTCCATCTATCTAGGCTCCTCTCTGCACATCCGTCTGTCTACAGCTCTGTCTATCCATCCACCCAGCTCTGTCCAGCCACCTACGCTCTCTCCGCTCTGTCTGTGCCAGAACAAGATGTTCAGGGCGGGGCCGATAAAGCACCAAAGAGCTCAGGACCCAAATTCATTCGCGGACGTTCCCGAACCCCAGGACGAGGGAACTCAGCAAGCTCAGCCCTTTTGTAAGGGGAGACTCGGCTTAGGTCACTTCTCCCAGGTGAAACAGCATCAGTGGGAATAGAGCCCAAGAGTCCTCAGCCCCAGTCCTGCTCTAACCACTAGACCCCACTCCCCTGCCACAGCTGGGACTAGAATCCAGGAGTCTTAGGGCCCAGTGCTTTCACCTCCCCGTGGCCAGCACAACCAGAAGGGAGAACCACCCCCTTCCATCATGTCAGGACAGAGCACCAAAGTCTGAGTGAGAGGCAAGGGGAAAGCAGCCAAACCTCCCATGTGCATCTGGGAGGAGGGGAGAATCAGCAGCCCTGGTGGGAGGGAAGTAGTGTGTAGTGGTTAGAGCAGAGGGGGCTGGGAGTCAGGGCTCCTGGGTCTATTCCCCGCTCTAGGAGGGGAATGGGGTCTAGTGGTTAGAGCAGGGAGGGCTGGGAGTCAGGACTCCTGGGTTCTCTTGCTGCCTTGTGGAGTTGGGGTCCAGTGCTTAGAGCCTGGGAATCAGGACTCCTGGGTTCACAGTTCCACCAGTGCTTTCTGGGTCTCCCGATGTACCTAGGTCTAGCTCCAGAGGTATTGAGGCTCCTAACTTCCACTGAACCCTGCGGGAGTTAGGAGCCCTGTCTGGAGTGGTCTGCGACCATGAGTGCCAACCTCAGGGCAGACTGTCCAATAGCAGGGCAGACACCCCAAACCGGTGGTACAGTCTATGATTAGACTTCACCAACCCAGTAACAAATGAAGGAATATAGCAGTCTTACCACAGAGTCCCAGACAGTCCCCTTAGGCTCTCTTGCCACCCAGGCAAGCCGGTCTGAGTGCTAGTTGGTTGCTGTACATCAAAGATCACAAAAGATTCAGGTTGCTCCCGGTCCCAAGAGACCAGTCACTTACCCCAGGTCAATCTGTACCTCAAATCTCACATCAAAGACAACACTTATAGCCAGACCGATAGGAAACTAACTAAGGATTTATTAACTAAGAAACAAAATGAGCCAATTATTACAAGGTGAAAGCAAAGCAAACTTCTAAACACCAATGAGTTACAGTTTGTGCGTGGTACTAAAAGGTGACAGAGTTGTAGTAATCTGTCAGCTCTTGGACTCATTGTGGATCGTTCTCTGGAAACATCCACTCAATGTGCAGCAGCGGTCAAAAAAGCGAACAGAATGTCGGGAATCATTAGGAAAGGGATGGAGAACAAGATAGAAAATATCATGTTGCCTCTATATAAATCCATGGTACACCCACATCTTGAATACTGCGTGCAGATCTGGTCGCCCCATCTTCAAAAAGATATATTGGAATTGGAAGAAGTACAGAGAAGGGCAACAAAAATGACATGAAACAGCTTCCATGTGAGGAGAGATTAATAAGACTGGGACTTTTCAACTTGGAAAAGAGACAACTAAGGGGGGATATGACCGGTCTATAAAATCGTGACTGGTGTGGAGAAAGTAAATAAGGAAGCGTTATTTCTTCCTTCTCATAACACAAGAACTAGGGGTCACCAAATAAAATTAATAGGCAGCAGGTTTAAAACAAACCAAAGGAAGTATTTCTTCACATAATGCTCAGTCAACCTGTGGAACTCTTTGCCAGAGGATGTTGTAAAGGCCAAGACTATAACAGCATTCAAAAAAGAACTAGACAAGTTCATGGAGGATAGGTCCATCAATGGCTATTAGCCAGGATGGGCAGGGATACAAAACCAAAACCAAGTTCTGAATGTCTTTTAGGATTGACCCATGTTGACCTTGGGGATCTCTGCTTCTGTTTCGAAGCTCTGACCTAATGAGAGTCCAAACGGCAAAAGAGATGCAAATTTCTCTTGTTCACTTTCTTTATTTCCTCCTTCCAGAATTCAAGCTGATGGGATGGGCCCTTTTGCACAAGGCCTCTTTAGGAGTGCAGAGGCAGAATTAACGAAGTCTTTGTACTGTGATGTTCCACAATAGCCCATTTTAGTTTTGACAGCCTTCTTAATGAGCAGCAGCCGATCCCTTCTGGAAGATTGACAGTTTCAGGACATTTTTTTACCGATATAAATCAAAAACTTAAATATTACCTCACAGCATGCGATGAAGCTGTTCCAAGTGAGATTAGTGCGGGTAGCAACTTGCAAGCATTTCATCACGTCGAATCACTAAACCCATTGTTATACGTTGAATACGCATCGCAGCCAGACTGAAACAGGCCGGTTTCCAGCAATGAATTTGTCAGGGCTCAGCTGTGGCAAGAGCTGGCACCTGGTTTGCCAGCATCACCAGTCTAGAGCCCTGGCATGGAGTGCAGGGTCTTTTGTGGAATTTCCTAGCTCCTCATTTCTTTGCTGAGGTAAAATCAGCCAGAACGCCGAGCGTTTCAGCCCAAGAAGCACTTGCTAGTTTAGCCAGTGCTGACCTCATCCCCGCTGGTGCAAACGGCCAGCAGAGCTGAGGCTAGGGAAACCCTCATTTGCAGACTTACGCTGACATGAGCTGAGTCGGGCCCTTCCAGGAGATGGACTGTCAGCAGGGCTCTTCCCACTGGAATCCATTTCACGGGAACAACCCTCAACCTGGGAAGGAACTCACTTGCAATGCTTCCTCCTGCAGCCAGGGGGCAACAGATCCCTCCCCATCCCTTTCACCTGTCAGCAGCACCAGCGGAAGGAGCTGTGTTTGCAAAGCATCCCAGCTCTGAGGATTTAAGAGAGAGGGACGTACCACTCCAGATCCCCCCGCTCCCTTTGGGACAGATCATTCTGCCTTCTGACTCCCTGCCCCCAGCCTTAATGCTTGTACCTGGAGGTCATCATTTTTAAGGCCAGAGCGACTTTTAACTAACCTAGTCTGACCTCCTCTATACAGGCTGGAGAATTCCACCTAGTTATCTGCATGGAGCCCAATAAGTTGGGTTTGACGTTTGTTGTCTGTCTTGTGCATTTCTACCCATCGAGCAGCCCTCCGGCGCCTCGTATCCGTGTGATTTTTAGTGTATTTCTTAGCGCCCCGGATCCTGGAATAAAGAGATCTCTGCTTCCTTGCAGGAAGAAGTCAGTTTCTGGCCCTTGTGCTTGCAGAGAACAGCTTGGAAATGTGAGGCCAGTGCACGCTAACGGCTCATCAACCAGAAGGCAATGAAAAAGAGCCCAATTTAAAAAAAAATCTTGGTTTTTTTTTAAGCCAATCTCATGATTTTTAGGGGCCTGGTTCATGATTTTGGAATGCTTGAAGTTAGCACCTACTATGCAACCCGAGCACCTGTGCACAGGGTCTGGGCTGCGCTCAAGGCCTGGGGGGCAGGAGCTGTGGGGGGTTGCCTGTGGGGGGTTGCTTTGGGGGGCCCCACAGGCCCAGAGTGGCCCAGGGGATTAGCGGGGGGCCTGGCGCCAGCAACAGGAAATGGAACGATTTGGCCCCAGCCCGCTCTGCTCCTCCCGCCCCAGCAGTGTCACTCGGGGGAGGGGGCTTAGAGGAAAGGGTCCACCCCTCACCCCGCACTCACCGGCTGCGGGAAGTGGAGTGATCCAGCCCCAGCCCGCTCTGCTTCCCCCACCCCAGCCCTGGCTGTTTCGCTCGGGTGGGGGGCATTGGCGAAAGGACCGCCCCTCGCACTCACTGGCAGTGGGAAGCGGAGCGACGCGGCTGGGAGCTGGCAGAGTGGAGCAGGCTGGGGCCGGGTTGCTCCACTTCCCGCCACTGCCGGTGAATGCGGGGTCGCTGGGGGAAGAGGTGGAATGGGGGATGGGCCAGGGGCATGCCAGGGGCGGAGCAGGGGGGAAGACTAAGGGGCGGGGCGGAGGGCGTTGTCCTGGGCCCCACCCCACCCCTAGGGATGGCCCTGCCCCTTGCAGTGGGCGCAGCCCATGGGGGGGCCGGCCAGGGGATAGGGCTGGCTGCCGGAGCTGGTGCTGCCACGTATGCAGCACGCAGCTGCCTAGGGCACTATGAAATCTGGGGCAATTTGGTGCCCCAAATTTCATGGTGCCCTACGCAGCTGCATATTCTGCGTATGGCTAGGGATGGCCCTGACCATAGCCTCAGCTGGACAAATTCCACAGCGGGCGTCGTGTCCCAGCTGGAATGTGATACTCATCCCACCGCTCACACCAGTGTAATTATTACAGCTGCTCAGCGCCGGGGTACACCAGAGCTCCCCCTGCTGGACACTCACTAGGCTATTCACTGGGTCCCACCACATTAAACCCATGTGCTGTAATCTTCCTTTTGTCTGAGTTGGGTGCCGCATTCTGTCTCTCCTTGGGCTTTCTGGAACATTTTGTGGACAAGACTCTAGCTGTTACCTCTTCATGGACTATGTGACCCAGCTGCCCTAGGTCCCCAGAACCTATCCTGACTCCCCAGACCGCTCAATATGTTAAGCATATCCTTTCTCCCGGAGCGCCAACCTTCTGGATGCTCTGGGTTTACAGCTCAACTCTTTGGGGACACCTGATAGTGAAAGCAAACAAGCACCCAGGACTGGCAAAGGTTTCTAAACATAGTTACTCTTTACTTTACAAAGCACAGGAGATATGCAGATCCAGACCGAAAAACCAACACAGTCATCTACAGCTGAGGCAGGGAAACACTTTACTCACCCCTTTGGTGCATGCTCTGGGCTTGGGTGGGAGTCCTCTGGTGTATCCAGGGATCTTCTCCTGCAGCTCCTGGACTCTCTCCTCCAATCCCCTTTGCCAGATGATCCCCTATATCAGCCTTTTCGGGGCTCAAAGTCCCCCATCAGGGGATCCGTGGCTTAGTTACCTCTGCCCCTAGAGTTCAGATTTGAAAAACCTGGTTTGCCCTCGGTAGCAGCCATCTGTTTGTCAGAAGGTGCTCCATTTGAACAGATGATCATCCAAGTCTAATGACCCTCCATTGTAAACCCTGTAGTGCCACTGCCTCTTGGGAATATTAGTCCAAGATGGAGGTAAAACCCATCAGGAAGTCACAGACCAGCCTTACAATCAAAGTGGGGTTTGTAGCCTATTGAAGATACATACAGAGAGCGCATCATATCACATGCAATTCATACAGATTCCCCAAATTTCCATACAGACACTGAAGGCTCATAACCACTCAGGCATATGCCTAAAGTGAAGGGGTATTTCACTACAGCTGGTGGAAGGTCACCTGTACAAGGTATTAGGCTCCATGCAGGAATAACTGGGTACAATTCTGTGGCCTGGATCATACAGGGGGTCAGAAATAGGACGGTCCAACCTTTTCAGTGATGTGGGCCCAGTTGTGGCCCCAGACGAAACAAAATGGCGTCTTCCATAGATGTGGTGTGACCTCAAATGTGAGGTCATGCCACGAGGATGCCATTTTGTAGAGCAGGTCGGCTGTGGGATGGAGTCATTCAGGGGCCAGACAGAATCAGCCAGCGGGCCAGATCCAGCCCACGGGCCAGCAGCTATAGAGAAGCCCTCCCAATTGACAGACGAGAATAACCGCACCTTTTCCTGTGCCCAATTGGCTCGTAGTGTGACCAGATGTCCTGGTTTTATAGGGACAGTCCCGCTATTGGGGGGCTTTCTCTTTTATAGGCACCTACTACTCCGCCCCCCCCCACCCATCTCGATTTTTCACACATGCTATTGGGTCACTCTACCTGTGTGTGACTCAAAGACCATGGAAGCTGTAGCAGTTAAACCAACTAAAAATGACTTGTGGTGAGACCCAGCAAACTGACAGTCAAATGGGGCAAACTGCCTGTCACCCCAGGAAATCCAGAACAACTAGATTTCTCCCCAAACCCTAACTTGTGAATCAGACCTACAGTTCCCTATATGGGCATAGTTTGCCTTGTTTCACTAATGGAATGACTCATATCTAGCCTTGGCCGAATTTGATTTTTATGTATTTTTTATAATTTCAAGTGGTACTCCAGTATTTATGCATTTTTTTAGATTTTTATCGATTTACACTTTCACCACTGGGGGAAATTATGGGAGGCCGGTGAGACAACAATTCCTTAATGACAGTAGCCATTGGGGTTCAAAAAAGTTAAAGCGTTACAACCATTAAGACACAAATTGTCACCATCACACGTCAAAATATACCCAGTGAATTTCCCCCCATCAAACTCTAATATGTTCTCAAGCAGGATCTTTTCTTATTTTACCTAATTTCGATCATTATGGATGGAAATTGGTTTGTGCGTATGGGGTGAAAGCAACGTTTACCAGTAAAAATCTACTCCTTCAAGCCGCCTCATATCCCATGATAAGCCCTGAAAGATTTGAAGGGGAAGGGATTAGATACAAATCAGAGACTGTGAGGACTAAGAACTATAAAGGAATGTTTGTTTGTTTGTCTAAATGATGGTTGCACTATAGAAGTGCTCTGAATTGTATGGCACCAGAAGGAAAAAGAATCTGACATCGGGAACTCCTGGGTCATCGTGAAAGATAGTAGCACCGAACCAGGTCTGACTCTGGAGTATTAAGAGAAATTGCTTAAAGGGCAGAGAGGAGACCCAGTTAAGACTAATAGTGAAATATCCAATCCATGAAATGCATTAAAGCCTCGGACTGAAAGCAGCAGTTATCTGTTATAAATGGGCACCATTAGGGTTACCGTACGTCCGGATTTTCCTGGACATGTCCGGCTTTTTGGGCGTCAAATCCCCGTCCGGGGGGAAATCCCAAAAAGCTGAACATGTCCGGGAAAATAGGGAGGGGCCGGCGCCGCTGGGGGCTGGGCTGGGGACTGGGCTGGGGCTGGCGGTGCTGGGCCGGGGGTGCTCGGCCGGGGGCTGGCCCGGGGCCCGGCGGTGCTGGGCCAGGGGCTGGGGCCGGGCCGGGGGCCGGGGCCGGGCCGGGGGCCGGTGGTGCTGGGCCGGGGGCCGGCGGTGCTGGCCTGGGGATGCTCGGCCGGGCGCTGGCCCGGGGCCAGCACCCCAGGGCCCGAGCCGAGCCAGGCTGGAGATGCTGGGCCTGGGGCCGGGGCCGGCCGCCGGAGGGAGCCGCTTGGTGGGGGGGGGCAGACTGGGCCGCGCCTCCCCCCCCCCCCCAGCTTACCTGCTTCAGGCTTCCCACGAATCAAATGTTCGCAGGAAACAGGGGAGGGGGTGGAGTTGGGGCGGGGACTTTGGGGAAGGGGTGGAGTTGGGGCGTGGGCGTGGGCGGGGCTGGGGGCAGGGCCGGGGCCCTGTGGAGTGTCCTCTTTTTGGACACTCAAAATATGGTAACCCTAGGCACCATCTGCTGGATACTGGCAGAAGCAGCAGAAAAATGAGAGTTGAAACCTGAGCACTGGCTGGCCAGTAAAAGATGACTGCCTCGCCAAGGGACCTGAAACAGGGCATATAAACTCAGGTTTCCTCTCACTTTCAGACCAGTTTGGTGACCTGGTCCCTCCTCCAGGGTTACGGGACTAAGAAGAAGTGGCAAGATTTCATTTCAGAGACCGTATTCTTTCGGTTCTTGTATAAGTAATCTTGTTGAATCTACACTTTTAAACAAGATCTCAAGTAACGACACCTTGGATTTTAACTAACTGATGGTATATACATGCTCTCCTTTCTATGCCCAGCAAGCTGGCTTAAGAGAGATTAAAAATAATAACTTTAATCAATTGCTTTTGATATTTTAAATTTCTCCCTTCCATACCAAACTGTTCAAATATCAGAACCCACACATAGAGGTGCCTCTATCCTTACTCCTTGGAGTAATCCCAGAAGTGTGATAAATATGTTAAAAGTACAGGAGAACCTCAGAGTTACCACATCAGAGTTATGAACTGACCGATCAACCACACACATCATTTGGAAATATGCAATCAGGCAGCAACAGAGCAACAAAAAAAAATAAAAGTGAATACAGGACAGTGCTGCGTTCGATGTAAACTATTAAAAAAATAAAGGGAAAGCGGCATTTTTCTTCTGCACAGTAAAGGCTCAAAGCCGTGTTAAGTCAATGTTCAGTTGTAAACTTTTGAAAGGCCAACTGTAACGTTTTGTTCAGAGTTAGGAACATTTCAGAGTGACGAACAACCTCCGTTCCCGTGGTGTCCGTACCGCTGAGGTTCTACTGTACTAACGGACAGATGATACATAAATGGAATAGGTTTCAGAGTGGTAGCCGCGTTAGTCTGTATCAGCAAAAAGAACAAGGAATACTTGTGGCACCTTAGAGATTAACACATTTATTTGGGCATAAGCATCCGATGAAGTGGGTTTTAGCCCACGAAAGCTTATGCCCAAATAAATAAATGGAATAAGAAATCTCGGTGATTTACACTGCTGAGCCTCAACCCTAGTCTATGGCCATTTATTGCAAGACCGTGTTTTTGCATTCAGCACACATGCCTAGAACATTGGGTACGTCTACACCTGATTGATGAATTGCTGATTGTACACTGATGTCGCTCTGGGTGAATCAAACTGTTGACTGGGTCAGAGCACCTGCTGTCCTGATTTGAGACTGTCCAACGTAAAATGGGAGCTGAAAAGAACCTAGCGTTGTATTAGTATGCTAATGCTCCCTGGACTCAGACACAAAGGGCTTATCCGATTAGCCTCCATTCCAATATTGGCCATAACACGTAACAAAGTGGTAAATCTAGTTTGTTAGCGCACAGCTTTAATATCGAGCTGCCACCTCGGCAAATTCATAAAATGGACTCTGTTCATGCTTACAACATAGCCCGTGCCCTGGGATGGATGCCCACCATGGGGAGGGGCGTGGGGAATGGTGGATTGGAGCTGGGAGTTACCAGGTCCCAGTGCATGGAGCAGGGAAACTCTTCCTTACAATGCACGTGCAGCAAATCAGACTCCACCCAGCAGGGGGCAGTGTGACACCGACTCCATTCAGCTTGCCACATAACAATTCTCAGCTCTTATACAGCTCATGGTGAGATGATTCCCTCAGGAGCCCGTGGGAAGGTGAAACACGCAAATCCACTTACTTGGGAAAACCAGACAAACAGCTACTTGCATAATAACCCGAAATTAGCCAAATAACCCTGCGGTGCAGGCGGGGTTTGGCCAGCCCCATGATCTCTTAATTGCCTGCCTAGGTGACGGCATGATCCCCACGTACCTGCCCTTACTCCTGAACCCGATGGGCTTGGAGGGGGAGGCACCTCTGTGCATGCTGCCCGCTGCAGCCCGCACTGCAGGCCCAGTCTAAGCTGCAGCTTCTGCCCACGGCAGGTCTGGTTGGAGGAATCCATTGAGGGAAGCAGGCAGAAGCTGGTGGAGACTCAGACAGAACCGAAGACGCTGAGATGCGAGGATGCAGTAGGACCGGACAGCGTCCCAGTTGAGACATTTCAAGCATGAGGACACTAGGGAGTGGTGGTGATGATGAAAATGTCTTTAACTTAATCCTCTAAACTGGAAAAACGCCCGACGACTAGAGGAAGGGAACACGGGTCTCCATCTTCGAGCGTAGAGGGGATGTGCAAGAAGGTAGTAATTACCGACCCATCATGTTAACGAGTCACGCAATGAAGCGGCTGGAAAGCACGACCGTCACGAGAAGCAGCCCTAGCTATTGGGAGTCATTCACACTGCGGGTAGGTGTGCATTAAGGATCAGTCTAGAGATGTGATAGACTGAGGTTTATGGCTCTTTCATGTGTCTCCTGAAGCTCTTACACGCCTGGTGGCTCGTTTGGGTGATGTTGATTGCTAATTTGCATGGGCGGCGCGTGAATCACCCATTCGGGGAGGCTAGCCCCTGGCCCTGCCCCTCCTGCCCAGATCCGGATTCAGCTGAGATGTGACCAACATGGACCAGAGTGATGGTGGAGAGAACTCTGCTTGGGCAAAGGGACAGATCCACTGGGTGTCACCCGGCCCCCCAGACTCTGCCCCACAGAGTGGGGGTGAACCTATAATGGAGACAGATGAGCCATTTTGGCGTTCCCCTAGTCTGGGCTGGGACTAGGGTGACCAGATGTCCTAATTTTATAGGGATAGTCCCAATATTTGGGGCTTTGTCTTATACAGGCACCTATTATGCCCTACCCCATGTCCCAATTTTTCACACTTGCTGTCTGGTCACCCTAGCTGGAACGCACTGCATGACGAGCGATGCACAGAGAACCCAGAGCGATGGGGGAACCTGAGAGCACGCTGCCCCCTGCTGGCCCCAGGAAGTCACCGCCCCATTCCGGCTTGGGCACACGGCAAAGCGAGAGCAGCTAGGAAGCTGAAAGCAGCAGAAAACTGGACAGCGGACGTCGTCACCGAGGCCAGGTCTGCAGGGTAGCAGGGCTGGTGAGGAAGCAGGAGGACATGTACCATGCACTGATCCAGGCCTATTGACCTGGGACAGAGAGACAGGGAACCCCTAGCACTGGGCATGAACCCTCCATTAGACCAGCCCCCGCAGAAGGCCCCAAATAGGAACTGCTATTGTCCCTCAGGTATGTCATAGATTCGTAGAATTTAAGACCAGCAGGGGCTGTTAGATCATGTACTCTGACCTCCTCTATAGCACACAGCAGAGAATTCCACCCACTCACCCCTGTACTGACCCCAAGAACTTGGGTTAGCAGCTTTCCCCCAGCCAGCACAAGTGCCATGCCCCTTTTCTTTGGACATGTGGTTCTTGGGGACTCGAACCTAGAAGGCCTGGCAGCAGAAGAGCCTACAGAGCTTGCTGCCAAGTCATGGTCCACCTGCTACGTCTGCCTTAGATCAGTGGCTCTCAACCTTTCCAGATGACTGTCCCCCTTTCAGGAGGCTGATTTGTCTCGAGTACCCCCCAAGTTTTACCTCACTTAAAAATGACTTGCTCACAAAACCAGGCATGAAAATACAAAAGTGTCAAAGCCACTATTGCTGAGAACTGGCTGCCTTTCTCACTGTTACCATGTAATTATAAAATAAATCAACTGGAATATAAATATTGCGCTTACATTCCAGTGTATATCCTATAGAGCAGCATAAGCAAGTCATTGTCTCTATGAAATTTTAGTTTGTACTGACTTTGCTAGTGCTTTTTCTGTAGACTGTTATAAAACTAGGCAAATATCTAGATGAATTGATGCACCCCTTGGAAGACTTCTGTGTACCCCCAGGGGTACGTGTAGTCCTGGTTGAGAACCACTGCCTTAGAGATCTGATGTGCCATTGCCCTGAGCAGCTATAATAATTATACTGGTGTTAGCAGTGGGATGGCTGTTCCATTCCAGCTGGACGGAGACCCCCTAATTAGCAAATTTGTCTGGCATCGGTTAGGGTGCAGGGCCCACAGGCAGTTTTGCCAAATTCAAGCGTTCAAAAATCATGAGATGGGCTGAAGAAATCGTGAGGTTAAAAATAATAATAATAAAAGTTGGGCTCTTTTTCTTTGTCTACAGGCTGCACTTTCCTCCCATTCGCAGGCTTTTCTCTTGAACCACGAGGGCCAGCGACTTACGTCTTTTAAAAATAACGGCTGAGTGTCTCCGGTTTTTTACCCTGATTCCAGGAGCTGGCGTTTTAAGAAACGCACTAAAAATCGTACAGGTACGAGGTGCCAGAGGGCTGTTTGGTGGGTAGAAATGAACAGATCTGAGACCCAAGTTATTGGGCTCCATACAGAGATAAGGGAATCAGAAAACAGAATGGTCTGTCCCAAAGGGAGCGGGGGATCCCGAGTGGCACGTTCTCCCCCTCTTAATTCCTCAGGGCTGGGGGGAGCTCCAGTTTGCAACCCCAGCCCCTTCCACGCCCTGATGCTGCTGAGAGGTGGTGGGGAGGGGGCGAGCTGTGCTGCCCCCTGGCCGCAGGAGGAGGCATTGCAACTGAGGCTTTTCCATTGATCGTTCCCAGATTGGGAGAGGTTGTGGTTAAACCTATTGCGGGTGGAGGAGCCCTGTGGCCGGTCCGGGCTTATGTCTCCAGCATTGTAAGTCGGTTTGCAAGCAGGGGTTTCGCAAGCCTTGGCTTTACCGGCTGCGGGTTTCCAGGGGTGAGAAGATCGAGTGTGGGATGGCTCTGCCTTAACTCCGCAAAGAAATGAGGAACCCGGAGATCAGAAATCCCACAAAAGAGCCCGCTGTCAGCGCCAGACCCAGAATGCACTTGTGGAACTGGGAATCCTTGGCTCTAAGCCCTGGACCCCAACCCCCACGCGTCAGAAAGAGAACCCAGGAGTCCTGATTCCCAGCCACTCCCTGCTCTATCCACTACACCCCCACACCCCTCCCAGAGCTGGGCATACACCCCTCCACCGGTATCTATTCCCCTTCCTTTGTTACTGGGCTTTTCCCCTTGCTCCGCCCCACGGAGCCCAAAGGGACGTTAGGTGACAGAACAAAAGCTCCTCTGTCACGAAAAGGGAAGGTTCAAGGAATGGTTCTGGAAGGGAAGCGGGGTCTAGTGGTTAGAGCGACGGGGCGCCAGGACTCCTGGGTTCTATCCCCAGCTCTGGGAAGGCAGTGGGGTCTGTTGGTTAGAGCGGGGGTGGGGGAAGCTGGTACCAGGTTTCCTGGCTTCAGAGCGGTACCAGCGCTCTCCGGGTGTCCGGAAGCACCAAGTGCCCTCTGGGAGGGGTCAGCTACTTTGGTACAAGTTGCACACTCGCGGTTCCTCGCTGAGGGCTGAGCCGGGGAGTCGAAACTCCTGGCTTCTGTCCTGCTGAAGTCATCCTGGCTGTTGCAAGCAGCTGACATGCTGTGCAATGCCTGACTAAAACCCAGCCGTCCTGACACCATGCCCGGGTGTAACCCACCAGACACCATCCCCCCCCCCCCCCCCCGCCCCCCCCCCCCCCCCCCCCCCGTTGTTGTTGTTGAGAGAGATTAGACCCCACTCCCCTTCCAGAGCCAGGGATAGAACCCAGGAGTCCTGCCGCCCAGCCCCTGCGCTAACCACTAGACCCCATTCCCCTCCCACCGGGGGCTGCTGACTTTCTCCTCCTCTCAGCTGCATGGGGAAGGTTTAGCGGCTCCCCCCTGCCCTGGACCCATTTAGGTGACTCAGTCCTTGGTGCTCCGTCCTGAGATGTTGTAAGGGGTGGGGTGACTCTCCCTCCTGGCTTTGCTGCCACTAGGAGCTCGGCACTGGGCCGTTGTGCTGGGGCAGCCCCGGGACGGGGCCTGCCTGGGGAACACCAGCTTGTCCGGTTCCTCTGCTCCTCGGGCTGGTATAAAAGCTGGCAGCTCCCTGACGGCTTCCACTGCCTGCCAGGCCCCTGCGTGCCTCAGAGACAGGGCGGCTCCTGCCCCGTTGGCTCCCTTCTGCCAGGTACAGCGCTGCCTCATTGGCCAGGTGGTACGAGGAGGTGGTTATCTGGGAGGGGAGCAGGGTCTAGAGCAGCAGGGGCTGGGAGTCAGAACTCCTGGGTTCTAGGGGTATGGGGAGGGGTGTGGGCAGGAGCGGCGCCAGGGTTTTTGCCGCCCTAGGCGGCAGCGCTCCTCCTCTGAGCATTCGGTGGTGGGGGTCCTTCCGCCCCGCGTCTCCGGGGCACTTGGGTGGCGGGTCCCGGAGCGAGTGAAGGACCTGCAGCTGAATTTCCGCCGAAGACCTGGAGCGGAAGGACCCCCCGCCGCCGAATTTCCGCCGAGGGTGGCAAAATGCCGCTCCCCAAATCCTGCCGCCCTAGGCGACCGCCTAGGGTCGCCTAGTGGAAGCGCCGGCCCTGGGTGTGGGGTCTAGTGGGTAGAGCAGGGAGGGCCGGGAGTCAGGACTCCTGGGTTCTAACTCTGGGAGGGATGTGGGGTCTAGTGGGTAGAGCAGGGAGGGCCGGGAGTCAGGACTCCTGGGTTCTAGCTCTGGGAGGGATGTGGGGTCTAGTGGGTAGAGCAGGGAGGGCCGGGAGTCAGGACTCCTGGGTTCTAGCTCTGGGAGGGGTGTGGGGTCTAGTGGGTAGAGCAGGGAGGGCTGTGAGTCAGGACTCCTGGGTTCTATTTCCAATACATGTCTACACACCAGTCAGCGTGACTGCAGCGGAGGAAGGCATACCCATGCTGGCTTTGATCTAGCAGCATGGCTAAAACTACCAGTGTGGAAGTGGCCACGTGGGCTTCAGTGACCCCAGAGTCCTGAGAGGGCTTGTCCAGCCAGGGCTCCTTTTTGCTGTGCCAGCTAGATCAAAACTCGCATGGGGATGGCATCCCTGAGCTGCCCTCACACCTCCCTTTGCAGGGTCATCTGGGGAAATCATCTTACTCGAGTCCTGAGCACCTGGACGCTTTATCGGCCCTGGCCTGCGGAGCACATTCTGGGACAGATGACAAGGCGGGTGGGGAGTGTGGACCAGAGACACACAGACAGAGCTGGCCGTGGAGAGACAGAGAGAAGGGATCATGAATAGAGATAGCGGGTGTTAGTGAGAGCTGTAGAGAGCACACATGGCTGGATGGCTGGCTAGAACTGAAGCCGGACGGATAGAGGGGAGACGAGATAAACAGAGCTGGGCACGGATTCAGTGGAGCGTAGTTGGACCAAAAAAATAGATAAAGGTGAACAGATATCGATGGACAGATAGATCTGGGCAGAGATGGACAATGCGGAGCACAGACTGATGCATGGACAGCTGGTGGAGCATAGATCTGTCTGTCCATGCTGCCATCATGCTGTCTGGGGACAGAGAGAGAGAAGGGAAGATAGACAGATAAACTAGATAGATCTAGGTGTGGCTGGATGGAAGGACAGATGGATCTAGGGACGGGGTGAGTGGATAGACTGATGATGGACAGAGGGATCTAGGGATGGGTGGTTAGCTAGCTAGATGGATCTAGGAAAGGGAGGGTGGCTACATGGATGTAGGGTAGTGTGGGTAGATGGATGGATCTATGGGAGGGAGGGTATATAGATTGATGCAGGCCAGTGTGGATGGATAGATGGACGATGGATAGCTGGAGCTAGGGGAGGGTGTGTGGGTAGATGGATGTAGGGCAGGGTGGGTAGATGGATGGAGCTGAGGGAGGGAGGGTGGATATGCTGACGTAGGCCAGTGTGGATGGACAGAAGGAGGAGGGATAGCTGGACCTAGGGGAGGGTGGGTGGGTAGATGGATAGAGCTAGGGGAGGGAGGGTGATAGGTTGAGTAGGCCAGTGTGGATGGATAGATGGACGATGGATAGCTGGAGCTAGGGGAGGGTGGGTGGGTAGATGGATGTAGGCCAGTGTGGATGGATAGATGGACGATGGATAGCTGGAGCTAGGGGAGGGTGGGTGGGTAGATGGATAGAGCTAGGGGAGGGAGGGTGGATATGCTGACGTAGGCCAGTGTGGATGGATAGATGGACGATGGATAGCTGGAGCTAGGGGAGGGTGGGTGGGTAGATGGATAGAGCTAGGGGAGGGAGGGTAGATATGCTGACATAGGCCAGTGTGGATGGATAGATGGACGATGGATAGCTGGAGCTAGGGGAGGGTGGGTGGGTAGATGGATGTAGGCCAGTGTGGATGGATAGATGGACGATGGATAGCTGGAGCTAGGGGAGGGTGGGTGGGTAGATGGATAGAGCTAGGGGAGGGAGGGTGGATATGCTGACGTAGGCCAGTGTGGATGGATAGATGGACGATGGATAGCTGGAGCTAGGGGAGGGTGGGTGGGTAGATGGATAGAGCTAGGGGAGGGAGGGTAGATATGCTGACGTAGGCCAGTGTGGATGGATAGATGGACGATGGATAGCTGGAGCTAGGGGAGGACGGGTGGGTAGAAGGATGTAGGGATGATGGATAGCTGGAGTCAGGGGCGGTGGATAAGCGCAGCCATCAGTGTCGGCTGGTGACAGCTGTTAGGGGTCTCCTGGCTGTGGTGATGTCCCCAGCCAGGAGGGGCAGAGGAAGGTCTCAGCTGGTTTGAGCTTCACCTGGGTAACATTCTCCCCTTCCGACTTCTCCAGGCACCGCCCCCATTGTGAGACCTCAGCATGTCCCACCCCCGCCGGGGCTCTGACCCTCCCAAGGAGCCTGCACCCGGTGTCCCTCCGATGCCGAAGCCCGACGATCCGCTGACCCCGGTGCCACCCCAGCCTTGGCCCGTCGGACCTCCCAAGCCTCCCCATCCTCTGCCGCGTGGGCCGCTCGTGCCGGGGAAGCCTTGGCCGGCGGGGCCTGCGGTGCCACCTGAGCCTGGCCACCCCGGATCTCCGGCCGGACCGTCGCAGCCACCGAAACCTAGGAGGCCTGAGGATCCTTGGCCCCTGCCCAGGCCACCCAAGCCACCGCTGCCCGACGACCCATACCCACCTGGGCCTGGCATGCCAATCGCCCCCTGGCCACCACTACCTGAGTGGGACGATGCGGGAAAGCCCCCCGAGCAGCCCCCGGAGGCTGACTAGCTTCCTCCTCTGCCCAGACCTCTCTAGCCCTTCCGAGGGCCTGCCCCATTTCCAGACCCACCAGCGCCTCTCATGCCAGACCTGACCCCACCCAGCAGCCCCTTCTCCTTGCTCCCAGTCCTCTGCCCCCAGGGGGCTCCGAAGGGGTTGGGTGCCTCAGGGTGAGGCTTGGATCAGGACCGAGCTTTGGAGGCAACGGACCAGAGGATCGGTGTCCACCGGTGGAAGCACTAGACTGGGGGTCCTCCAATGCACTGGTGAAGTATTTGTCCATCTGTATGTCTCCCTAGGCACCAGTAGGCTTGTCTGTCTGTCCCTCTGCCTCCATAGCCAACCGCCTATCTATCTATCTATCTATCTATCTATCTATCTATCTATCTATCTATCTATCTATCTATCTATCCTCCCTTCTCCCCCATCACTGTGTCTGCCCCCATTTCACAGGGACTCGTGTTTGTTCCCTCCTCTCCCCCATATCTTCCCTGCCCCCTGCTTTACCCCCATCTCCAGCCCTGCAGAAGCGGTGCCCATGTTACCTTGCACCATCTGTAGCGTCATTGATGTGCCCACCGTAGCGACCCACCCATTGCCCAGCACTAGGGCTGACATGTTACTTGGGGGCAGGGTCTGGTTTCCCTTCTGTTGTTTGAAATAAGCCCTCATTAAAGTGTTTGCATGAGAATTGTGGCACCTGGTCTGATGTTAATCTGGTGCTGGGGAGAGGAGTTTGGAGGGGTCTGTGTGCTGTCTGGGAGGGGAGTGGGGTCTAGTGGTGGGGGGGGGACAGGCTGGGAGTCAGGACTCCTGGGTTCTATCCCCAGCTCTGGGAGTGGAGTGGGGTCTAGTGGTTGGCATCGGGGGTGCTGGGAGTCAGGACTCCTGGGTTCTAGCCCCTGCTCTGGGAGGGGAGTGGAGTTTAGGGGTTAGAGTAGGGTGGGGGCTGGGAGTCAGGACTCCTGGGTTCTAATCCCGCCATTCACTCTGAGTCTGAACTTGGTCAGGGCGAGGTCTGTGCACCAGTTTCCCCTTTGTGAAATTAGGGTAACGATTTTTCCGTGTGGGGTGTGGCGCGGATGAATGTATTAAAGCACTTTGACTTCTGGGGGGTGAATCGGCACCCGAAGGGAAATTTAATATAATCAAGTGTTTTCCCCTCCGTGGAGTTAACGGAGACAGCCTTGGGCTTTTACATAACCCTCTGCCGGAGCGGTTCCAACAGCCCTGGCCCACCCAGGGACAGAAGCCAGCTTGTGCTGCGTAGGGGTCAGAGGTCACAGAGCTGGATTAGTGCCAGAGACTGGGAGCAGGGAGCAGGGCTCAGTAGGGGGCGCGCTCCCCTTGCAGTCAGTGCTGACTCCATGGCCCCGTACAATACTTCACGGAGCAGCCGGGTCGGGGGCGGGGAGGGGCACTCATCCTTCACAGTCACTGCTCATGTATTTGCCTTTTAGTTGTGCTCTGAAGCGGAGTTTCTGATCAGTTCTGAAGATTAAACATTCCCCGGCACTTTTCATTAAAGTCAGGGTGTGAACGCCGCTGTCCTGGCTAAATCCCAAGTAGGGCGAGGCGTTGGTCCACATTTTCTGTCTGGAATTTTAATTTGTTCTTTATCTGGGTCATAGATTATTAAACACTATTGTTTGGACTATTAAACATCTTGTCAACTCATTACCTCTTTAGTAGCGTTCCTATGCACTGTTAAATTGCTGCTGGGCTCCACCCCAGAGCTGGCTGCGTTTCAGTGCTGGGTAAGTGACTGTGCAACACAGCTTTGCAGCTGTTATACTGCTACCATGTTCCACCCCAGAGGCAGCTGCATGTTAGCTCTAGGTGAATGATCCCTCTACAGCATTGCTGTGTGTCTATTATATTGCCACCATGTTCCTCTCCAGAGGCAGCTTCATTTCAGCACTGGCTGAATGATCCGTGTAGTGCATTGTGGTGTGTCTGTTATACTGTTACTGTGTTCCATCCCAGAGTCAGCTGCATGTTAGCGGTAGGTGAATGATCCCTGTAGTGCATTGTGCGTCTGTTCAGGGCCGGCTCTAGCTTTTTTGCTGCCCCAAGCAGCAAAAAAAAGCGCCGCCCCTGAGCCCCCCCGCCGAGCGCCGCCCCGCCCCCCGCCAAGCGCCGCCGGAAAAACCCCCCCCCGCACCACCCCCCACCGAGCGCCACGCGCCGGAGCCCCCCCCGTGCCGAGTACCACCGGAACCCCCCGCTGAGCCCCGTGCCGCCGGAGCCCGCCCCCTGCCAAGCGCCGCTGGAACCCCCCTCCAGCGCCGCGCGCGCGCCGCCCCCCCGCCGCGTGCCGGAGCCGGCCCCCCCCGTGCAGAGCGCCGCTGGAACCCCCCCGCCGAGCCCCGAGCCCTGCGCTGCCCCTCCCCGCCGAGCGCTGCGCCGCCGGAGCCCGCCCCCGCCAAGCGCCGCCTGAGCCCCGCCCCCGAGCCCCGCCCCCCCCGCCGAGCGCCACGCTGCCGGAGCGCCCCCCGCCCGCGGAATGCCACGCCACGCTGCGCTCCCCCCACCGCCCCTTACCAGGTGCCGCCCCAAGCATGTGCTTGGGTGCCTGGTGCCTGGAGCCGGCCCTGTGTCTGTTATACTACTACTATGTTCCACCCCCAGAGGCAGCTGCATTTCAGCAGTGGGTGAATGATCCCTGCAGTGCATTGCAGTGTGTCTGGTATACTACTACCATGTTCCACCCCAGAGGCAGCTGCATTTCAGCACTGGCTGAATGATCCCTGTGCAAGTGTTATACTGCCACTATGCTCCACCCCAGAGGTGGCTGCACTTCAGCCCTGGGCAAAGCTTATATCATTCAGTTCTGGGGGTCATTCACTTTCTGCCCATGCGAGAGATCTGGGTGCTAGCATGATATCAGCCCCAGGCTGTCATTATCTGCAGTGTGCCAGAGACGTATGCAGCCCCGTGCAATAGCCGGGCTAATCCCAACAAATATAGTTCCTTAGCCTGGCGACACAGCTGAATGCAGCAAAAATGGCCACCTGCAGCGTGTGGGCTGGGGAGAAAACACTTCCACACCATATTCAGGGCTCCTTAAGCCAGGCCAGGGCTGAGAGAGACCCTGTGTCATGTCCCCGCCCTGCTGGACACCACCGGAACTGCCGCAGACTGCGGTGGCTGCGGGTAGAGCCCTGCGTGGGACTACCCACTCCCGTCCCGCCCCGCAGGAGCCATTCCCACCCGCTCCCACACCGTTTCTTGCGTTTGTATCCCGTTCCCGCCTGCAAAAACCTTAGATCCTGCAAATCCTGATTCCCCCCAAGCTACCAAAACAAGCAAACAAGCAAAGAAGGTTGGTTAATATATTATATCTATCTATACATGTCTATATACACCCAGAATTCAGACAATTGCTGGCCTCTATTAATTAAATAATTGTTGGTATCTATTCATTTTAGGCCACTTTTATTGTTCTGCTGTAACATCCGGATAGGCCTTAGCTCCTCTTGGTAAACTGACGAGAGATTGAGTGTTTCCCCGCAAATTACCGCAGTCTGGCCGGGTTTTTTTTTTCCCCCCACCCAGCCCCGCCCACCACAAAGTACATTTTACTTGCGATCGCTATTATAGGAGTGGGTCCTGCGGGACCCGTGGGATCCCAGTCCCGCTGCAGGGGGCGCTAGCTGAGGGAGATTCTCCACAAGGTGGGGCCCAGAGGGTATCCTGGGGGCAGCTGGGCGCCCACATACTCTGGCTTTCATTCCTATTGGGATCCTGGGTTCTCTCCTTGGGGCTCTGGGAGGAGAGTGGGATCTAATGGTTAGAGGGGGTGGGGCTGGGAGTCAGGACACCTGGGTTCTATCCCTGTCTGTGGAAGGGGAGTGGAGCCTTAGGGGTTAGAGCAAGACGGGGAGGGAGCTGGAAGTCAAGACTTCTGGGTTCCATCCCCAGCTCCGGGATGATCTGGATTTGTGCCTGTGGTTACAGATTTCCTTTGGCTTAAAATAAAGATCAGGGGTCTGCACCCCGGAGGCCACATCTGGTCGGCCCTGGATGGTCATGCAGCTGGGGGGCGAACCCCTTAGGAGATGTCCTCTCCCCATATAGGGGAAGGCTGTTACTTCACCGCGTTCCTTCTTTCGAGGCTGTCTCGAATGGAGGTGGGGGGAGACGCTGGATGGAGGTCGGAATGGGGCAGACGGACTGTGGACAGCTGGGCTTAGAGGAGACGTCTCTGGAATGGGGAGGAGGAATTGTCATTATTAGCCTAGGAAGAGGCCTGGGGCCGTCCCAAAACAGCCTGGTATCTCCCCCCACTGCATCCGAGCCGACCCATGGGCCTATGTATCGTGGTATCTCCCCACTCCCTTCTGATACCCGTTCAGATCAATGTCCCCCATCTAGTGCTATCATCACTAAGGGGGAATCTACCCCTGGGTCCTCAACTGCCTGCTCTACCGGCTCCCACTAGGGGTCGCCGGTTTTGGCGGGACGTATTCCTGGAGGTTTCATCACAGGATCTAATCCTTAATTCAGTTGCAACTTTAGTTCCTGGAGACTCCAGGACAATCGGCCACCAGAGCTCCCACCTGCAGCCCTCGTCTCAGGGCTACTGGGCAATTGGATGGTGGGGAGGAGACAACGGGAACTTACATGGGGAAGGGGGGAAAAACCCCCCAAACCCAAGCAGCTGACTCCAATTAACCAATCCTCTCAGAGGCTGCTGGGAGGGGGCGGGGCATAGGGGGGGTCTATATAAACCTGACCTAATTCATTCAGACCCACCTCCATCTCCGGGAACGTCCTGCGGTTCCAGGAAGCTCCAGGGTGCCCCCCACCCGCAGCCCCTTTTGGGTCAGGACCCCACAGTTACAACACCATGACATTTCAGACATAAACATCTCAAGATGTGAAATTGACTAATTTTCAAATCCTAAGGCCGTGAAATTGACCAGAATGGACCGTGAATTTGGTAGGGCCCTAATTATGGGGCAAGAGACTTTGGGTGCAGAGGAGGGTCAGCTGAAGGGTGCTATCCCCCTTTCATAAGTGCTCCTCCTTTCTCCCTGGTGTCCTTTCCCCTTCCCCCCTTTCTGTGGGGGTCAGGTCATCCTAGTCCACCAGATGATGGCTCAGTGACACTTGGGGTTTAGCTGGAGAGCCAGTGATCATCTGCCCTCAGGCCCCAGAAGTCCTCACTGCCACGAGGGGTGCCCCAAACTCAGCCTATGCCTCCTCCCCTTCCCCGAGAGCTTTACCCTGAAAAAGAAGAAACATCCCGTGCAGCCCATAATAGTGACAGCAGCCACCGCGAGCGAGATCAGGATAATGCCCCAGAATTCCAGCGGTGGCTTTCCTGGCTCTTGCGTGACGGAGGCTGTACCTACAGGGGGAAGACAATTAGAGAGACGCCCCATATTCCTGGTCCCCACAGAGGGACCTGCTAATACAGGGAGGAGGGAATGGTGATGGGGGCTGGCCATAGTTAACGATGTGTTTGAAATATGATTAATTTAACATATTTGGGGGGTTTAACCTTAAGTAGGTTCTCAAAAATGTTTAATATCCTCAATGGTCAAATTAAGTCAAGCAATATCTATAACCCTTAACTGTTATTTTAATGAAGTTTTTGGTTTCAGAATTTCCTTCGTTTGTTTTAAATGATAAACCTTTAAAAAAAAATAGCAGCACCAGTACTTTTATAATAATAAAATCTAGCTCTTTTATAGTGCTTTAATCAGTAGATTTCAAAGTACTTTACAAGGGAGGCTGTATCATTTTATAGTTGGGGAAACTGAGGCATGGGGGGAAGTGATGAGCCCCGTGTCCTGTCTTCCGACAGTGGCCAATGCCAGGTGCCCCAGAGGGAATGAACAGAACAGGGAATCATCAAGTGATCCATCCCCTGTTGCCCATTCCCCTGAAAATCACTTGGGAAATGTAGACTGAGAAGATTGAGTTGTGGGGTGGCGCTCGCCATCTTGGCTGACACACCGAGGCTTGAACCGGGGATCTCCAAAGCATGCGCTGCTATAGCTTGAGCTAAAGAAACAATGCTCCGGAGAGGTGGCTTTAAGAATCCCGTATCTACTGAGGATCCTACACTGAGTGGGGAGACCCCTAGCAACAGCTTACCTGTACGTTACATGTGGGACCTACAAAATGATGTATTGGGAAAATCTTACAGACACCGATTACCTCCCGCTTTGGAGACAAAGGAGGCAGGTGGTTGTCTGTACGTGGCACAGTGGAGTCTGTTTCTGCTGTGGGTATGGTGATAGCATTGATTTCTACCTTGCAAGGGCTGGTGTTGGTCAATATGGGCATGATGGCATTACCAGTGGCTGTTGGTGGTGCCGTGGTGCTATTGGACACTCCTGGCACGGTGGTGTTGGTGGTGATGGCTGGAGGCATCTTGCTGCTGTTGGTGACCTCATCCGGTATCGTGGAACTGGTGGTGACTTGTATGGTTGCCATGGGGCCGTTGGTTGCCATGGTGTGGTTGGCTGATGCAGCGGTACCAGAGGCTGAAGAGAGAAGGACATCCCATTGGGAAGATGTTACTGAGCCAGAGAGCCCGGGCTGTGGAGACTAGAGCTGGCTGGGAAAATGGGAGGATTTTTGCATGGAAACTTCAGGGTTTTGGGGGGGAAATTTTTTAAAATGTTTAGATTCTGAAATGGTGCTGGGATGGTTCTGGGAATTGTAGTTCAGGTCCTTCATGCCCCCCATTCTCCTCAATATGCTGGGCTCCCTGGTTGGACTACAACTCCCATGAGGCAAAGTGGTCTCCCGTCATGACTGCAGTTCATCATGGGAGATGTAGTCATACATGAAGGCCACTCCATAGAGGAGAATGGAACGATGAGGCATCCAAACTGCAAATCTACCACCATGACTTTTTAGAAACAAAATATTTCAGATTTTTGCCCCAGCATGAAAAATTTCAGTTTTCAGTTTAGTTTTTTGACAAAAAAAAAAACAAACAAACAAACATCAATTTTCCACAGAGACACTTTTTACAAAAAAGAAATATCTTTCTGTTGAAAACATAATTTTCTTTCAAAAATGAATTACCGTGGAAAACTTTCCAACTGGAGCTAATTCTGAGGGGTAAATTCGGAAGGGGTAATTTCCACTGGAGTTTTAACAATGCGCTGTCTCCAACTCTCATGATTTCATTGACAAGTCTCATGATATTTGCTATTGTTCTTAAATGCCCAGCTCCTGGAGTCATGTGATTATGGGAGATGGTTGGCCTTAATTTAAAAAGAAGTCAACTTGCAGTCCTTGCAATTGTGGAGAAATGCTGGAATACGTGAATTCTAAAGGCTCCAATGCCAGAAGACAATAAGACTGCGTCTACACTACAAGCTAGGGGTGTGATTCCCCACCCCCCACACACACTTGTGCCACATACTTGTGCTGGTTCTCACTTAACTAGCACGAGTGTGAATTGCAGTGTAGCCAGGGTAGCGGTACCAGAGGCATGGCTGAGCTGTGCCAAGTATAAACCCACAGCTGCTACCCGTGCAAACCTGGCTATGCTGCTATTTTTACTTGTGCATACACGAGTATGTGTGCACAGGCAGGGGAATCACATCCCTAGCTCGCTGTGTAGATGTAGTCTAAAAAGAACCCGACATCTTTGATTTTAAAATCTCATGACTTTGGAAGGGTTGGGCTTGACGAGTCTACAAAACAGACTGAAAGATCTGTGGACCAATAATTAATAATAATAATTATAACAATAATGTTACATTACAATAATCTATTTATTATATTAATATATCATAAATTATATTATAATAATAATTAAATAATGGTTATTATAATAATAACAACCAGTCATCTGCAGCCTGTAGTTCTACAGGTTAAGCAGCTCTCTGCTGCCATCTGTTGGTGAGCAGGGGGAAGAACAGCCATGGTGCTGCTTCATTTGCATAAGCATTCTACCCAGAGTTCTTGCAGTCACAGTCTGGGAGTCACCATACCTGTGTATAACCTCGGATAATACCTAAAGGCAGAGAACTCCTCCCTCAGGAGTTTTACATGTTCTTTCCCCCTGTTCAGGAACAGATAGGAATAGAAAGTTCTTTGTTCTCTGGAGATGCTGGGCAACTGTTTTGCAAGATTGCAAAAGCAATTTGAGCTAGCTGAGAGAGCCTGCTACGCCATGCCCAGCCAGCAGGGGGAGGTCCAGTGGTGAGCCTGCTCATTGGAAGATTATTTTTGTTTTATGGCTTTTCATCTAAACAAAATAATTCTGGGGTTACTGAAAAGAAAAGAAAACAAAACAAAACTTGTTGGTTTGTTGTTTTTGCCTCCAAATATGAGATATGCCTGATAACCTCCGGAGGAACCTGCCATTTCAGCAAGGCAAAGGGAGCCAGGGAGTTTTGCAGGGGCCAAGGTTAAGGCTGTTTTTCTTAAATCGCATCATCCAAATCTTGTAGTTTAATGAGTAGCTGATGTAGCTTTGTGGCTGTTCTTTTCCCCTGTTCAGGAACAGATAAGAATAGAAAGTTCTTTGTTCTCTGGAGATGCTGGGCATCTGTTTTGCAAGATTGCAAGAGCATTTGAGCTAGTTGAGAGAGCCTGCTATGCCATGCCCAGCCAGCAGGGGGAGGTCTAGTGGTGAGCCTGCTCGTTAGAAGACTTTTTTTGTTACATGGCTTTTCATCTAAACAAAATAAGTCTGGGGTTACTGAAAACAAAACAAAACTTGTTGGTTGGTTGTTTTTGCCTCCAAATATGATATACGCCTGGTAACCTCCGGGGGAACCTGGCATTTCAGCAGGAGCGCCGCCAGCCTTTTTACCGCCCTAGTCGGTGGAAGGTCCCGCCCCCGAAATTCCGCCCCCGACAGAGGCGGCAGAAGATCTGGCCGCTGTGGTCGCCGCCCCCCAAATGTTAGTGCCCTAGGTGACCGCCTAGGTCGCCTAATGGGTTGCGCCGGCCCTGCATTTCAGCAAGGCAAGGGAAGCCAGGGAGTATTGTAGGGGCAAGGTTAAGGCTGTTTTTCTTAAATCGCATAACTATGGGGACTTCCAACCTTGTCATCTAACCTTAGCACTAACTAGACTCTCAAGAAATGTTGGTAAACCTCCGTGCTCTCATTTAACAGATGAATAAGAATCTCTTTAACTCTGGGTCCAGTGGTCCGGACACTAGCTTAGACTGTGAGAAACCCCTGTGCCATTCCCTGCTCCGCCACAGCCTTCCTCCGTGACCTTGAGCAAGTCGCCGAGTCTGTGCCTCAGTTTCCCCATCTGTAAAATAGGGAGAATAGCACTGCTCCACCTCACAGGGAAATACATTAAAGGTTGTGAGGTGTATCATTAGTATGCCAATGGATGCCACTTATAGAGAAACTTAATGAGGTTTTTGGTCTAAGAATTTTCCTAGCTGGGGCTGTAACAGCTTTACATCCTCTGAGGATGGGACATAGAGCTGGGAGAGGGACCCATGGGGGTCCCACAGAATGAACAGTCGGGGGAACATTAGTGCCTCTGATTGCATCCAGCTCTGGAGACAAAGGAGAGGGGTTTCTTCTCAGTACCCAGTGTAGTGGAGCCCGTTCCTGCTGCCGATATGGTGGTGGCACTGTCTCCTGCCCAGGAGGGGTTGGTGTTGGTCGGGGCGGATCTGGCAGCATTGCTGGTCACTGCTGGTGGCGACATGGTGACGTTAGACATTCCTGGTGCGGTGGTGTTGGTGGTGATGGCCGGCTCTGTCTGGGAGGTGAAGGTGACCTCATTTGGTGCCACGGTGCTGTTGGTGACTTGTATGGTTGCTGTGGGGCCATCAGTAACTGTCAGCGGTGCTGTGGTGAGGTTGGCTGGTGCAGTGGTGCTGGTGGCTAAAAAGAGAGGGACATCCCATTGGGAAGGTGTTACTGCGCAGGGCTGGGGAGACTCAAGCTGGTTGGGAAAATGGGAGCTTTTTGGAGGGTGATTTCAACTTTTTTGCCCCAAAAACCTGAAATATTTTGATTCTGAAATGGTGCCGGAATGCCTCATGTGGGTCATAGTTCAGGCTATGCATCCGAAGAAGTGAGGTTTTTACTCACGAAAGTTTATGCCCAAATAAATCTGTTAGTCTTTAAGGTGCCACCAGACTCCTTGTTGTTTTTGTAGATACAGACTAACACGGCTACCCCCTGATAGTTCAGGTGCTTCATGCCCCTATTTTCCTCTATAGGCTGGGCTCCTTGCGGGGACTACAACTCCCATGAGCTCCCAAGCTCGTCCATCCTGGCTGCAGTGCATCATGGGAGATGAAGTCTGTATGGGGAGCCCAGTCCATAGAGGAGAATGGGGCCATGAGGGGGCCAAACTACAACTTCCACGAGACGTTGTAGCAGCTAATCAGAGTTGAAATATTTTTAATTCTGTTTTTGGGCATTCTGTTTTTTCAATGAAAAATCAAACCCAAATGTTTTTCATCACAGTAAAATAAATTGTTCCCTTTCATAGCTTATGCTCCCAGTACTTCTGTTAGTCTCCAAGGTGCCACAGGACCCTCTGTTGCCTTTCATATTGCAATTGATCACTTTGGTTTTGGTTTTGACTTTCACTTTTGGATCTGGCGAGGTGATTCCTCTCTCTTTTTTAAATTTTTTTTTACTCCCTGCCCATGAAAAAACTATTTGGTGTTTTGTTTTTTCAAAAATGGGAACAAAACTAAAAATTCAGTTGGAACAGACACCAAACCATTTCCTCTTTCCTTTCACTTTGAATTTTCCCATCAAAGCACTGGGGGGAAAAGAATCTCAGATGACACTTTCCCCATCAAATTCCGATTGACGAAATCCCTCTTTGAGGGGAGAAACTCTTGGATCATAATAATTCCGATCGTCTCAAGTCACTGGGCAGGTCACTGTTTGGTTTCCTGTCACTTATTTCCACGAGTCTCTCTAGGCTCGTGAGAAAGGAGTAGCAGGAACTCACTGAATGTTGCTTAGATCAATACCACAACTTGCCGCGCTCTTCTGGGTCATAGCTTCAGCCTTCACCCAGATGCAAGAGGCTTCAAGAATCAGCCTTAGCAAGGTGAGGTTCCTGGTGCATGGGAATGTCAGAAATTCCTGCCCCTCCCTCCCTTTCTACCCTGGAGTGACACATAGAAAGGAGTGACAGGATATGTCACCGCAGCCCCTGGCCAATACATCACCATCATCCCCTGCAGTCTGTTCTCCAGGGTTCCTACTGTTGTTTGGAGTTTCCCTTGGGGAGAAAACTCCACACGCTAATAGACCTCCCGCCCTGTTGGGAAATGTCTGATCCAGCCGGGAAACTTATCCAATCACATCCCATTGCTTCGGTAGTGTTTAGATTCCAGCCTGGACTCCTGGGTTTAATTCTCTGGGGGCAGGAGGTTGTGGCAGTGGATATAGGAGAGGATGGGACTTGAAGTCCTGGAATCTGTTCCTAGCTCTGGGAGGGGAGGGGAATGGGGCCTAGTGGGTTAGAGCTGGGGTGGAGGGGAAAGGGCTGGGAATCAGGACTCCTGGGTTCTGTTCTTGGCTCTGGAATTCAGTGTTCTATCCAGTAGGCAACATTGCCTCTGTAGCGGAGTTAAGGAATATTTGTCGCCTTAAGTCTTGTCCTTGCAAAGATGTTGTCCAGGAGTTTCCTTAGTTTTTTTTTTTAAGGAATTTTTTTAACAATCACTACTTTTATAATCTCTTAGAATTTAACTGCTTGGTACTGACAGCCATCACTCATCTCCTAACCATTTTTTTTTTGTATTGCAATTTCCTTAGGCTTTTTTTAAAATGATGTGTTAAAACCAACGATGTGTGGAACGGTTAATGAAGATGGCTGTGTACTGCATTCATGAGGCCGGATGTCTTTCTACCATCCACGCATCAGACTGTGAGTAAATTCCCTGATGGTGGAGAATTGGCAATGGGACCAAGTATGTGTCTGGGTGGGGTGACGGCCTACATTTTCAGAAGTGATGAGTAATTTGGGGTGCCACAATTTTTCTGGGGGGTCCAACTTGAGTTCACAGAATGCTAGCCCAGTGTCCTGTCTTACGACAATCGCCAGTGCCGGGTGCCCCAGAGGGAATGAACAGAACAGGTAACTAGCAAGTGATCCATCCCCTGTTGCCCATTCCCCTGAAAATCACTTGGGAAATGTAGACTGAGAAGATTGAGTTGTGGGGTGGCGCTCGCCATCTCGGCTGACACACCGAGGCTTGAACCGGGGATCTCCAAAGCATGCATTGCTATAGCTTGAACTAAAGAGACAATGCTCCGGAGAGGTGGCTTTAAGAGTCCTGTATCTACTGAGGATCCTACACAGAGCGGAGAGACCTCTAGCAACAGCTCACCTGTACGTTACATGTGGGACCTACAAAATTATGTATTGGGAAAACCTTACAGACACCGATTACCTCCCACTTTGGAGACAAAGGAGGCAGATGGCTGTCTGTATGTGGCACAGTGGAGTCTGTTTCTGCTGTGGGTATGGTGATAGCATTGATTTCTACCTTGAAAGGATTGGTGTTGATCAATATGGGCGTGATGGCATTACCAGTGGCTGTTGGTGGTGCCATGGTGCTATTGGACACTCCTGGCACGGTGGTGTTGGTGGTGATGGCTGGAGGCATCTTGCTGCTGTTGGTGACCTCATCCGGTATCGTGGAACTGGTGGTGACTTGTATGGTTGCCATGGGGCCGTTGGTTGCCATGGTGTGGTTGGCTGATGCAGCGGTACCAGAGGCTGAAGAGAGAAGGACATCCCATTGGGAAGATGTTACTGAGCCAGAGAGCCCGGGCTGTGGAGACTAGAGCTGGCTGGGAAAATGGGAAGATTTTTGCATGGAAACTTCAGGGTTTTGGGGGGAAATTTTTTTGAAATGTTTAGATTCTGAAATGGTGCTGGGATGGTTCTGGGAATTGTAGTTCAGGTGCTTCATGTCCCCCATTCTCCTCAATATGCTGGGCTCCCTGGTTGGACTACAACTCCCATGAGGCAAAGTGGTCTCCCGTCATGACTGCAGTTCATCATGGGAGATGTAGTCATACATGAAGGCCGATCCACAGAGGAGAATGGAACCATGAGGCACCCAAACTGCAAATCTACAAGGGACCACAATCACTTTTTAGAAACAAAATATTTCAGATTTTTGCCCCAGCATGAAAAAATTCAGTTTTCAGCTTAGTTTTTTGACCCCCCCCCAAAATCATCAATTTTCCACAGAGACGCTTTTCAGAAAAAAGAAAAATCTTTCTGTTGAAAACATAATTTTCTTTCAAAAATGAATTACCGTGGAAAACTTTCCAACTGGAGCTAATTCTGAGGGGTAAATTCGGAAGGGGTAATTTCCACTGGAGTTTTAACAATGCACTGTCTCCAACTCTCATGATTTCATTGACAAGTCTCATGATATTTGCTATTGTTCTTAAATGCCCAGCTCCTGGAGTCATGTGATTATGGGAGATGCTTGGCCTTAATTTAAAAAGAAGTCAACTTGCAGTCCTTGCAATTGTGGAGAAATGCTGGAAAACGTGAATTCTAAAGGCTCCAATGCCAGAAGGCAATAAGACTGTGTCTACACTACAAGCTAGGGGTGTGATTCCCCACCCCCCACACACTTGTGCACACATACTTGTGCTGGTTCTCACTTAACTAGCACAAGTGTGAATTGCAGTGTAGCCAGGGTAGCGGTACCAGAGGCATCGCTGAGCTGTGCCGAGTATAAACCCACAGCTGCTACCCGTGCAAACCTGGCTATGCTGCTATTTATACTTGTGCATACACGAGTACGTGTGCACAGGCAGTGGAATCACATCCCTAGCTCGTTGTGTAAATGTAGCCTAGAAAGAACCCGACATCTTTGATTTTAAAATCTCATGACTTTGGAAGAATTGGGTTTGACGAGTTTACAAAACAGACTGAAAGATCTGTGGACCAATAATTAGTAATAATAATTAACACATTAATAATTATTAATATTTTATTATATATAATAAACATTATAATAATTAAATAATGGTTATTATAATAATCACCAATAATCTGCAGCCTGTAGTTCTACAGGTTAAGCAGCTCTCTGCTGCCATCTGTTGGTGAGCAGGGGGAAGAACAGCCATGGTGCTGCTTCATTTGCATAAGCATTCTACCCAGAGTTCTTGCAGGTTTCAGAGTAACAGCCGTGTTAGTCTGTATCCGCAAAAAGAAGAACAGGAGTACTTGTGGCACCTTAGAGACTAACAAATTTATTAGAGCATAAGCTTTCGTGGACTACAGCCCACTTCTTCGGATACATATAGAATGGAACATATATTGAGGAGATATCTCAATATATGTTCTCAATATATATCTCCTCAATATATGTTCCATTCTATATGCATCCGAAGAAGTGGGCTGTAGTCCACGAAAGCTTATGCTCTAATAAATTTGTTAGTCTCTAAGGTGCCACAAGTACTCCTGTTCTTCTTTTTGCAGAGTTCTTGCAGTCACAGTCTGTGAGTCACCATAACTGTGTATAACCTCGGATAATACCTAAAGGCAGAGAACTCCTCCCTCATGGGTTTTACATGGGTAGCTGATTTGTGGCTGTTCTTTCCCCCTGTTCAGGAACAGATAGGAATAGAAAGTTCTTTGTTCTCTGGAGATGCTGGGCATCTGTTTTGCAAGATTGCAAAAGCAATTTGAGCTAGCTGAGAGAACCTGCTACGCCATGCCCAGCAGGCAGGGGGAGATCCAGTGGTGAGTCTGCTCATTGGAAGATGATTTTTGTTTTATGGCTTATCATTTAAACAAAATAAATCTGGGGTTACTGAAAACAAAACAAAACTTGTTGGTTTGTTGTTTTTGCCTCCAAATATGATATACGCCTGGTAACCTCCGGAGGAACCTGGGAAGGCAAGGGGAGCCAGGGAGTATTGTAGGGGCACGGTTAAGGCTGTTTTTCTTAAATCGCATAACTATGGGGACATCCAAACCTTGTAGTTTAACCTTAGCACTAACTAGACCCTCAAGGAATGTTGGTAAACCTCCGTGCTCTCATTTAACAGATGAATATCAATCTCCTTAACTCTGGGTCCAGTGGTCTGGACACTAGCTTAGACTGTGAGAAACCCCTGTGCCATTCCCTGCTCCGCCACAGCCTTCCTCCGTGACCTTGAGCAAGTCGCTGAATCTGTGCCTCAGTTTCCCCATCTGTAAAACAGGGAGAATAGCACTGCTCCACCTCACAGGGAAATACATTAAAGGTTGTGAGGCACCTCATTAGTATGCCAATGGATGCCACTTATAGAGAAACTTAATGAGGTTTTTGGTCTAAGAATTTTCCTAGCTGGGGCTGTAACAGCTTTACATCCTCTGAGGATTGGACATAGAGCTGGGGGGGGACCCATGGGGGACTCGCAGAATGATCAGTCGGGGGAACATTAGCGCCTCCGATTGCATCCAGCTCTGGGGACAAAGGAGAGGGGTGTCTTCTCAGTACCTGGTGCAGTGGAATCCGTTCCCGCTGCCGATACGGTGGTGGCACTGTCTCCTGCCCAGGAGGGGTTGGTGTTGGTCGTGGCGGATGTGGCAGCATTGCTGGTGACTGCTGGTGGTGACACAGTGACGTTAGATGTTCCTGGTGCAGTGGTGTTGGTGGTGATGGCCGGAGGCGTCTGGGTGGTGAAGGTGACCTCATTTGGTGCCATGGTGCTGTTGGTGACTTGTATGGTTGCTGTGGGGCCATCAGTAACTGTCAGCGGTGCTGTGGTGACAGTGGCTAAAAAGAGAGGGACATCCCATTGGGAAGGTGTTACTGCGCAGGGCTGGGGAGACTCAAGCTGGTTGGGAAAATGGGAGCTTTTTGGCGAGTGATTTCAACTTTTTTGCCCCAAAAACCTGAAATATTTTGATTCTGAAATGGCGCCGGAATGCCTCATGTGGGTCGTAGTTCAGGTGCTTCATGCCCCTATTTTACAGGCTGGGCTCCTTGGGGGGACTACAACTCCCATGAGCTCCCAAGCTCGTCCATCCTGGCTGCAGTGCATCATGGGAGATGAAGTCTGTATGGGGAGCCCAGTCCATAGAGGAGAATGGGGCCATGAGGGGGCCAAACTACAACTTCCACGAGACGCTGTAGCAGCAAATCAGAGTTGAAATATTTTTAATTCTGGTTTTGGGCATTCTGTCTTTTCAATGAAAAATCAAACCCAAATGTTTTCCATTACAGTAAAATAAATTGTTCCCTTTCATATTGCAATTAATCACTTTGGTTTTGGTTTTTGACTTTCACTTTTGGAACTGGTGAGGGAATTCCTCTTTTCTTTTCTTTTTACTCCCTGCCCATGAAAAAACTATTTGGTGTTTTGTTTTTTCAAAAATGGGAACAAAACTAAAAGTTCAGTTGGAACAGACACAAAACCATTCCCGCTTTTCTTTCACTTTGAATTTTCCCATCAAAGCATTGGGGAGAAAAGAATCTCAGATGACACTTTCCCCATTAAATTCCGATTGACGAAATCCCTCTTTGAGGGGAGAAACTCTTGGATCATAATAATTCCGATCGTCTCAAGTCACTGGGCAGGTCACTGTTTGGTTTCCTGTCATTTATTTCCACGAGTCTCTCTAGGCTCGTGAGAAGGGAGTAGCAGGAATTCACTGAATGTTGCTTAGATCAATACCACAACTTGCCGCGCTCTTCTGGGTCATAGCTTCAGCCTTCACCCAGATCATGCAAGAGGCTTCTAGAATCAGGTGCAGGGTGAGGTTCCTGGTGCAGGGGAATGTCAGAAATTCCTGCCCCTCCCTCCCTTCCCACCCTGGAGTGACACATAGAAAGGATCAGAGGGGTAGCCGTGTTAGTCTGGATCTGTAAAAAGCAACAGAGAGTCCTGTGGCACCTTTAAGACTAACAGATGTATTGGAGCATAAGCTTTTGTGGGTGACTGCGTCTGACGAAGTGAGTAAAGGTGCCACAGGACTCTCTGTGACATAGAAAGGAGTGACTGGATATGTCACCATTTCATGCAGCCCCTGGCCAATACATCACCATCCTCTGCAGTCTGGTCTCCAGGGTTCCTACTGTTGTTTGAAGTTTCCCTTGGGGAGAAAACTCCACGCGCTAACAGACCTTCTGCCCTCTTGGGAAATGTCTGATCCAGCCTGGAAACGTATCCAATCTCATCCCATTGCTTCGGGAGTGTTTAGATTCCAGCCAGGACTCCTGGGTTCTATTCTCTGGGGGCAGGCAGGTGGGGCAGTGGATATAGGAGAGGATGGGGCTTGGAGTCCAGGAGTCCTGGACTCTGTTCCTAGCTCTGGGAGGGGAGTGGGGTCTAATGGGTTGGAGCCGGGGGGGGGAGGGGAGGGCTGGGAGTCAGGACTCCTGGGTTCTTTCCCTGGCTCTGGGAGGGGAGTGGGGTCTAGTGGGTTAGAGCTGGCGGGGTGGGGAAGGGGAAAGGGCTGGGTTTCAGGACTCCTGGGTTCTTTCCCTGGCTCTGGGAGGGAAGTGGGATCTAGTGGGTTAGAGAAGGGGGGCTGGGAGTCAGGACACCTGGGTCCAGTTGCTAGAGGAGGGGTGTGAGCCTGGCAGTCAGGATGCCTGGGTTCTCTTCTGTGCTCTCTCTCTGTGACCCAATCCTACCCCGATCTGTGCCTTACGGTCCTCACCTTCAGTACACTCCTGACAGCAGGATGGAATTAATTATCCTCCCCGCTGGCCACCTTGTCCCGTTTCACCCACCCTAGCCTGGCACCTGAGCGACCTACCTGCTAAGTGCAGCCACAAAACAAAGAAGCAGAATAGCATTGTTCTGGGGCGGAGGCGGGGCAGAGATCGGCTTCCCTCAGGACGTTCTGTGCCCCTGGGTTCTGTCCCGGCCGGCTGGCAGCCTCGCTGTATTTGTAAGGGCTCTGGACCGCCACGGTGAGTTCCTGAGATAGCCCTGCCTACATTCCCCCCACATGTGTCTTCTCTAAGGTGTGTCTTTCCCGATTCCCCGCAGACACCTGAAAGAGGAGGAAACGGCCAAAAGAATATGGTATCGGAATGTGTCATCTCCATTTCCAGCTGGATTAACACCGGTGACAGATGCTGGCGGGGATCCCAACACCGGTATATACAGCAATCGCTTCATCCGGGGCTGAAATGCGGCCACCTCTGGGGCGGCGCAGCTGGGGAACAGCCGCGCAGCTTCATCCGGCGCTGAAATGCAGCTGCCGACTGGCACTGCTAGAGAATGTCTTTTATCCCCTCTCCTGTGCAGCCACTGGGGGAGATATGGTAACACAGGACTGGAATGGCAGGGGGGCTGCAGGTGGGGAGTGAGGGGCATTGACAGGGTGTGACGTTATTGATATAATCTGGGACCATATAGAACATGGTTGCAACCAAAGTCCTGTAGTGGTACCAAATCTTGTAAAAAGGGAGTCAAATGAAGTTAGGGTTTGCTGGTTATGATTATGCTGTCTATATGTGTGTCTCAATTTTGTAGTTAAAGTTGTGAATATTGGCTCTGTACTGTCTCTATTTCAAACTTCTGCTATGCTTCTGGGAGACATCCCAGACAAGTTGGTGTCAGCTCTACCTAGCCTGCTTGATGGCCCATTAAGGACCATTGGCTATACAATTGACCTATGGAGAAAAGGCAAATATGCCTTGTAACTCAGGAACTTGCCCATGTGACTCCAGACTCCATGTTGCTGTAATTTTCCACAGTAAGAACAAAGAGGCGTTCTTACACCTGGAAAAGACTATAAAAGGCTGATGCCTCGTTTCCATCTTGTCTTCAATCCTGCTTCTTACCTCTGGAGGGACTTTGCTAGAAACCGAAGCTCTGAACAAAGGACTGAGGACCCATCCCAGCAGGGGATGTACTCCAGAGACTTGATTTTGAACCTGCAGTTTATTCTATCTCTGCTACAAGCCTGAACCAAGAACGTTGCCATTACTGTATGTAATTGATTCCATTTAACCAATTCGAGCTCTCATCTATATCTTTTTCCTCTTATGAATAAACCTTTAGATTTTAGATTCTAAAGGATTGGAAACAGCGTGATTTGTGGGTAAGATCTGATTTGTATATTGACCTGGGTCTGGGGCACTCCGCAGCACTCTGTTCTGAGCGGCACAGTAAGGGGGTCAGGGGGTCGGAGAAGGGGCAGGGAGGTTCTGGAGGGGGCAGTCAAGAGACAGGGAGCAGGGTTGGATGGGTCGGGAGTTTGGGGGGGGGCTGTCTGGGCGTTGGGGGTGTAAGGTTTTGGGCAGTCAGGGTACAGGTAGGGGGTACGGTCCTACGGGGGCAGTTAGGGTGGGGGGGGTCTCAGGAGGGGGCAGTTAGGGGACAAGGATCAGGGAGGCTTAGGTAGGAGGTGGGGTTCTGGAGGGCAGTTAGGAGCAGGGGTCCCAGGAGGGGGCAGTCAGGGGACAGGGAGCAGAGGGGTTTAGATGGGTTGGGACTTCTGGGGGGGGGGCTGTCAGGGGGTGGGGAGTGGTTGGATGGGGCGTGGGAGTCCCTGGTGTCTGTCTGGGGATGGGGGTGTGGATAAGGGTTGGGGCAGTCAGGGGACACGTAGGGGGTAGAGTCCTAGGGGCAGGGCCGGCTTTAGGCCGATTCAGCCAATTCGGCTGAATTGGGCCCCGTGCCAAGAGGGCCCCGCGCCGCAACTCTCCACCCCGCCCCCAGCTCACTTCCCCCTCCTCCCCTCCCCTGTTCGCTCCGCCCCCTCCCCTGCTTCCCGCGAATCAGAGGTTCGCAGGAAGTCTGAAAAGAAGCAGGGGCGGGCAGGCAGCACCAGGTAAGCTGGGGTGGGTGGTGGGGGGTGTGAGAAGGGCTCCGGGGAGGCGCGGCGCGGCCCGGCCCAGTCCAGCCCCGGCCGAGCACCTCCGGCCCCAGCAGCTCTGGCCCCGGGGCGCCGGTCTGGCCTGCTCGGCTCGGCTCCGGCCCAGGCCCCGCGGCTCGAGCCCGGCTCCGGCTGAGCGGCTCCGGGTCCGGCCCGGCCCCCACGGCTCGGCTCCGGGTCTGGCCCAGGCCCCGCGGCTCGAGCCCGGCTCCGGCTGAGCGGCTCCGGGTCCGGCCCGGCCCCCACGGCTCGGCTCCGGGTCTGGCCCGGCTCGGGCCTGGCCCCCCGGCTCAGCTCCAGCCCGGCCCTGGCTGAGCGGCTCCGGGCCAGACCCAAGCCCCATGACCCCGGCTGGAGCTCCGGCCGGAGTGGGGCCCGATTCCTGGGGGCAGGGCTTGTGGCAAGCCACGCCCCCAGGAATCGGGCCCCGCTCTTGCTAAAGCCGGCCCTGCCTAGGGGGCCAGTTAGGATGGGGGGAGGGTCTCAGGAGGGGGCAGTCAGGGTACAAGAGGCAGGGAGGCTTAGGTAGGGGGTGGAGTCCTGGGGGGCAGTTAGGGGCAGGGGTCCCAGGAGGGGGCAGTCAGGGGACAGGTAGGGGGTAGGGTCCTAGGGGGCCAGTTAGGATGGGGGGAGGTCTCAGGAGGGGGCAGTCAGGGGACAGGTAGGGGATAGGTCCTAGGGGGCCAGTTAGGATGGGGGGAAGGTCTCAGGAGGGGGCAGTTAGGGTACAAGAGGCAGGGAGGCTTAGGTAGGGGGTGGAGTCCTGGGGGGCAGTTAGGGGCAGGGGTCCCAGGAGGGGGCAGTCAGGGGACAAGGAGTGGGGGGGAGGGTTGGGAGTTCTGAGGGGGGCGGGAAGTGGGAGGGAGTGGAAGGGGCGGGGCGGAGCTAGGGCAGGATGGAGGCGGGGCTCCTCCCGTCCTATTTTTTGATTGTTGAAATATGGTAACCCTAGTGTATAAGGAACCAGGCTGGCTCTGGCTCAGAGCCAGCAGGAAGAATCAATCGGTGAGCAGGACAGGCTGGGGAGGTGCCTCGGGGCTACTGTCCTGTCTTTCCAGATGGGCTGGCTTAAGGGGTGCACCAGAGGGGCCCTGCAGGAGCACTGGGGATGGGCCGGGTCCCCAGCACTATACGCACCGGATGATCCGGTCCCTGAGCGGCCCTTGCACGATTCGGCCGGGTTGCATATTTCCCCTGGGATTATCAGCCAGTCCCACCCGGCGCGAGCGCTCCCCGTGTTGGGCCAAGCCCAGAAATGTCAGCTTCAGATCCATGGGCCCATCTAGCCCGGTATCCTGCCTGGTCCCTGCTGCCCCAAATCAGATCAATAGGCCCATCCGTTTCTTTCTTTGCCCTCCATTGCCCGGGCTCCGCAGTGCCAGAGAGAGCAGGCGACCTGGGCTCCAGTGTTGAAAACACTTGTGATTTGTGCATGGCTTCCCCTCCACCCTGAAGCCCCAGCTCCTGGAGTCACGGGAGTAGATGAGGTGCTCAATTCTCATTTTTTGGAAACAAGGTAAACCTCTAGCCCCAACTGTTGTGGAGTAAAGGTGGCAAACATGACCCCTCAGGGCTGAGAGCCCAACAGTCACAGAAAAAAACACCCCTCCCACGTATATTAGCCTTAAAATAAAAAAATGGTGATTTTTTTGGAGCCTGACTCGAGCGTGATAAAAGTGGGGACCCCTGTAGCCCTCTTTCTTCTGCCCCCAGCAGAGCCTGGGATCCAGGAACAGGCCGTGGGGGCAGCTTTAGCTTTCCCCAGAGATGCAGGCCCTGCTATCCTAGTGTCTGATTTCCCTGCTTAGCCCAAGAGCCAGGCTGTGTGCACAGGGGCAGGGCTGATACCTGTGGCATTGCAGCGCATGGAGGCCCATGTTAACGATTATTTCCATTGTGTAGCATGGGTTGGGTGCGGGGAGAGGGGGTTAGATGGGCCCGTTGGTCTGAACCATGGTGAGCATGGAGTCAGGGTGGGGATACCAGTCTAGGTGGGGGTCCATTGGTCTGACCCAGGGTGGGCTTGGAGTTGGGTGGGGATACCAGACTAGGTGGGGGCCCATTGGTCTGAACCATGGTGAAAATGGAGCTGGGGTGGGGATACAGACTAGGTGGGGGCCCGTTGGTCTGAACCGTGGTGAGCATGGAGTTGGGGTGGAGATACCAGCCTAGATGGCGTCCCTTGGTATGAGCCAGTAATAATGTGACGTACTGGGAAGAAGATAATATAATTTAATGGAATAGCACGGGTGAAATATTTTATATTTATTACATATATAAATATATAGAATAACAATCCATAGATAAATACATGAGGTATAGACAAAGGCATGGTTAAATAACCCAATGCGGTGCAAATGTGCAAACTTGAAACAAGAGTAAAATACACAATTTTACAATAAAATCTTTGATACAAAATTTACAACTGTCGCCCCTGGCCAATGTACATATTTTCACCAGGGACAAAACTTCCAGTATATTGATTCAAGCCTCAGTGATTCTGATAGGGAGAGAATGGCAGAGTATCAGTTCCTACTCAGGATCAGGGCCCCATTGTGCCGGGCGCTGCCCAGACACAGAGAGAGCGAGACAGTCCCTGCCCCAGCTGAGATCAGGGCCCCGTTGTGCTGGGCGCTGCCCAGACACAGAGAGAGCGAGACAGTTCCTGCTCCAGCTGAGATCAGGGCTCCGTTGTGTCGGGCGCTGCTCAGACACACAGGGAGAGACAGTCCCTGCCCCAGCTGAGATCAGGGCCCCGTTGTGCCGGGCGCTGCCCAGACACACAGTGAGAGACAATCCCTGCCCCAGCTGAGATCAGGGCACCGTTGTGCTGGGCACTGCCCAGACACACAGGGAGAGACAGTCCCTGCCCCAGCTGAGATCAGGGCCCCATTGTGCCGGGCGCTGCCCAGACACACAGTGAGAGACAGTCCTTGCCCCAGCTTAGATCAGGGCCCCGTTGTGCTGGGCGCTGCCCAGACACACAGAGAGAGACAGGCCCTGCCATGAAGAAGTCACAGTCTAAGGCAGCCAAATACAGCAGTGCAGACCAGCAAAGAAAATATTTGTTAAATGGATGCTGTGCAGTCAGAGGAATAGAACCCAGGTGTCCTGGCTCCCAGCTCCCTCTGCTTAACCTACTAGACCCCACTTCACTCCAACAATTGGGGATAGAAGCCAGGAGTCCTATGCACTAACCACTGGACAATCCCACCACCATCCAGCCCATTCGATAGTCATTCATCTCCTTTTTATTTTCTCTGTTCCTTTCTTCTGGGTTCCACCTAATGGATGTAACAGAATATAGGATGCCTGGGTTCTCAGTGCAGATTCCACCGATCTGTGTTCCCTGCCCCCGGAAGGGGACCAAAGCGCCATCCCACCGCTGCCCCCCAGAAGGCAGCATATGTTCATCTGGCAGCTAAGGATTAATACTGGCTTTCTCGGCTCAATACTGACTATAGTGGCTCCGGGTTAGCCCAGGCGTGCCGGATCGGAGCAGCCCCCTTATGGGTGGCTGTAGTCGGAGGTTCTGGATGGCCCATTCTTCCCTCAGCTGTGATCGCATCAGGTCCGGTTCTGGAGGAACTGATGAGCCTTCTGGACGGAGTAGGAGGTGGCACCATCCAGCCTCGACTTTAGGAAAAACGCCAGCTGCAGGAGACAGAGATGGAGGGTGAATGGCAGGGGAAAGAGATACAGAGAATATGTGTTTGTGTATGTGTGTGTGTATGTGTGTTCTAACCACTAAACACCACTTCCCTCCCAAAGCTGGGGCGAGAACCCAGGAATCATGACTCCCAGCCCCCCTGCTCTAACCACTAGACACCACTTCCCTCCCAGAGCTGGGGAGAGAACCAAGGAGTCCTGACCCCCAACCCCCGTGCTCTAAACAGTATGGCCCTCCCAGCACTGGGGATACAACCCAGGAGTCCTGACTCCCCCCTAGATCCCACGCCTCTCCCAGAGTTGGGAATAGAACCCAGGAGTCCTGTACTGAATGCAGGTGGGTGGCTGTCCCACCCACACACAGGGTGGTATTTCTTACATCACCTTTTGCCATGCACCCCCAAAGTGGTTACCATATTGCCCAGTAGCAGCTGCCCAGCATAGAGGATAACAACCTACTACCGCAGCCACACGCCTTTTAGCTCAAGGTGGAGAGGACTGGGCTGCCACGCTGCGGCCTGCCCCCATCTACGCCCTGCCCTGCAGCCCGGCACCCTCTCGCCGGGATCCTTACCAGAGAGCAGAAACTCAGCAGGCTCAGCGCGGCCAGGCAAATGAGGATGATGGCCCAGTAGGGGAGGGCGCTGCTATCCGGAGAGGCTGCAGGGGACAAGATGAGGGAGGGGGTGCACGGTCAGGCCAGAGTGAAAGCATAATGGGCCATCTTTACAGTCAAGGGGTGTTGAGGGCGCACAGCTCCCCCTGGTGGTCAAGTAAAGGGGAGCTGGCATGCTAAAACCATCGTGGCCATGGTGGCTTGGGTTAGCCACCTGTGTACGGGCCCACCCAACCCCCTGAGCCTGTTCTGTCACCTGTGCGGCCGTCTCTTATCCAAGCATTAGAGCCTCGTGCTTCAGCCACAGGATCACGCCTGGATAAGCCGCAGCAACTTTCAAGACAACTCAGGCGCTGGGACCCCTTGAGCAAATTTGAACCAGGCGTCCTACCCGGTGCCCTGATGAGGCCCAGCAAATTTCAAGGCCGGCTGAGCAGGCAGGTGGATTTTAGAGCGCTTTGAGACACTAGTGCCGCCTGCATAATGCGCTCCGGCCCCCACGGAAGTTGTGGTTTGCTGCAGAAGGCTTGTGTTATCCATGATCTCACTGGCCTTTCTGGCCGTAAAATGTTCAAGCGCATTAGTTCAGGGGCATTAGCAGACTCACAAATCGAGCCATAGTGTCACCATTAGAGGGGGACAAAGAGCCATGCGAGATCAGAGTGGATTGGCCTCCCAAATCCTGTTACATTTCCTCCTCGGGTTGCCAGCTTCATCGGGCATGATTCATTTTAGTTCTCTGAGCATCAGGCTGGCCTCATCAATTAGATGAGACCCCGTCTGAATGCAGCTCCTGGGAACGATTCTACTCTCTAAAACAGTCTGGGACTCGAGATTCAGTTCCTGGCTCAGCCCGGGGTCTCTTTCTGCATGACATTGGGCAAGTCTCCTTGTCTTTCTAGGCCTCAGTTTCCCGTTTGCGAAATGGGGCTCATAGAGCGGCTTGACATTTTTATTTTGGTGGGGAAATGGCTGGGGGCTTTTTTCCCACATCAGAAATGGGTATGATAAAATTGTCTGTTTTATTTTAAATATTATTTTTGTTTATTTAGTGCAACAAATGGGAGTTTTTTAACCAAAAAAAGCCTCTAGGTTGTACTGTAATTCAAAGAAATAATAACAGTAGGAATCTAATTTAGAGAGCTTTTCTCATCAGTAGATCGCAAAGAGCTCCACAAAGGAGGTCAGTGTCATATCCTTATTTTACAGGGGGAAACTGAGGCAGAGAGTCGGTAGTAGAGCCAGGACTGGAGCCCAGGGCACCTGAATCCCAGTCCTGATCCACTGGCACAAACCCCTTCCCTCTTTAATACAGGGGGTCAGAAAAGGGGTTTCTTTTTCCGTGGAGCATTTCAATGAAAAGAAACAGCCTCCCCCTCCCCCAAAATCATCATCATCAAAACTTTCCACTGAAAATATTGCGTTACCTGAAAAATTAAACATGGGAAATTGTTTGACCAAACCCTCTCAAATGTTAAGCCAACCCCACAAAAAGGTCGGCTAATAACTACACATTTTTAAACTGAAAATGAAACACAGCAAAAATCGGTCCAAAACTGGAAGAAAAAAAAAAGCGAAATATTTCAGCTCTAAACCGCCCGCAGATAAAAAAATGTAAGCAAGTGACGCCCAAATTGTAAGACAAACCCTGGGACCTTTTTGTTTTTCAGCTGAAAAGCTTTGATTTGCAATTTGCTGATGAAATCTGAACAATTTTCGCAGCAAGTGGCCCTTTTCCGTGAAAACGTTCATTGGGTCAAAGCCCCCCGTTGCCCATCAGCCAAAACAGCTCAACAGAATTCCTTTGACCAGTCCTGCTATTCAACAAGCAAATAACCTCACCTGTGGTCTGTGAGGTGACAGAAACGGGCCCAAAAGATGAGGCGGTAGCGCCAGACCCTGAAGGTGTCGTGGATTCTGGTAGACTGGGAGAGGTGGCTGGTCCAGTCCTCGGTGGGCCAGAAGAAGTCGTATCTCCACTAGTTGGGATGGAACCTGGTGGATAAAAATGGCCATAAGTTATAAGAAGATAAGCGCGGCCAGACTGGGTCAGACCAAAGGTCCATCTAGCTCAGTATCCTGTCTTCTGACAATGGCCAGTGCCAGATGCTTCAGAGGGAATGAACAGAACAGGTAATCCTCAAGTGATCCATCCCTTGTCGCCCATTCCAACAAGGCTTGATCATGGAGGTGAACGGTGTAGGACGGCTGCTCAGCCCCTATCTAGGACAGCTACCTGGGAAGTGTCCCGGAGTAAGAAACTCACCAAGTTTCATCAAAGTAGGGCCATCTCCTAGGAAGAGAGTGCACCACCCACCTTCCGTGCCCCTCCATCAATGACCCCGTTGGTGCATCAAAACCCCTTCCCCCCAGACCCATGAGCATTCAACCTGGCGGGTGCTACTTGTGGAAGCCCGGGCGTGCAGATCTATGTGCTACTTTGGTAGGTGGTTTCAGGGTTGGTATTGCTGGGTTGGATGTACAGCACCTGGCACATGGGGGCCCTGAGCTCAGCTGGGAGCCCTTCGGGGCCACCTGAACACACGGAATACGAAGTAAACATACCCGGGGTGGGAGCAGATGAGGCTGGGACGCTAGAAGCGCTGGAGCTAGGTGAACTTGCAGAGCTGATGACAGCGGGGGGTGGGTGTAACTGCAGGAGACCCAGAAGAGGTAGGATGCCCAGTATTCTTGGATGTAATGACTGTAGATTGTGGAGAGATTGTAGCAGAGCTGGTAGCTCTGGAAGTGGAGCTGGGGGTCGAGGGTGGCAGCGGAGCTGGTGGTCCCAGTGACAGCAGAGCTGGCGGTCATGGTGGCAGTGGAGCTGGGGATTGAGGTGGCAGCGGAGCTGGGGGTCGAGGTGGCAGCGGAGCTGTGGGTTGAGGTGGCAGTGGAGCTGGGGGTCGAGGTGGCAGCGGAGCTGTGGGTTGAGGTGGCAGTGGAGCTGGGGGTCGAGGTGGCAGCGGAGCTGTGGGTTGAGGTGGCAGTGGAGCTGGGGGTCGAGGTGGCAGCGGAGCTGTGGGTTGAGGTGGCAGTGGAGCTGGGGGTCGAGGTGGCAGCGGAGCTGTGGGTTGAGGTGGCAGTGGAGCTGGGGGTCGAGGTGGCAGCGGAGCTGGGGGTCGAGGTGGCAGCGGAGCTGTGGGTTGAGGTGGCAGTGGAGCTGGGGGTCGAGGTGGCAGCGGAGCTGTGGGTTGAGGTGGCAGTGGAGCTGGGGGTCGAGGTGGCAGCGGAGCTGTGGGTTGAGGTGGCAGTGGAGCTGTGGGTCGAGGTGGCAGCGGAGCTGGGGGTCGAGGTGGCAGCGGAGCTGGGGGTCGAGGTGGCAGTGGAGCTGGGGGTCGAGGTGGCAGCGGAGCTGCGGGTTGAGACGGCAGCAGAGCCGGGGGGCGAGGTGACAGCGGAGCTGGGGGTTGAAGTGTCAGATGAGATGGGGGTTGAGGTGGCAGTGGAGCTGGGGGTTGAGGTGACAGTGGAGCTGGGGGTCGAGGCAGCAGGGGAGCTGGGGGTTGAAGTGTCAGATGAGATGGGGGTTGAGGTGGCAGATGAGCTGGCAGTCATGGTCGGAGTGGGGCTGGGGGTCATGATCGCAGTGGAGCTAGGGATTGAGGTGGCAGCGGAGCTGGGGGTCATGGTAACAGTGGAGCTAGGGATTGAGGTGGCAGCAGAGCTGTGGGTTGAGGTGGCAGCGGAGCTGGGGGTCGAGGTGGCAGCGGAGCTGGGAGTCGAGGTGGCAGCGGAGCTGGGAATCGAGGTGGCAGCGGAGCTGGGGGTTGAAGTGTCAGATGAGATGGGGGTTGAGGTGGCAGTGGAGCTGGGGGTCATGGTGGCAGCAGAGCTGGGAGTCGAGGCAGCAGGGGAGCTGGGGGTTGAAGTGTCAGATGAGCTGGGGGTTGAGGTGGCAGCGGAGCTGCGGGTTGAGACGGCAGCAGAGCCGGGGGGCGAGGTGACAGCGGAGCTGGGAGTCGAGGTGGCAGCGGAGCTGGGGGTTGAGACGGCAGCAGAGCCGGGGGGCGAGGTGACAGCGGAGCTGGGAGTCGAGGTGGCAGCGGAGCTGGGAATCGAGGTGGCAGTGGAGCTGGGAATCGAGGTGGCAGTGGAGCTGTGGGTCATGGTGGCAGCAGAGCTGGGGGTCGAGGCAGCAGGGGAGCTGGGGGTTGAAGTGTCAGATGAGCTGGGGGTTGAGGTGGCAGATGAGCTGGCAGTCATGGTCGGAGTGGGGCTGGGGGTCATGATCGCAGCGGAGCTGGGGGTTGACGTGGGAGTGGAGTTGGGGGGTCTGGTGGGAGTGGAGTTGGTGGTCGTGGTGGGGGTGGAGCTGCCGGTCATTGTAGGAGTGGGGCTGGGGGTCATGATCGCAGTGGAGTTGGGGGTCGTTGTGGGAGTCAAGATGGGGGTTGAGGTGGGAGTGGAGTTGTCGGTCGTGGTGGGGGTGGAGCTGGGGGTCGAGGTGGCAGCAGAGCTGGGGGTCGAGGTGGCAGCGGAGCTGGGGGTCGAGGTGGCAGCGGAGCTGGGGATTGAGGTGGCAGCGGAGCTGGGGGTCGAGGTGGCAGCGGAGCTGGGGGTTGAGCTGGCAGCAGAGCTGGTGGTCAAGGTGACAGTGGAGCTGGGAATCGAGGTGGCAGTGGAGCTGTGGGTCATGGTGGCAGCGGAGCTGGGAGTCGAGGTGGCAGCGGAGCTGGGGGTCGAGGCAGCAGGGGAGCTGGGGGTTGAAGTGTCAGATGAGCTGGGGGTTGAGGTGGCAGTGGAGCTGGGGGTTGAGGTGACAGTGGAGCTGGGGGTCGAGGCAGCAGGGGAGCTGGGGGTTGAAGTGTCAGATGAGATGGGGGTTGAGGTGGCAGATGAGCTGGCAGTCATGGTCGGAGTGAGGCTGGGGGTCATGATCGCAGCGGAGCTGGGGGTTGAGGTGGGAGTGGAGTTGGGGGGTCTGGTGGGAGTGGAGTTGGTGGTCGTGGTGGGGGTGGAGCTGCCGGTCATTGTAGGAGTGGGGCTGGGGGTCATGATCGCAGTGGACTTGGGGGTCGTTGTGGGAGTCAAGATGGGGGTTGAGGTGGGAGTGGAGTTGTCGGTCGTGGTGGGGGTGGAGCTGGGGGTTGAGACGGCAGCAGAGCTGGGGGTCGAGGTGGCAGCAGAGCTGTGGGTCGAGGTGGCAGCGGAGCTGTGGGTCGAGGTGGCAGCGGAGCTGGGGGTCGAGGTGGCAGCGGAGCTGGGGGTTGAGGTGGCAGCGGAGCTGGTGGTCGAGGTGGCAGCGGAGCTGGGAATCGAGGTGGCAGTGGAGCTGTGGGTCATGGTGGCAGCGGAGCTGGGAGTCGAGGTGGCAGCGGAGCTGGGGGTCGAGGCAGCAGGGGAGCTGGGGGTTGAAGTGTCAGATGAGCTGGGGGTTGAGGTGGCAGCGGAGCTGCGGGTTGAGACAGCAGCAGAGCCGGGGGGCGAGGTGACAGCGGAGCTGGGGGTTGAAGTGTCAGATGAGATGGGGGTTGAGGTGACAGTGGAGCTGGGGGTCGAGGTGGCAGCGGAGCTGGGGGTTGAAGTGTCAGATGAGATGGGGGTTGAGGTGGCAGATGAGCTGGCAGTCATGGTCGGAGTGGGGCTAGGGGTCATGATCGCAGCAGAGCTGGGGGTTGAGGTGGGAGTGGAGTTGGGGGCTCTGGTGGGAGTGGAGTTGGTGGTCGTGGTGGGGGTGGAGCTGGGGGTTGAGACGGCAGCAGAGCTGGGGGTCGAGGTGGCAGCAGAGCTGTGGGTCGAGGCAGCAGGGGAGCTGGGGGTTGAAGTGTCAGATGAGCTGGGGGTTGAGGTGGCAGCGGAGCTGCGGGTTGAGACGGCAGCAGAGCCGGGGGGCGAGGTGACAGCGGAGCTGGGAGTCGAGGTGGCAGCGGAGCTGGGGGTTGAGACGGCAGCAGAGCCGGGGGGCGAGGTGACAGCGGAGCTGGGAGTCGAGGTGGCAGCGGAGCTGGGAATCGAGGTGGCAGTGGAGCTGGGAATCGAGGTGGCAGTGGAGCTGTGGGTCATGGTGGCAGCAGAGCTGGGGGTAGAGGCAGCAGGGGAGCTGGGGGTTGAAGTGTCAGATGAGCTGGGGGTTGAGGTGGCAGATGAGCTGGCAGTCATGGTCGGAGTGGGGCTGGGGGTCATGATCGCAGCGGAGCTGGGGGTTGAGGTGGGAGTGGAGTTGGGGGGTCTGGTGGGAGTGGAGTTGGTGGTCGTGGTGGGGGTGGAGCTGCCGGTCATTGTAGGAGTGGGGCTGGGGGTCATGATCGCAGTGGAGTTGGGGGTCGTTGTGGGAGTCAAGATGGGGGTTGAGGTGGGAGTGGAGTTGTCGGTCGTGGTGGGGGTGGAGCTGGGGGTCGAGGTGGCAGCAGAGCTGGGGGTCGAGGTGGCAGCGGAGCTGGGGGTCGAGGTGGCAGCGGAGCTGGGGGTCATGGTAACAGTGGAGCTGGGGATTGAGGTGGCAGCGGAGCTGGGGGTCGAGGTGGCAGCGGAGCTGGGGGTTGAGCTGGCAGCAGAGCTGGTGGTCAAGGTGACAGTGGAGCTGGGAATCGAGGTGGCAGTGGAGCTGTGGGTCATGGTGGCAGCGGAGCTGGGAGTCGAGGTGGCAGCGGAGCTGGGGGTCGAGGCAGCAGGGGAGCTGGGGGTTGAAGTGTCAGATGAGCTGGGGGTTGAGGTGGCAGTGGAGCTGGGGGTTGAGGTGACAGTGGAGCTGGGGGTCGAGGCAGCAGGGGAGCTGGGGGTTGAAGTGTCAGATGAGATGGGGGTTGAGGTGGCAGATGAGCTGGCAGTCATGGTCGGAGTGAGGCTGGGGGTCATGATCGCAGCGGAGCTGGGGGTTGAGGTGGGAGTGGAGTTGGGGGGTCTGGTGGGAGTGGAGTTGGTGGTCGTGGTGGGGGTGGAGCTGCCGGTCATTGTAGGAGTGGGGCTGGGGGTCATGATCGCAGTGGACTTGGGGGTCGTTGTGGGAGTCAAGATGGGGGTTGAGGTGGGAGTGGAGTTGTCGGTCGTGGTGGGGGTGGAGCTGGGGGTTGAGACGGCAGCAGAGCTGGGGGTCGAGGTGGCAGCAGAGCTGTGGGTCGAGGTGGCAGCAGAGCTGGGGGTCGTGGTGGGGGTGGAGCTGGGGGTCGAGGTGGCAGCGGAGCTGGGGGTCGAGGGTGGCAGCGGAGCTGGGGGTTGAGGTGGCAGCGGAGCTGGTGGTCGAGGTGGCAGCGGAGCTGGGAATCGAGGTGGCAGTGGAGCTGTGGGTCATGGTGGCAGCGGAGCTGGGAGTCGAGGTGGCAGCGGAGCTGGGGGTCGAGGCAGCAGGGGAGCTGGGGGTTGAAGTGTCAGATGAGCTGGGGGTTGAGGTGGCAGCGGAGCTGCGGGTTGAGACAGCAGCAGAGCCGGGGGGCGAGGTGACAGCGGAGCTGGGGGTTGAAGTGTCAGATGAGATGGGGGTTGAGGTGACAGTGGAGCTGGGGGTCGAGGTGGCAGCGGAGCTGGGGGTTGAAGTGTCAGATGAGATGGGGGTTGAGGTGGCAGATGAGCTGGCAGTCATGGTCGGAGTGGGGCTGGGGGTCATGATCGCAGCAGAGCTGGGGGTTGAGGTGGGAGTGGAGTTGGGGGCTCTGGTGGGAGTGGAGTTGGTGGTCGTGGTGGGGGTGGAGCTGCCGGTCATTGTAGGAGTGGGGCTGGGGGTCATGATCGCAGTGGACTTGGAGGTCGTTGTGGGAGTCAAGATGGGGGTTGAGGTGGGAGTGGAGTTGTCGGTCGTGGTGGGGGTGGAGTTGGGGGTTGAGACGGCAGCAGAGCTGGGGGTCGAGGTGGCAGCAGAGCTGTGGGTCGAGGTGGCAGCAGAGCTGGGGGTCGAGGTGGCAGCAGAGCTGTGGATCATGGTGGCAGCGGAGCTGGGGGTCGAGGTGGCAGCAGAGCTGGCGGTCATGGTAGCAGTGAAGCTAGGGGTTGAGGTGCCAGCAGAGCTGGGAGTCATGGTAGCAGCGGAGCTGGGGGTTGAGGTGCCAGCAGAGCTGGGAGTCATGGTAGCAGCGGAGCTGGGGGTTGAAGTGTCAGATGAGATGGGGGTTGAGGTGGCAGTGGAGCTGGGGGTTGAGGTGACAGTGGAGCTGGGGGTCGAGGCAGCAGGGGAGCTGGGGGTTGAAGTGTCAGATGAGATGGGGGTTGAGGTGGCAGATGAGCTGGCGGTCATGGTCGGAGTGGGGCTGGGGGTCATGATTGCAGCGGAGCTGGGGGTTGAGGTGGGAGTCAAGGTGGGGGTTGAGGTGGGAGTCAAGGTGGGGGTTGAGGTGGGAGTGGAGTTGTCAGTCGTGGTGGGGGTTGAGGTGGGAGTGGAGTTGTTGGTCGTGGTGGGGGTTGAGGAGGGAGTGGAGTTGTTGGTCGTGGTGGGGGTGTTGCTGGGGGTTGAGGTGGGAGTGGAGTTGGTTGTGGTGGGGATGGAGCTGGGGGTTGAGGTGGGAGTGGAGTTGTCAGTCATGGTGGGTGTGGAGCTGGGGATTGTGGTGGGAGTGGAGTTGTCGGTTGTGGTGGGGGTGGAGCTGGGGGCTGAGGTGGGGGTGGAATTGTCAGTCGTGGTGAGGGTGGAGCTGGGGGTTGATGTGGCAGAGGAGATGGGGGTTGTTGTGGGAGTGAAACTGGGGATGGATGTAGCAGAGGAGGTGGGGGTCATTGTGAGACTGGAGCTGGGACTTATGGTGGGAGTGGAGCTGAGGGTTGTGGCACTGGTTGGGGTGGAGTTGTCGGTCGTGGTGGGGGTGTTGCTGGGGGTTGAGGTGGGAGTGGAGCTGGGGGTTGAGGAGGGAATGGAGTTGTCGGTCATGGTGGGGGTGTTGCTGGGGGTTGAGGTGGGAGTGGAGCTGGGGGTTGAGGAGGGAGTGGAGTTGTCGGTCATGGTGGGAATAGAGCTGGGGGTTGAGGTGGGAGTGGAGTTGTCGGTCGTGGTGGGGATGGAGCTGGGGGTTGAGATGGGAATGGAGGTGGGGATCGTGGTGGGAGTGGAGCTGAGGGTTGTGGCACTGGTTGGGGTGGAGTTGTCGGTTGTGGTGGGGGTGGTGCTGGGGGTTGAGTTGGGAGTGGAGGTGGGGATCGTGGTGGGAGTGGAGCTGGGGGTTGAGGTGGGAGTGGAGTTGTCGCTCGTGGTGGGGCTGGAGATGGGGGTTGAGGTGGGGGTGGAGTTGTCGCTTGTGGTGGGGGTGGAGCTGGGGGCTGAGGTGGGGGTGGAATTGTCAGTCGTGGTGAGGGTGGAGCTGGGGGTTGATGTGGCAGAGGAGATGGGGGTTGTTGTGGGAGTGAAACTGGGGATGGATGTAGCAGAGGAGGTGGGGGTCATTGTGAGACTGGAGCTGGGACTTATGGTGGGAGTGGAGCTGAGGGTTGTGGCACTGGTTGGGGTGGAGTTGTCGGTTGTGGTGGGAGTGGTGCTCGGGGTTGAGTTGGGAGTGGAGGTGGGGATCGTGGTGGGAGTGGAGCTGGGGGTTGAGGTGGGAGTGGAGTTGTCACTCGTGGTGGGGCTGGAGCTGGGGGTTGAGATGGGAGTGGAGTTGTCGGTCGTGGTTGGGTTGGTGCTGGGGGTTGAGGAGGGAGTGGAGTTGTCGGTTGTGGTGGGGGTGGAGCTGAGGGTTGAGGTGGGAGTGGAGTTGTCAATCATAGTGGGAGTGGAGCTGAGGGTTGAGGTGGGAGTGGAGTTGTCGGTTGTGGAGCGGATGGAGCTGGGGGTTGATGTGGGAGTTGAATTGTCGGTCGTGGTGGTGGAGCTGAGGGTCATTGTGAGAGTGGAACTAGGACTTGTGGTGGGAGTGGAGCTGAGGGTTGTGGCACTGCTTGGAGTGGAGTTGTCGGTTGTGGTGGGGATGGAGCTGCTGGTTGAGGTGGGAGTGAAGTTGTCAGTCATGGTGGATGTGGAGCTGGGGGTTGTGGTTGGAGTGAAACTGGGGGTGGATGTAGCAGAGGAGTTGGGGGTCATCGTGAAAGTGGAGTTGGGACTTGTGGTGGGAGTGGAGCTGCGTGTTGTGGCACTGGTTGGGGTGGAGTTGTCGGTCGTGGTGGGGGTGTTGCTGGGGGTTGAGGTGGGAGTGGAGCTGGGGGTTGAGGAGGGAATGGAGTTGTCAGTCATGGTGGGGGTGTTGCTGGGGGTTGAGGTGGGAGTGGAGCTGGGGGTTGAGGAGGGAGTGGAGTTGTCGGTCATGGTGGGGATGGAGCTGGGGGTTGAGATGGGAATGGAGGTGGGGATCGTGGTGGGAGTGGAGCTGAGGGTTGTGGCACTGGTTGGGGTGGAGTTGTCGGTTGTGGTGGGAGTGGTGCTGGGGGTTGAGTTGGGAGTGGAGGTGGGGATCGTGGTGGGAGTGGAGCTGGGGGTTGAGGTGGGAGTGGAATTGTCGGTCGTGGTGGGGATGGAGCTGGGGGTTGAGATGGGAATGGAGGTGGGGATCGTGGTGGGAGTGGAGCTGGGGGCTGAGGTGGGGGTGGAATTGTCAGTCGTGGTGAGGGTGGAGCTGGGGGTTGATGTGGCAGAGGAGATGGGGGTTGTTGTGGGAGTGAAACTGGGGGTGGATGTAGCAGAGGAGGTGGGGGTCATTGTGAGACTGGAGCTGGGACTTATGGTGGGAGTGGAGCTGAGGGTTGTGGCACTGATTGGGGTGGAGTTGTCGGTCGTGGTGGGGGTTTTGCTGGGGGTTGAGGAGGGAGTGGAGTTGTCGGTCGTGGTGGGAATGGAGCTGGGGGTTGAGGTGGGAGTGGAGTTGTCAGTCGTAGTGGGAGTGGAGCTGGGGGTTGAGGTGGGAGTGGAGTTGTCGGTTGTGGAGCGGATGGAGCTGGGGGTTGAGGTGGGAGTTGAATTGTCGGTCGTAGTGGGAGTGGAGCTGGAGGTTGAGATGGGAGTGGAGGTGGGGGTCGTGGTGGGAGAGGAGCTGAGGGTTGTGGCACTGGTTGGGGTGGAGTTGTCGGTTGTGGTGGGGCTGGAGCTGGGCGTTGAGGTGGGGGTGAAGTTGTCGGTCGTGGGGGTGGAGCTGGGGGTCATTGTGAGAATGGAAGTGGAACTTGTGGTGGGAGTGGAGCTGAGGGTTGTGGCACTGGTTGGGGTGGAGTTGTCGGTCGTGGTTGGGGTGTTGCTGGGGGTTGAGATGGGAGTGGAGGTGGGGATCGTGGTGGGAGTGGAGCTGGAGGTTGAGATGGGAGTGGAGTTGTCGGTCATGGTGGGAGTGGAGCTGGAGGTTGAGATGGGAGTGGAGTTGTCGGTCGTGGTTGGATTGGTGCTGGGTGTTGAGGAGGGAGTGGGGTTGTCGGTCGTGATGGGGGTGTTGCTGGGGGTTGAGGAGGGAGTGGAGTTGTCGATCGTGGTGGGGGTGTTGCTGGGGGTTGAGATGGGAGTGGAGTTGTCGGTCGTGGTTGGATTGGTGCTGGGGGTTGAGGAGGGAGTGGGGTTGTCGGTCGTGGTGGGGGTGTTGCTGGGGGTTGAGGAGGGAGTGGAGTTGTCGATCGTGGTGGGAGTGTTGCTGGGGGTTGAGATGGGAGTGGAGTTGGTTGTGGTGGGGATGGAGCTGGAGGTTGAGGTGGGAGTGGAGTTGTCAGTCGTGGTGGTGGTGGAGCTGGGGGTTGTGGTGGGAGTGGAGCTGAGGGTTGTGGCACTGATTGGGGTGGAGTTGTCAGTTGTGGTGGGGGTATTGCTGGGGGTTGAGGTGGGGGTGGAACTGGGGGTAGAGGTGGAAGTGGAATTGTCGGTTGTGGTGGGAGAGGAGCTGGGGGTTGAAGTATCTGGTGAGCTGGGGGTCGAGGTGGCAGTGGAGCTGGATATCTCAGTGAGAGGGGAACTGGGGGTCGAGGTGGCAGCGGAGATGGAGGTCTCAGTGGAATGGGAGCTGGGGGTCGAGGTGGCAGCGGAGGTGGAGGTCTCAGTGGAATGGGAGCTGGGGGTCGAGATGGCAGCAGAACTGGAGGTCTCAGTGGAATGGGAGCTGGGGGTCGAGGTGGCAGCGGAGGTGGAGGTCTCAGTGGAATGGGAGCTGGGGGTCGAGGTGGCAGCGGAGGTGGAGGTCTCAGTGGAATGGGAGCTGGGGGTCGAGATGGCAGCGGAGGTGGAGGTCTCAGTGGAATGGGAGCTGGGGGTCGAGATGGCAGCGGAGGTGGAGGTCTCAGTGGAATGGGAGCTGGGGGTCGAGATGGCAGCGGAGGTGGAGGTCTCAGTGGAATGGGAGCTGGGGGTCGAGGTGGCAGCGGAGGTGGAGGTCTCAGTGGAATGGGAGCTGGGGGTCGAGGTGGCAGCGGAGGTGGAGGTCTCAGTGGAATGGGAGCTGGGGGTCGAGGTGGCAGCGGAGGTGGAGGTCTCAGTGGAATGGGAGCTGGGGGTCGAGGTGGCAGCGGAGGTGGAGGTCTCAGTGGAATGGGAGCTGGGGGTCGAGGTGGCAGCGGAACTGGAGGTCTCAGTGGAATGGGAGCTGGGGGTCGAGGTGGCAGCGGAGGTGGAGGTCTCAGTGGAATGGGAGCTGGGGGTCGAGGTGGCAGCGGAGGTGGAGGTCTCAGTGGAATGGGAGCTGGGGGTCGAGATGGCAGCGGAGGTGGAGGTCTCAGTGGAATGGGAGCTGGGGGTCGAGGTGGCAGCGGAGGTGGAGGTCTCAGTGGAATGGGAGCTGGGGGTCGAGATGGCAGCGGAGGTGGAGGTCTCAGTGGAATGGGAGCTGGGGGTCGAGGTGGCAGCGGAGGTGGAGGTCTCAGTGGAATGGGAGCTGGGGGTCGAGGTGGCAGCGGAGGTGGAGGTCTCAGTGGAATGGGAGCTGGGGGTCGAGGTGGCAGCGGAGGTGGAGGTCTCAGTGGAATGGGAGCTGGGGGTCGAGATGGCAGCGGAGGTGGAGGTCTCAGTGGAATGGGAGCTGGGGGTCGAGGTGGCAGCGGAGGTGGAGGTCTCAGTGGAATGGGAGCTGGGGGTCGAGGTGGCAGCGGAGGTGGAGGTCTCAGTGGAATGGGAGCTGGGGGTCGAGGTGGCAGCGGAGGTGGAGGTCTCAGTGGAATGGGAGATGGGGGTCGAGGTGGCAGCGGAGGTGGAGGTCTCAGTGGAATGGGAGCTGGGGGTCGAGGTGGCAGCGGAGGTGGAGGTCTCAGTGGAATGGGAGATGGGGGTCGAGGTGGCAGCGGAGGTGGAGGTCTCAGTGGAATGGGAGCTGGGGGTCGAGGTGGCAGCGGAGGTGGAGGTCTCAGTGGAATGGGAGCTGGGGGTCGAGATGGCAGCGGAGGTGGAGGTCTCAGTGGAATGGGAGCTGGGGGTCGAGGTGGCAGCGGAGGTGGAGGTCTCAGTGGAATGGGAGCTGGGGGTCGAGATGGCAGCGGAGGTGGAGGTCTCAGTGGAATGGGAGCTGGGGGTCGAGGTGGCAGCGGAGGTGGAGGTCTCAGTGGAATGGGAGCTGGGGGTCGAGGTGGCAGCGGAGGTGGAGGTCTCAGTGGAATGGGAGCTGGGGGTCGAGGTGGCAGCGGAGGTGGAGGTCTCAGTGGAATGGGAGCTGGGGGTCGAGGTGGCAGCGGAGGTGGAGGTCTCAGTGGAATGGGAGCTGGGGGTCGAGGTGGCAGCGGAGGTGGAGGTCTCAGTGGAATGGGAGCTGGGGGTCGAGGTGGCAGCGGAGGTGGAGGTCTCAGTGGAATGGGAGCTGGGGGTCGAGGTGGCAGCAGAACTGGAGGTCTCAGTGGAATGGGAGCTGGGGGTTGAGGTGTCAGCGGAGGTGGAGGTCTCAGTGGAATGGGAGCTGGGGGTCGAGATGGCAGCGGAGGTGGAGGTCTCAGTGGAATGGGAGCTGGGGGTCGAGATGGCAGCGGAGGTGGAGGTCTCAGTGGTATGGGAGCTGGGGGTTGAGGTGTCAGCAGAGCTGGAGGTCTCAGTGGAATGGGAGCTGGGGGTTGAGGTGTCAGCGGAGGTGGAGGTCTCAGTGGTATGGGAGCTGGGGGTCGAGGTGGCAGCAGAGCTGGAGGTCTCAGTGGGATGGGAGCTGGGGGTCGAGGTGGCAGTGGAGCTGGGGGTTGAAGAGTCAGGGGAGCTGGGGATTGATGTGTCAGGGGAGGTGGGCGCCGTATTCGTAGCAGAGCTGGGGTTCGAGGCGGCAGCAGAGGTGGGGTTCACAGTGAGGGGGGAGCTGGGGGTTGCACTGGGAGTGGAGCTGGGAATCTCCGTGGGAGCGGAGCTGGGGCTCACAGTGGCAGCAGAGTTGGAGGTCGTGGTGGCCACAGAGCTGGGGTTTGCGGTGCCAGCGGTGTTGGGGGTCTCCGTGGGAGCGGAGCTGGGGCTCACGGTGGCAGCAGAGTTGGAGGTCGTGGTGGCCTTGTCAGTGGTGATGCTGGATGTGCTGTGACTCATACCTGTCGTGGCAGACGTTGCCCCTGGGGAAAGGAAGAAGAGCAGCAGTTTATACAGCAGCCGGGTAACGCCGGTCGCTCTCCCGGTGGTGTTTGGTGTCGCCCTGTAGTGGTTGCAGTGGAGCTCGCTATTGATGGCTCTGCTCCTGAGCGAAGGCTCTGCCTGGACCCTGTGCTGCCTACATTGCACAGTCCCAAGTCCAGTCCTTGTACAAGACCCAGCAGCTGCCTCCCTACATCAGCATCCTCCTGATTCCACCCTGGCCCTGCCCTGCTGATGGGGCCAAGGGGTATTTCCAGTCACAAGGAGACGTCTCCACCCAGAACACATCCAAAGCCCATGTGCAGTGACCGTGCAGGACGCACAGCCCACCACCCACGCCGGACAAGCAGACAGAGCAGAAATGAAGGGGGAAAGCGCCTTCGTTGCTCGACACCTCCCTATTGCTGACAGCGCCATCAATAGCACATTTCTTGGCTGCTGCTCTCCTGCACTGGAATAGACTGTGACCTCTTCAAGGCAGGGCCTGTCTCTCCCTGCGTGTCTGTGCAGCGCCCAGCACAACGGGGCCTTGATCTCAGCTGGGGCAGGGACTGTCTCTCCCTGTGTGTCTGTGCAGCGCCTGGCACAACAGAGCCCTGATCTCAGCTGTGGCAGGGACTGTCTCTCCCTGTGTGTCTGTGCAGCGCCTGGCACAACAGAGCCCTGATCTCAGCTGGGGCAGGGACTGTCTCTCCCTGTGTGTCTATGCAGCGCCTGGCACAACGGAGCCCTGATCTCAGCTGGATCAGGGACTGTCTCGCTGTGTGTCTGTGCAGCGCCCAGCACAACGGGGCCCTGATCTCAGCTGGGGCAGGGACTCTCTCGCTGTGTGTCTGTGCAGCGCCCGGCACAACAGAGCCCTGATCTCAGCTGGGGCAGGGACTGTCTCTCCCTGTGTGTCTATGCAGCGCCCGGCACAACGGAGCCCTGATCTCAGCTGGATCAGGGACTGTCTCGCTGTGTGTCTGTGCAGCGCCCAGCACAACGGGGCCCTGATCTCAGCTGGGGCAGGGACTCTCTCGCTGTGTGTCTGTGCAGCGCCCGGCACAACAGAGCCCTGATCTCAGCTGGGGCAGGGACTGCCTCTCCCTGTGTGTCTGTGCAGCGCCCGGCACAACGGGGCCCTGATCTCAGCTGGGGCAGGGACTGTCTTTCCCTGTATGTCTGTGCAGCGCCCGGCACAACGGGGTCCTGATCTCAGCTGGGGCAGGGACTGTCTCTCCCTGTGTGTCTGTGCAGCGCCCGGCACAGCGGGGCCCTGATCTCAGCTGGGATTGGCAGGTGCTGTGGCAATACAAGAACTGGCAGTAAACCAAGGGATTAGAAACAGAGCCTTTATTTACTGACCAGTCATGGGTGAAATTCTAACAAAAATATATAAGCAGTTTAAACTGCGTGACGGAGGAATTAGTCATCAGATTATAGAAATTCATTCAGTTTCAAACCCAGTGGATTAAATAATCCTTTGTGGTGTCTATTTCCCCGCCTCCCCATCCAAAGTTATCAACGTTTTTTACAAATGCATTCCTCTGCACAAGCCCCTGGTGAGGCGAGTAAGTATAATTAGCCCCATATTCCATGGGGTGGGGGGGAAGGGGAGAATTACCTTGGCCAAGTTCATAGAGAACAGCAGCACAGGCAGGAATTGATGACTTTCAATCTTGAATCTGAGACTAGAACCCCCCGCCCCCGCTCTAACCACTAGATCCTATTCTCCTCCTGGAGCTGGGAACGGAAGCCAGGAGTTGTGATTCCCACAAGAACATCATTGTAAAACTAACCGTGTCCGTTGTGGCCACTCATTGGGAAATGTGGATCTTTTCATAAATCTCGTTCAACTTCACTCCCCCGAGATTTAATGGGTCACTTTAGTAAAACCCCAGATCCAAACAACCCTGGAACCTTAAAGGGTTCCAAAATTCGGATCTAGATCTAACTCAAGCACCGATGTGAGCCCCTGGGGCTTATCTCTCGCCTCAATAAACCTAGGAAGTGGGGCTGGGAGTGGTGGGGGCTATTGTCAACTCTAGGGCAAGTTAGCCTGTGAAAGAAAGTCTGTGGTTAGCATGTGTATTATAGCGTCCCCTGGGCATTTTTAAAGGATCCAAACATATTGACTTTCACTGAAAGTTGGGCTCCTAACTTTAGATTTGAAAGTCTCAGCTGTTAAACCCACAGGCAGATAGGTAGGAGAGATACTGCCCCGAATCTAAAGAGACAAAACAGACGAAGGAAGGAGAATTATCTCCATGTTACGGACGGGGAATTGACCCCAGTTCAGACCAATGCCTTCGCCATAAGACCATCCTCTATCTCAGTGCTTCGGGTCTCATAGGTAGAAGTTAGAGCGGGGACTAGGGAGCCAGGACTCCTGGTGGGTTCTACTCCTATCTCTGCTACTGGTCTGGTCATGTGTCCTCTCTGTGCCTCAGTTCTCCATTCTATACAGTATGGATAATAATAATGATCCATTTTGTGAAGCTCAGCTCAAAGACCCCCTATAGCCTGAAGTCTCATTACTGGACTAGATTCCCCAGCAAGTGTGAATCAGACATACCTCAACCCGAGTCAATGGGGCCAGATCCCTATCTGGTGTGAATTGGCCATATCTCCATTGGAGTCAATCAAGCCTGGTCCCCACCAGGCATAAATCGACTTCAGATGACGATCTGGCTCGTTCTTACTATTAAGGAACGCCGCAAGCCCTTACCTTTCACGGGGAGAGAAAAAACCATGAACCCCAAGAAAATCCACAAAGGAACGCTGGGAGCCGTCCGTGCACGACCCATCGTGGTGCAGTTGAAAGCGAGATTGTTGGCATTTGGGGGACAGCTCTGCTTTTTAAAGGCTTTCTGATCTCTCATTAAGCCCCTGCAGACGTCATTCTGAAGATGACGCTTTCTAACGGCATGTAATCAGAACACACCTGGTATTCCTCCACTTCAGTGTCATGCTGATCTTTCCCCCAATACCGCAGAGTGTACCTAAGGGGCAGGGCTAGAAACAGTAACTTACGTTATTAACATCCCTGAGCTGCTTGGTCAGGCACTCAGTGATGAAGGCATACAAAAATCCTTATCAGGGAAAGGGAGTGGAAGTGATTATGATAACACTGAAGAGAAACAGAATGATTTATTTTTTTTATGCCCCGCTGGTTTGGTAGAGATCAGGTGTAGTGTGCTGGTGTACAAAAAGGCCGGGGGAAAGAATGAGCAGTGTTTGACTAAGTGTTTTAGTTAGATACGCAGGGCACATGTGCTTGGATAGCTAGATACTACAAACAGCGAGATGATGGATGGATGGATAAATTGAAAAGTGAAGATATGCATAGCTAGGATAACAGCTAGGCGTGTATTTTTACGTCACCTGCAACTATTTTTGTCCCCTGATTTGAATGATCTGACCTTTATAAACTGCTTCCTTTCGAAACAATTAGTCACCAGATATGTGATTAGTTACCAGATATGTGTAATGTTCTAGTGCTATACGGACCTCAGTGGTGGGCCCAAACATGTGCGGTGGGTCCCATAGGTTGGGGGAGGCTGTGCCTCCCCCAAACAGCCAGGCGTGGTCCTGCCCGTGCTCCGCTGTGCTCAGGCCCCCACTCCTGCTTACCACCGCTCTGCATGCGTGTGGCTCCTCCAGTCCCCCTGTGCTCTGGCCAGGGCCGGCGCTCCAGGACTGGGGGAGCTGGGGCCCTGTGCTTCCCGCCTTCCCAGCGCTCTGGGGCTGGGGAGGCTGTGGCCACATGCCGGCCACCCTCCTGGTGCTCCTTTGGGGCTGGTGGGGCTAGCCTGAAGCAGGGCTCAGGGTAGGTAATTGTGGTGTGGGGGAACTCTGGGCTCCAGCGGGGGTGGGGTGGGGTGGCAAAAGCAGGGCCTCAGATGAAAGGGGCCAGGCTGGGGGCTAGCCTCCCCCAGCCAGCGGTTCACGCGCTGCCCATGGGCCCAAACATATTTTTCTTCTGCAAAACTTTTGCATAAGCCAAACGTGGCTCTCAGGAATGCAATGTGGATCAAAGAGAAAACTGAATTGAGCATTTGCAAAAGTCTAGGTATCGCTTTTCCCATGACTAGCCCAGCCCTGCTAGCAGCTAGCTGGAAATCAACGGGCCAGATTTTCAAGGGGTATTTAAGCACTTGTCCTACTAGGCATCCCTTTAGGGATCAAAATGCCTTTGAAAATTTGGCCTCAAATCTCTTATTGACAAGGGGGTTAAAACTGAAATTGACCAAGGGTTAAAATGAAACTGACTAGAAATTCAGGGGGTTATCCATCAATGCATTGCTCCATATCTGTGCTGCATAACTCCGTTCATCTCAATGTCCTGCAATCAAAATAGAGTCACGCAATGGAGAATTTGACTCTTCAGGCCATATCCTCAGCTGGTGTGAATGAGCAGAGTAGCCCCAAACCTACCTCGATTTCCTCCCACTGAAGAGCTGGATCTGAGTGGCTAGTCTGTTTTCACCGTCCAGTCTGAATGAAACAAAGGGGATGTCTACACTACGAAATTAGGTCGAATGTATAGAAGTCGGTTTTTTAGAAATTGTTTTTATACAGTCGATTGTGTGTGTCCCCACGCAAAATGCTCTAAGCGCATTAAGTCGGCGGACTGCGTCCACAGTACTGAGGCTAGCGTCGACTTCTGGAGCGTTGCACTGTGGGTACCTGTGAGTAGCTATCCATAGTTCCAGCAGTCTCTGCTGCCCATTGGAATTCTGGGTTGAGATCTCAATGCCTGATGGGGCAAAAACAGTGTCTCGGGTGGTTCTGGGTACATGTCGTCAGGTCCCCTCTCCCTCCCTCCCTTCCTCTGTGAAAGCAACGGCAGACAATCGTTTCACGCCTTTTTTCCTGGGTTACCTGTGCAGACGCCATACCACGGCAAGCATGGAGTCCGCACAGCTGACCGTCACCGTATGTCTCCTGGGTGCTGGCAGATGTGGGAGTGGGACTGCATTGCTACACAGCGCCAGCTCATTGCCTTTTGGCAGCAGACGGTGCATTACAACTAGTAGCCATCGTCGTCGTACTCCTGGGTGCTCTTTTAGCCGAACTTGGTGAGGTCGGTCAGGGGCGCCTGGGCAGACATGGGAGTGACTCAGCTAAGTCATTCCCTTTTTAAGTTTTGTCTCCTGGAGACTCAGTCCTGCCGGCCGTCGTACTGCACCGTCTTCTGGCGAGCAACCCAGGAGATGACGATGGCTAGCAGTCGTACTGCACCGTCTGCTGCCAACCTAAGATGTATAAGAGAGATGGAGTGGATCAAAACAAGAAATAGACCAGATTTGTTTTGTATTCATTTGCTCCCCCTTCCCTCCATGAAATCAATGGCCTGCTAAACCCAGGGTTTTGAATTCAATCCTTGAGAGGGCCATTCTGTGTGACAGTTGTTTGTGTTTCTCCTTGATGCAAAGCCACTCCCTTTGTTGATTTTAATTCCCTGTAAGCCAACCCTGTAAGCCATGTCGTCAGTCGCCCCTCCCTCCATCAGAGCAACAGCAGACAATCGTTTCGTGCCTTTTTTCAGTGCAGACGCCATAGCACGGCAAGCATGGAGCCCACTCAGATCACCACAGCAATTATGAGCACTGTAAACACCATGCGCATTATCCTGCAGTATGTGCAGCACCAGAACCTGCCAAAGCAAAACCAGGCGAGGAGGCGACGGCAGCGCGGTGATGAGAGTGATGAGGACATGGACATAGACCCCTCACAAAGTACAGGCCCCGGCAATGTGCACATCATGGTGTTAATGGGGCAGGTTCATGCCGTGGAATGCCAATTCTGGGCCCGGGAAACAAGCACAGACTGGTGGGACCGCATAGTGTTGCAGGTGTGGGACGATTCCCAGTGGCTGCGAAACTTTCGCATGCGTAAGGGCACTTTCATGGAACTTTGTGACTTGCTTTCCCCTACCCTGAAGCACCAGAATACCAAGATGAGAGCAGCCCTCATAGTTGAGAAGCAAGTGGCGATAGCCCTGTGGAAGCTTGCAACACCAGACAGCTACCAGTCAGTTGGGCATCAATTTGGAGTGGGCAAATCTACTGTGGGGGTCTGCTGTGATCCAAGTAGCCAACGCAATCAAAGAGCTGCTGATATCAAGGGTAGTGACTTTGGGAAATGTGCAGGCCATAGTGGATGGCTTTGCTGCAATGGGATTCCCTAACTGTGGTGGGGCGATAGACGGAACCCATATCCCTATCTTGGCACTGGAGCACCAAGCCAGTGAGTACATAAACCGCAAGGGATACTTTTCAATGCTGCTGCAAGCACTGGTGGATCACAAGGGACGTTTCACCAACATCAACGTGGGATGGCCGGGAAAGGTACATGATGCTCGCGTCTTCAGGAACTCTGGTCTGTTTCAAAAGCTGCAGGAAGGAACTTTCTTCCCAGACCAGAAAATAACCGTTGGGGATGTTGAAATGCCTATAGTTATCCTTGGGGACCCAGCCTACCCCTTAATGCCATGGCTCATGAAGCCGTACACAGGCAGCCTGGACAGTAGTCAGGACCTGTTCAACTATAGGCTGAGCAAGTGCAGAATGGTGGTAGAATGTGCATTTGGACGTTTAAAAGCGTGCTGGCGCAGTTTACTGACTCGGATAGACCCCAGCGAAATCAATATTCCCATTGTTATTACTGCTTGCTGTGCGCTCTACAATATCTGTGAGAGCAAGGGGGAGACATTCATGGCAGGGTGGGAGGTTGAGGCAAATCACCTGGCCGCTGATTACGTGCAGCCAGACACCAGGGCAGTTAGAAGAGTACAGGATGGCGTGGTGCGCATCACAGAAGCTTTGAAAACCAGTTTCATGGCTGCCCAGGTTACGGTGTGAAAATTCTGTTTGTTTCTCCTTGATGAACCCCCTCCCCTTGATTCACTCTACTTCCTTGTAATCTAACCGCTCTCTCCCCCTACCCCCGATCACCGCTTGCAGAGGCAATAAAGTCATTGTTGCTTCACATTCATGCATTCTTTATTTATTCATCACACAAATAGGGGGATAACTGCCAAGGTAGCCCGGGAGGAAAGCACCGGGTGGGGTGGGGGAGGAGGAAAGCACCGGGTGGGGTGGGGGAGGAGGAAAGCACCGGGTGGGGTGGGGGAGAAGGAAAGCACCGGGTGGGGTGGGGGAGGAGGGAAGGACAAGGCCACACTGCACTTTAAAACTTTAAAACTTTAAAACTTATTGAAGGCCAGCCTTCTGTTGCTTGGGCAATCCTCTCGGGTGGAGTGGCTGGGTGGCCGGAGGCCCCCCCATCGCGTTCTTGAGTGTCTGGGTGAGGAGGCTATGGAACTTGGGGAGGAGGGCGGTTGGTTACACAGGGGCTATAGCGATGGTCTGTGCTCCAGCTGCCTTTCCTGCAGCTCAACCATACACTGGAGCATATGAGTTTGATCCTCCAGCAGCCTGAGCATTGACACCTGCCTTCTGTCAGCAAGCTGACGCCACCTATCATCTTCAGCCTGCCACTTACTCTCTTCAGCCCGCCACCTCTCCTCGCGTTCATATTGTGCTTTTTCCTGCACTCTGACATTGTCTGCCTCCACACATTCTGCTGTGCTCTGTCAGTGTGGGAGGATAGCATGAGCTCAGAGAACATTTCATCACGAGTGCATTTTTTTCACCTTCTAATCTTCGCTAGCCTCTGGGAAGGAGAAACATATGCAGCTGGTGGAGGAAAAAAAAGGGAGAGTGGTAGTTAAAAAGACACATTTTATAGAACAATGGGTACACTCTTTCCCGGTAAACCTTGCTGTTAACATTACATAGCACATGTACTTTTGTTACAAGGTTGCATTTTGCCTCTTATTGAGGGAGGGGAGGGCCTGTTGGTTTGGTGTGAGAGATCACTCACGCAGGGCCAGGCAACAGAATTCGGCTTGCAGGCAGCCATGGTAAGCCACAGTCTTTTGGCTTCTTTAACCTTCATAACATGTGGGAATGGTTTCAAACAGCTGCGCCCTCATTTCCCATACCAAGCAGCCGTTGGGTTGGCCATTTAACATGGGTTGACAGTTTAAAAGGAGGGGCTGCGGTTTCTGGGTTAACATGCAGCACAAACCCAACTAACCCTCCCCCGCACACCCAATTCTCTGGGATGATGGCTTCACCCATCCCCCCACCGCGTGGCTAACAGCGGGGAACATTTCTGTTGAGCCACAGGCAAACAGCCCAGCAGGAACGGGCATCTCTGAATGTCCGCTTAATAAAACCACCCTATTTCAACATGAATGATATCACTCTCCTGAGGATAACACAGAGAGATAAAGAACAGATGTTGTTTGAATGCCGGCAAACACCGGGACCATACGCTGCAATGCTTTGTTGTGCAATGATTCCAGACTACGTGCTACTGGCATGGAGGATGGAATAAGGCTGCCCTCCCCAGAAACCTTTTGCAAAGGCTTTGGGAGTACATCCAGGAGAGCTTTCTGGAGATGTTCCTGGAGGATTTCTGCTCCATTCCCCAGACACGTTAACAGACTTTTCCAGTAGCTGTACTGGCCGCGAATGCCAGGGTAAATGAATCATTAAACACGCTTGCTTTTAAACCATGTGTAATATTTACAAAGGTACACTCACCAGAGGTCCCTTCTCCACCTTCCGTGTCCGGGAGCCCGCCTTGGGTGGGTTTGGGGGTTACTGGCTCCAGGTCCAGGGTGAGAAACAGATCCTGGCTGTTGGGGAAACCGGTTTCTCCGCTTCCTTGCTGTGAGCTATCTTCAGCCTCCTCAACATTATCTTCCTCATCCCCAAACCCCGCTTCTGTGTTGCGTCCTACTCCATTGACGGAGTCAAAGCACAGGGTTGGGGTAGTGGTGGCTACACCCCCTAGCATGGCATGCAGCTCATCATAGAAGCGGCATGTTTGGGGCTGTGACCCGGAGTGGCTGTTTGCCTCTCTGTTTTTTTGGTAGGCTTGCCTGAGCTCCTTAATTTTCACGCAGCACTGCTGCGAGTCCCTGTTATATCCTCTGTCCTTCATGCCCTTGGAGATTTTTTCAAATGTTTTGGCATTTCGTTTACTGGAACGGAGTTCGGATAGCACGGATTCGTCTCCCCACACAGCGATCAGATCCCGTACCTCCCGTTCGGTCCATGCTAGAACTCTTTTGCGATTCTGGGACTCCATGGTCACTTCTGCTGATGAGCTCTGCATGGTCACCTGTGCTGATCAGCTCGCCACGCTGGCCAAACAGGAAATGAAATTCAAAAGTTCGCAGGGCTTTTCCAGTCTACCTGGCCAGTGCATCTGAGTTGAGAGCGCTGTCCAGAGTGGTCACAATGGAGCACTCTGGGATAGTACCCGGAGGCCAATACCGTTGAATTCCGTCCACACTACCCCAAATTCGACCTGGCAAGGCTGATTTCAGCGCCAATCCCCTTGTCGGGGGTGGAGTAAAGAAATCGATTTTAAGAGCCCTTTAAGTTGAAAAAAAGGGCTTCGTCATGTGGACGGGTGCAGGGTTAAATCGAGGTAACGCTGCTAAATTCGACCTTAAATCATAGTGTAGACCAGGCCAAAGAAAAATGAAAAAAAACCAAACAGGGGATATAAGAAGGAATCAATTAGATTTTTAATTGTTCTCAGTTTTAATCCTTTAAGTGACTTAGATCAGGAAATGTGTGTGTATGTGTATGTGTGTTAATATATAACTTGAAATGAACAGTCTCCGTTTAGTTACTATAAATAAAAATATGGCTTAAAAACAAGGTGAATCAAGTTACTGAGGGATTAGGTTACTGTCAGCGGTAGCTTCTTTTTCATCGGATTAATTCTTTCTTTCTTGATCAGTTTAATTCTTCCTTCCTTTTTGCATCACTCTCTGCCTTTTCCTTTGTGTTTGATTACAGGATAATTACATGTCAGTGTACCTGTACACCTGCGCGTTTTTAAAGGATCCAAAAGGAATTAAATGTATTGATTTTCACGGAGAGTTGGGCTCCTAACTTCGTATTTGAAAAGCTCCGCTGTTAAACCCAAGGGCGGGGAGGTAGGAACACAGGGTTAAGTTATAGGGGTATAATTACAGATAAATGCGTGTGTGTGCGTGTGACTCAGACCAATTCAAATCCAAATATTTTATTGGCATGGCAATGGGATAAACAAAGCGGGGCCGAGACAGAGACAGAGCGGGGAAGAGAGAGAATATAGAGGCCCTGCAAGTGGCGTAGCCCGTGACTAATTATTTCTGAATGAATTGTGAAGGCAGCTGGCTTTCGCCCAGCCATGGCATGCGGCCAGAAGACGACAAAGTCGATGCTGCTCAATTCTGCAATGAGATGCCTGGGCCCCACCCACACCCACTCAATCCACGGACCTGGGGCTATTTTGGTCACAGGAGGGGCCTGTGAGAACCTGGATTTCAGAGACCTTGCTCTTTAAGGTACAGTGAGCATGACGGTTGGGAGCCAGGTAGGGGAGAGGGCAGTATAGGGGTGTGTGTGTGCGTGCGTGTGATATGAAAGAGACATGAAGACAGCAGGTTCTAATCTGTGCAGAAGAGTAATAAACAGAGGGAATAGAAACTAAAACCCAGCCAAAAAATCCCTAATCCTAGACCAAACCCTTCCAGTTCCTTCTGTCTAACGGGGCATCAGCTCCCCTCTGCTCAGCCTCTGTCTCTAACAGGATTCCCCTCCGTCCTCTTTTCATCTCACAGAGCTCTTTCCCTTAGAGGAGGGAAATCTGGCAACGTGCCCCAAACTCCACTCCAGTATAAATGGTTGGGAGGGGAGTCACTCTGGATTTACATAGGGGTCACTCAGGTCAGAATCCAGGCCCGACTCCATTGACTTCCCAGTCACACCAGATTAGCAGCTCCGGTGCTGGGGGCAAGCTGACCCCATCAACCCTTTCCCTTGCGGGAGTCGTTCCTGAGACTGCCCCAATGTCAGAAATATTCTGGGACTCCCTCCAAATCCAAAACTAGATGATGGAGTAATGCCAGCCCCTCCGGATCCCCGTCTTGATGATGGAGTCCGTAACGCCAGCCACCCCCGGCACCAGCTGCCATGATGAGGGGCTTCTAAACCGATCCAAAAGCCAACAGAAAGGTTCCCATTCATTTCAGTGGGTTTTGGCTTTGGCCCTAAATGTGATAGGTTAGGAGGTAGGGATTGGGACTTAGAGATTAGATTGTATATAAATATCTATTAGGTTATATAAAGTAGAGCTTTGGGATCCAATACTACCGGTAAAATGTAGGCATTAGAATTTAGAGATTAAGGTGAGATCTTTACCCTGACTCCTCTCCATGCGTGGCTGGTACAAGGACCACAGCAACGGCCAGGTCCAGATGGGGGAAGACCCCCCCCGATGCAGGGATTGCGGATGATGGCCATAACGTCGCCTTCTGGGGATGCCCTCACTGGGCCTGTTTTAGGGAGCTGAAAGGCTCAGGGCTAAGGCTGGGTGGGAGATTCCCTGCAGTGCTGCAGGCCAAAGGGCACCCTGGGGAGATTGGGTATTAGAGGTGAAAGATTAGGAATAAGTGTTACGGGATGAGAGATTAGACGGTGTTTAGAGTTAGAAAGGTAGAGGGCTTTAAGGTAAAGGATTAGATGGGAGATACTATGGCTCAGAGATTAAAAATGAGGGATTATATATTAAATAGCAGGGATTAGAGATGGAAGAGTAGAAGGATTAGAGACAGACAGTATACATTATGGGTTACGGATTAAACTAGGGAGTAGAGATTAGGGATTTGATTTGCACCATTTTAGAATCTGCCTTGGAATGTTCATTTTTGCACACCGTCTTTCTCAGAGTGGTTTGGGTCTCTTTAGTGACTTCTCATTCCATTAAAATCCAAAAATGTCCCATCCGTGTCACGTTTAAAGGCGCAGTTGTCTGTAATGATCTGATCACCCACGTTTTAGAGAAAAAGAAAGCGTGTTATGGTGATGTCTACAGGCCTCAACCAAGACTGGGGTCACATTGTGCCGGGCGCTGCCAGGGGCGGCTCTATATATTTTGCCGCCCCAAGTACGGCAGTCAGGTGGCTTTCAGTGGCGTGCCTGCGGGAGGTCCGCTGGTAGCGCGGATTCGGTGGCATGCCTGCGGGAGGTCTGCCGGTCCTGCGGCTACGGCGTCCCTGCCGCCAAATTGCCGCTGAAGCCGCGGGACCGGCGGACCTCCCGCAGGCACGCTGCCGAAAGCTCCCTGACTGCCACCTTCGCAGGGACCGGCAGGCCGCCCCCCCTTGGCTTGTTGCCCCAGGCACGCGCTTGGTGCGCTGATGTCTGGAGTCTCCCCTGGGCGCTGCACAGACACACAGGGAGAGACAGTCCCTGCCCCAGTTGAGATCAGGTCCCTGTTGTGCTGGGCGCTGCACAGATACAGAGAGAGATAGTCCCTGCCCCAAAGAGTTTACAGTCTAAAGAGACAGAATTATTCACACACACACACACACACCCGTTTTATAAATGGAGGAACTGAGGCCCAGAGATATGAATTGATGTGCCCAAGGTAACACAGGGAGATTTCCCGATTCCCAGCCCACAGCCTTCGCCGCCAAACAAGCCACTGTAACGTAAACCTGCTCCGCTGGGTTAGCGCATGTGAACATGTCTCTCCCTATAGCTCACCCACCCAAGAGAATTACTCTTTCAGCGCAAGTGTTAGGAGTATTAAAGTGGTCACCGTAGGATTACTCAGGTTACCCAGAGCATTATGGGATGGTCCATGCTCCACCCCTCCCTTATGTCCTCTTTAGCTAGGGGGTGGTTCCCTCACCTCTCCCCCGACACTGATCTGAAGCTGAATAAAGCAACACGTTCCCAGACTGCTGCTGTCCTGTAACCAGCATGTTGCATGTGCACGGAGCGGTTCCTTTGCATCACTGGTGCTGTGGGTTGCAAGTTCGATCCTGGCTGCGTGTCTGTCCTTTGCAACAAAGATCATGCAATTTTCTTCCCTGCAAAGTCGCTGGTATCCTGTAGGTGGGTCCGATCCCCTATTTTTAAGTTCAGCATTGCTCCCGGGGGGCTTACAGGAGCACTCACAAAATGCCATGATGAGCCGGGGGCCAGCAAACTCTCCTGTGTAATCCTTTGTCGTCGGATAAATTCCTTTCCTTGGCACTCAGAGAGCTTTACAAACACTCATTCCATTAAGAATCCTTACAGCTCCCTTGTGAAGTAGGTAAGGCCGATACCCGTTTCACATAAGGAGAAGCTAATTAATAACATGCTTGACTTTAGCTAATACTCCCTACCCAGAACTGGGGAGAGAACCCAGGAGTCCTGGCTCCCAACCCACCTGCTCTAACCCGCTAGGCAATACCGCACCGAATGTTTAACATTCTACATCATTGCCTGGCATTCCTACAATTCCTGCAGTTGCTGCATAGATAAATATCTCCCTGCTTGACGAACGTACGAGGTTGAGATTTTCATAGATGGCCAAGGGATTGAGACACATAATGCCCATTCATTTTCATTGCTCAGACCTAATTATTAATGTCTAATCTCGAAAGAGTTTAGATACATGAACCCATTAATTTTAAATTGCCTAGCTCTAATTGCTAATCTCCAGGGTGTCTAGACACATCATCCTATTACTTTTAATCACTCATTCTTAATTGCTAATCTCTAATCACTAAAGGATTTAGACACATAATTGCCATAAATCTCTAATCTATCATACCTAATATATAAACCCTAATCTCTAAGGGGTTTAGATGCATAACCATTAATTTAAATCCCTAATATCTAATCCCAGTTTCTGAGAGATCTAGACACGTAACACCCATTGATTTCAATCCCTAATATCTAAGGGATTTGGACACATAACTCCACTAATTTCACTCCCTAATATCTGCCATTTTTGGATGCATAATGCCCATTAATTTTAGTTCCTCGTGTCTAAGGGATTTGGACACATAATCCCATTAATTTTATTCACTTGTCCCCTTTTCCAATTTTTAAGGAATCTAGACACATGATACTCATTCATTTTAATCCTGAATTTCTAATCCCTCATGTGTAAGGGATTTAAACACATATTACCCCTTACTTTCAATCCGTAGTCACTAATCCCAATCTCTAAGGGATTTGGCTGCGTAACGCCTGTTCATTTTACTCCCCAACCTGTAATCTCTAGTACATAAGGGCTTTAGACACCAAACCCTGATTGATCTGAATGGGAGGTGCGTGTCTTTAAATATGTTGGCCCCCATAACTGGAGAAATGAGTCTTTGGGGGGGGGGGGGAGGGAGCTCAGAGTTGATTCCCATGTGCAGGGTCAGCAGGTCTCTGCATCGCCACTCACCCCTCTCTCTTTCCCCAGGGCTCCCCCTTCCTCCTCTCTCCTGCGTCTCTAGTTCCTCATGAGCTCTCTAGCTCTATGCCAGAGTCAGTCGCCCTGTGTCTGCTGTGAAGAAAGTAGCTGGCTGGTTGGGTGCGTCTCCTCAGCAGGCATCCTGGGATCTGAAACAAGAAGGGGAGACGTGGTTCTTTAATGGGGCCGGGGTGAAGGAAGTCAATGGAGTCAGGGCTGGATGCTAATCAGAGTGACTCCAGTGTGAATCTGGAGTGACTCCACTAATGTCAATAGAGTCAGGGCTGGATTCTGATGACAGTGACCCTGATGTGAATCTGGAGTGACCCCGCTGGTGTCAATGGAGTCAGGGACTGGACTTTGATCTCATGGTTAAATCTGGAGTGACCCCACTGCAATCAATGGAGTCAGGGGCAGATTCTGATCTCAGTGACCCCAGTGCAAATCTGGAGTGGCTCCAAAGAAATTAGTGTATTTACACAGGTGAAACTAAAATCAATACTCCACCCTGGTCTATAAAGACAGTGATTATGGGCCATAATCTGTCCTTTATGCCAACTATAATGAAATAAAATGTAATATCGCCATTAGAGTCAGTGAATTTTGGTGTAACTGAGATCAGAATCCAGCCCTGACTCCATTGACCTCAGAGGAGTCACTCCAGATTCACACTGGGGTCACTGAGCTGTGAATCCATCCCTGACTCCATTGACCTGAGTGGAGTCACTCCAGATTCATACAGGGTCACTGAACTCTGAATCCAGCCCTGACTCCATTGACCTGAGTGGAGTCACTCCAGATTCACACTGGGGTCACTCCGATCAGAATCCATCCCTGACTCCATTGACATCAGTGGGGTCACTCCAGATTCACACTGGGGTCACTCAGATCAGAATCCATCCCTGACTCCATTGACATCAGGGTCACTCTGGAATAATACAGGGTTACTGAGATCACAATCCAGCTTTGACTCCATTGACATCAGTGGAGTCACTCCAGATTCACACCGGAGTCACCAAGATCAGAATCTTGGCTGTGGTGGGGTCCCTCTGGATTTACCTTAATCTAATTTGCATCAGAACCCAGCCCTTAGCAGTTGAACAACTGGGTGGGGATTATCATTCTCATATTTAACATTGCAGTAGCCCCTAGAAATCTCAGCCCCATCAGGCCCCATTTGTGCTAGGGGCTGTACAAACATACCCGGGGTGACAGTCTTTGCCCTGAAGACCTTACAGTATGAATCCCACCCCCCATTGCAGCTCAGATACTCACAACACACAGGAGGCAGAGCAGGACGAGGAGGACAAACACAGCAGCCAGACAGATGAGGATGATGGCCCAATATGGCAGACCGCTGGCGGCCGGGGCTGGGGAAAACAGAGAGAAAGGGCCGATTTTGTATAGCGAAGCCAGCGACAGTTGCTCTGTAATCACAGCTCAGCAAGAGAAAAGGGAACAGATTGTTAAGATGTGAGTCACGGCACCTACTGGCAACTCACCCATTACAGGATAACAGTCTACGACTGCCAACTGCTGATGAAGTGGTTCCTTTAGCACAAACGGTAACGTGGGGCTGTGTTGCTGGCAGGGCAAGGTTCGAATCCTATTCATGATAGGCGTGTATAGAACCAGCTGCCCAGTTAAAAACACAGTACTCAACCGTTCTAGTAGTGCAGTAACATATACTGTGAACTCTATTTGTGGACCCTTCCCCTAGGGTGCTGGAGTCCTTCTTTTTAAAGATAGTCTGCGGGCTGGCCAGGGGTTTCAAGATGTAGTTCAAAACCAACCTCTTTAAGCCCCGGCTTCTTTATCTCAGTTCTCCAGTGTATACCCAGAGTAACACGATTGACCTCAGTGGCGGCACGCTGACGTTACTCTGGATATACAGCGGAGTCACTGAGCTCAGAATCTGGTCCCAACTCCATTGATGTCAACAGGCATCACTCTGGATTTATAGCTCAGTCACTAAGGTCAGAATCCAGCCCTGACTCCGTTGATGTCAATGGGGGTCACTCTGGCCCCATTGAGTCAATGGAGCTGTGGCAGATTCACACCAGGTGGGATCTGGCCCCATTGACTCCATGGAGCTGTGGCGGATTCACACCAGGTGGGATCTGGCCCCATTGACTCCATGGAGCTGTGGCGGATTCACACCAGCTGGGATCTGGCCCCATTGACTCCATGGAGCTGTGGCGGATTCACACCAGGTGGGATCTGGCCCCATTGACTCCATGGAGCTGTGGCGGATTCACACCAGCTGGGATCTGGCCCCATTGACTCCATGGAGCTGTGGCGGATTCACACCAGGTGGGATCTGGCCCCATTGACTCCATGGAGCTGTGGCGGATTCACACCAGGTGGGATCTGGCCCCATTGACTCCATGGAGCTGTGGCGGATTCACACCAGGTGGGATCTGGCCCCATTGACTCCATGGAGCTGTGGCGGATTCACACCAGGTGGGATCTGGCCCCATTGACTCCATGGAGCTGTGGCGGATTCACACCAGCTGGGATCTGGCCCCATTGACTCCATGGAGCTGTGGCGGATTCACACCAGGTGGGATCTGGTCCCATTGACTCCATGGAGCTGTGGCAGATTCACACCAGGTGGGATCTGGCCCCATTGACTCCATGGAGCTGTGGCGGATTCACACCAGGTGGGATCTGGCCCCATTGACTCCATGGAGCTGTGGCGGATTCACACCAGGTGGGATCTGGCCCCATTGACTCCATGGAGCTGTGGCGGATTCACACCAGGTGGGATCTGGCCCCATTGACTCCATGGAGCTGTGGCGGATTCACACCAGCTGTTTGACGAAGCCGCAAAGGCTATTTTCACCATTGCTCCACCCAGCAACTTCTGTGTCTGAGCTGAGCGGCTCCGGGAGGGCCCGGGTGATGTGGGTGAGGCCGTGTCTGAGAGACGGGATGGGGCTCCACACCCCACCGTAGGGAGGGCAGCTGCGGTGGGAGGCTGTGCCCTATCTCTGTCATGTCACCGTATGCTTCCTAATCGTGCCCAGGCTGTCACCGTACCGGTGCTGGGTGGAGCTGCGGTTCTGGGGGCTAGGGATGTGCTGGCATCAGGGGTGCTGCGAGCTGAGGGGGTCCTGGTGGCAACTGCAGACGTAGCGATGTCTCGAGGGGTGAGAGCCGGAGCAGTCGAAGTGGAGTTGGCAGGGGAGGCAGTGGCTCCGGTTGTGGTGCCCTGTGGACGGGACGTGGCATCTCCGGTCATGATGCCCTGGAGAGGGGACGTGGTGTCTCCGGTCATGGTGCCCTGTGAACGGGACGTGACGTCTCCGGTTGTGGTGCCCTGGTGAGGGGATGTGGTGGCTCCGGTCATGGTGCCCTGGGGAGAGGACATGGCGGCTCCGGTCGTGGTGCCCTGGGGAGGGGATGTGGCGGCTCCAGTCGTGGTGCCCTGTGGAGGGGAGGTTATGGCTCCGGTCATGGTGCCCAGGGGAGGGGACGTGGCATCTCTGGTTCCGGTGCCCTGTGGACAGGATGTGGTGTCTCTGGTCACGGCGCCCTGGGGAGGGGACGTGGCATCTCCAGTCATGGTGCCCAGGGGAAGGGACATGGCAGCTCCGGTCATGGTGCCCGGGGGAGGGGACGTGGTGTCCCTGGTCACGGTGCCCTGTGGAGGGGAGGTGGTGGCTCCGGTCGTGGTGCCCTGTGGAGGGGAGGTTGTGGTTCCGGTCACGGTGCCCAGGGGAGGGGACATGGTGGCTCCGGTCGCGGTGCCCTGGAGAGGGGATGTGGCGGCTCTGGTCATGATGAACTGGGGAGGGGATGTGGTGTCTCTGGTCATGGTGCCCTGTGGAGGGGAGGTGGCAGCTCCGGTCACGGTACCCTGTGGATGGGATGTGGCATCTCTGGTCATGATGCCCTGGGGAGGGGACATGGCTTCTCCGGTTGCGGTGCCCTGTGGAGGGGAGGTGGTGGTTCTGGTCACAGTGCACATGGGAGGGGACATGGTGGTTCCAGTTACGGTGCCCAGGGGAAGGGACGTGGCGGTTCCAGTCGGGAGGGTCTCAGCACTGGACGTAACTCCTGGGATGTCTTCCTGGGAATGTGCTAGACGGGGAAGATAACGAGAGTGGCTCATGTAAATACAGCCTCCTCCTCCCTGCCGGAGTCCCCACCAGTGCACGCCCCCCGCTCCTGCCGGGTCAGTGCCCTGCCAGCCCGGCTGGTCTTGGCTCTGCCCACTGGAGCTGTGTCTCCCCTTGTAGAAATACTGAAATCCGCCCGGGGCTGGAGCGCGGCTGCCCGTACAGCGACTAGGCCACTCACCGGGGACGTGCGGAAAATCGTTGGGAGGGCTCGATCTTCCGTCTGGGCATCTGAACCCCCAGTGCCCCTACATGACCATCTTCCGGGGTCCCCCTTATGGCATCATCCCTTCATCTTAGTCTTACTGTTCAGGGGTTAGAACGGGGGGGGGGGGGTAGCCGGACTCCTGGGTTCTATTCTCTGCTGTGGGAAAGGAGTGGGGTCTAGTGGTTAGAGAAAGGGGGATTGGGAGTCAGGACTCCTGAGTTCTATCTCCAGCTCTGGGAGGGAAGTGGGGTCTAGTGGGTTAGAGCAGGAGAGTCAGGACTCCTGGGTTCTATTCCCAGCCCTGGGAGGGGATGTGGGGCTGGTGGGTTAGAGCAAGGGGAGCTGAGAGTCAGGACTCCTGGGTTCTATCCCCAGCCCTGGGAGGGGGTGTGGAGCTGGTGGGTTAGAGCAGGATTTGTGTGACTGTAGGCGGGACTCTTTGCCCATCTGTAACTCACTTTCTGCCTGTTGTAAGGGGCCCTGGGGCAAGCCCTGACTGCAAAGGGACAGCGCCCGGCAGCATGGTGCCCCCTAGTGCCGCACTGGAGCATTGGCGCCTGCACTGACTGAGGGGAGAGCGCCCGTACCCTGCTCCCTGCAGCAGCCCATCTCCCCCACATTATTTTCTGCGTATTGCAGAGCTCGACTATCCCGGCCTTGGGAACCTGGGGCTGGTTCCAGCTTCCCGTTAGGTTTCTGGTCTAGATTTCACAGCCTATAGGGGAGAAAACGGGATGATTGACGGCTGCTGCGTCTTTCACTGGAGCTCAGAGCCAGGCCTGGAGCAGTCACAGCTGGGCCTATTATTAGTCTTCGTTTGTATTATCATAGTCCCCAGGAGCCCCCCTCACAGCCCAGGACCCCGGGGCGCTAGGTGCTGTCCAAACACTGCACATAGAGACAGTTCCCTGCCCCTATGCGTCCTACACTGGGAAGATAATTCTGGTCGTAATTCCCAGGTGGGGTCCTGCTCTGTGAATCACGGGTTGCCTGGTTTCTGGGGTAATCGCTTGCACGGCTTTCCTGCCCTGGATGACGCTCCCTGTGATGATCTGTTTCTAACTGTCGTGAAGATAAACAGCTAAACGGAGGGTTGGGTGTAATGCACAGTCCTGGGTTTCCTCTTCCAAAGAATAAAGGCAGGGCTGGATTAGGGCAAATTGATCTTATCTTTAAAGCAGTGGGACATAGGTGAGCCAGGTTTTATTTTCAGTGCGTGACCTCAGACAAATCATGACATCACCCAAACAAATATCAGGGCCCCGTTGTGCTGGGCGCTGCACAGACACACAGCGAGAGACAGTCTGTGCCCCAGCTGAGATCAGGGCCCCGTTGTGCCGGGCGCTGCACAGACACACAGCGAGAGACAGTCCCTGCCCCAGCTGAGATCAGGGCCCCGTTGTGCCGGGCGCTGCACAGACACAGCGAGAGACAGTCCCTGCCCCAGCTGAGATCAGGGCCCCGTTGTGCCGGGCGCTGCACAGACACACAGGGAGAGACAGTCCCTGCCCGAACGATCTTACAAATTAAGTAGACTGGATATTTAATAATAACGATAACAAACAAGGGAATTAATATTATCCCCATTTGACAGGTGGGGACTGACTCACAGGGAGATGAAGCGACGTGTCTGTAAGTGCTCAGTATTAGCACAACGGGCTCCTGGTCCATGACTAGGGTTCCTAGGTTCTACCCAATAGGCGTCCTGCCTCTCACAGGCTGGGGAATTCCTCCCAGCGAGTCCAGCACTGAGCCCAGTGACCCAATTCCCTCCGGGTTCACTTCAGCACCATCTTGTCTGCCAGCAGAGCAATGATTTCCAGACTCTAAAAAGCTGAGCTCCCTGAATCAAAGAAAGGAATGCAGTCATGGCCCCACTACAGCCGCCATGTTTTCTAAAGACCCTACTGAAAACAAGCTGCCACTCAGAGCAGATTGTGTCGGCCTTCGTGTTGTTATCCTCTCTCTCCCTTCTGGCAAGAGCAGAGAAGTAACGAGCAATGCTGAGATTTAAATGATCATCCTTGGCATCCGAATCAGCAGCCGTTCAGATGCACGGGGCAGTTCCCCCCCTCCCTTCAGAGCGATGGGCTCAGGCTCTCTGCAAACTCAGTCAGACGTCGGTTACGCTCCGGGCGCGTTTTCAAGGTTATCTCCCCAACTATAACAGCTGGAGACTTCCCTTGTGTCTGAAATGAAAGCTGAAGACCTTGGCCAGCAAACCAGAGAGGTTCAGAACTTTGGGACACGCTGCATTGGAGGGTGAACAAAACCCACCCTTACCTGGGAAGCGTAGAACTAAAATCAGCACCGGGATTAGCCTGAACACAGCCTGGGGTGAGTCTCGCCACCACTGCATGCTGAACTCTGTACTTAGCCGAATGCTTCAAATCCTCAGGCATCTGCCAGGCACGTCCTGGTTGCTGGCAGTTTAAGTACTGTCCTGCCTCATCCTATAAGTCACACCGTCATGGCGGGAGATGACAGTTTATTATAGGGTGCAGTGCTGTAGCATTTCAGGTTTGAGGGTGCGGACCGGAACAACTCCCTCTGAAGCAGTTTATTTTTGTCCAGAAATGGCAAGGATGGAGCCTCTGATCTTGGCCTTTCTCAGGCCACGCGGGTGTTTAGCGCAGGACAGGTTAAGACGGAGACAGGGGGAAGTAACGAATGTGATGCATGGGATAAAGGCGGAATGTAAGGTCCCAGTCTCCTCTCAGCTACCCTGGTGTTACTCCACCAAGGTGGTCTAGTGGTTAGAGTGGGGGGCTGGGAGTCAGGAGTCCTGGGTTCTATTTTCAGCTCTGGGAGGGGAGTAGGGTCTGGGGGTTACAGCAGGGGGGCTGGGAGCCAGGACTCCTGGGTTCTATTGCTGAGTCTGTGAGGGGAAGTGGATAAATGGTTAGAGCAGTGGAGGGGCTGTGATTGCAGATTCTTTTGTTCTGGTTTGGCCATGCCATGTCACTCCAGTGCTCTGGGCCTCAGTTTCCCCACCTGCAAAACCAAGATAACAACAACCACTCTCACCTCTCCCTGGGCTGAATTCCTTTTTGGGAAGTGCTTTTGAGATTCCCTGCATGCAAGAGGCCACCGGCATGGGAAATTCTTTGTTCGCAGACGTCCTGATGAACCTGTGGAACTCACTGTTACATGATCGCACTGGGGCCAAGCGCTTTGCAGGAGACAACAGTAAACGTGGACATTGACACAGAGAATGAGAACAAAGACAATTATGTGTGGCTACAAAAATAAAAAAAATGAATCATATGAAATGATAATAATGAATTAACTCCCTCAGCTGCTAGTTATTAGGGGTCAGGAGGAAACGTCTCCCTTATGAGCTGATGATTCCACAAATTACCACAAGGGGGCGTGCAGTGCCCCTTCCGTTTAAGCAGCTGACACTGGCAAGCTATCGGAGAGGTGATTGGGCTACTTGGACCATGGGTCTGATCCCGTCTGGGGCTTGCTATGAAAGTCACACAGGGCGCGAGACAACTAGGGAGTGGGTGATGCTCCGTCCCCGCCTCCCGCGTTCTCCACCAATGGCCCCAGGACACCCAGCGTGGCTACCACGCCCAGTGCAATGGCCAGCGCATCGCAGGCTACCGCACATGCATCTGCCCTCTCCCTCCTGCATGCTATCCCCCGGGAGGACGGTTGTGCTACCTGTGCTGCAGGGAGTGGGGCAGGGGTGGGGCTCAGCAGGGGGGTTGCTCTCCCCTGGCAGCCAGTACTGGCCGCAGTGCCTCAGTGCAGTGCTAGGGGGCACTGTGCTGCAAGAAGTGGGGTGGGGATGGCCCAGCAAGGGGCTCGCTCTACCCTGGCAGTCAGCATTGACCCCAATGCCCCAGTGCAGCACTGGGGGCGCTGTGCTGCAGGGAGCAGGGTGGGGCTCAGCAGGGGGCGCTCTTCCCTCACAGTTGGTGCTTCTTGCAGTGTCCTAGTACAGCTCTAGGGGGCAGGATGGATGGGCCTAGAGGTGGCACTTTCCCCTCACAGTCAGTGCTGACCCCAGTGCTCCATTGTGGTGCTAGGGGGCGCTGTCCTGCATGGAGTGGGCTCATTATGGGGCACTCTCCCCGGCAATCAGCGCTGACCCCAATGCCCCAGTACAGCGCTAGGGGGCGCTGTGCTGCAGGGAGCAGAGTCGGGGGGGGGGCTCTGTGCTGCATGGAACAGGCTCAGTAGGGGGCGCTCTGCCCTGGCAGTCAGTGCTAACCTCTCCCCCGCTACACATACACACAGAGTCAGACCAAGTAAGGACACATTGTCCCTTAGGAGTTAATGATGCTGGGTCCTGCCAGACACAGTGACTGGTTTAATTACAGGCCAGGCCGGGTAACTTGCAAAGGGAACCGCACGCTTTTTATAACCCCTTTGTGAGCTCAGCCGGAGCGGAAGCAAAAATCTTGACGGTTCGAGTGCATTTCTAAACAGAAAGAAGAACAGGAGTACTTGTGGCACCTTAGAGACTAACAAATTTATTAGAGCATAAGCTTTCGTGGACTACAGCCCACTTCTTCGGATGCATAGAGTCCGGCTTCTGGAGGGAGTCGCGCAGGAGCGACGCTTTCATCAGGACTCTGTGGGGATCGTTCCAAGACTGGCCATTCACAGCTGCTTGAGTTCGTTTTCCTTTCGCGCCGTGTGTGATTTTTAAACTCGGCAATAAACCAGGGAGTGGAATCTGCCTCCTAGCCCCCACCTGCTCTAACCACTAGACCCTGCTCCCCTCCCAGAGCTGGGGATAGAACCCAGGAGTCCTGGCTCCCAGCCCCCCCCTCTAACCACTAGTCCCCACTCCCCTCCCAGAGCTGGGGATAGAATGCAGGAGTCCTGGCTCCCAGCCCCCCCGCTCTAACCACTAGTCCCCACTCCCCTCCCAGAGCTGGGGATAGAACGCAGGAGTCCTGGCTCCTAGCCCCCGCCCCCTCTAACCACTAGTCCTCATTCTGGCCAGCCTTGTTCCCAGTGTCTGTGCAAATACACTGAAAACCCTGGAGCTGCTTGTGGGGTTCCAGCCGGTCTCATGCTAACCTAATTTTGCAGAACTTGCTTCAGGGGATCTCAGAGGCACCCTCCTTCTAGTGGGCAGAAGTGGGCATAAAACTCATACGCTGACTTGGAACGCCTTTAGCCTTAAACCTTGGCAGCCCAGAGGAAACCTCTTTATTCTAAGCATTAAGAGAACAGAGAGGCGAGGGGTTTTTGAGCGCTGTGATGGTTTGTATTATGCAAGAAGCAGCCAGCTAACAGAACCGTAGTTCCCTAGGGGAACTGGTAAGAAAAGAACTTCTTATTACTGATTATTTACAACGAGGGGTTCAGCTCAAAAGTTTGACAAACAAACTGCTATGAAGCCCGCACGCCTAGCGCGGAATTGCGGCTGCTTCTGGGGTGGGACAGCTGGGTAAAACCCGCACAGCGACGTGGCTCGCTCGCCCGGCGCTTAACTGCAGCCACCTCTGGGATGGGTTCGTGGAAGTCACTTAACAGCCGCAAAGCAATGCTACACATCAGGTATACGACTAGTTGCACTGATAGTCTGCTCTGGCAGAGGCAGGACGCAGTATTGGGCTAGAGGGGACCTGTTGTTCCGATCCAATGAAGGATGAACCCATCGGTCTGCTCCCATATGCGCCAGAGGTGCATTAGCTGGGCCATTAATCTAAACAGGCAAGGGCAGATGGTGGGACCCCAGATTAAATGGACCATTGCTCCGATTCTGTAGGGACCAGAGGTGGCATTTGCGATTAGATGGACCGGTCCCATATACTTTCCAGTCTCCTTCGTCCAGTTCCTGACACACCACGATGCTGCAGTCTTCCCTAGGACAATGCTCTCTGGAAACTGATTCCCTATGCTATTAAAGAGGGAGCGGCTAGATGAGTGTCTTCCTCATATTCCATTACAGCCCATGTGGGCATCTCACCCCAAGTCCCCCGCCGCCCTCCCGAGATGGCACATTGGGGATCTTGGGAGTACCCACCACAGAGAAGGACCTCAAGGGAATGAACTCGCCACTGACTCCGTTAAGGTGGCAGAGCTGATGGTAATGACTGTCACATAGCAGACAACCTGCAAGAGACACAAGGATGTCAGTGGTACAGCCTGGGTAACCAAGACTAGACTCTACTCCCTGCCCAGAACTGGGGATAGAACGCAGGTGTCCTGACTCCCAGCACCCCGCTGCTCTAACCACTAGATCCCACTTCCCTCCCAGAGCTGGGGATAGAATCCAGGTGTCCTGATTCCCAGCACCCCTCTGCTTTAACCACCAGACCCCATTCTCCTCCTAGAGCTGGGGATAGAACCCAGGTGTCCTGATTCCCAGCACCCCCCTGCTTTAACCACCAGACCCCATTCTCCTCCTAGAGCTGGGGATAGAACCCAGGTGTCCTGATTCCCAGCACCCCCCTGCTTTAACCACCAGACCCCATTCTCCTCCTAGAGCTGGGGATAGAACCCAGGTGTCCTGACTCCCAGCACCCCCCTGCTTTAACCAACAGACCCCACTCCCCTCCCAGAGCTGGGAACAGAACCCAGGAGTCAGCTGGAAGCTTGGGAGCTGGGGTAGCCAGACGGGGCATTCCCCAGATCCAGACACTGAGGGCCAGGCTGGCTTCCGAAGCATCCAGTGGCCCCGCGTGGCCCTTACCGCGACAATCCCGGTGAGCAGGCCCACGGTGATGAAGAGACAGAGCAAGCTGATGAGCCCCATGGACTGGTACGGCCAGGGGGTCCGGGGGGCTGCAGAAGGAGACAGCAGAATGGGTGAGAGGCTCCTTCCCCAGATGGGTGGAAGCCGAGCTACCAGTGCTCTGGCCAGGGGCTGGGCTGCCCTCGGGCTCATGCGTGGCTTCCCCACCCAGTTAAATCCCTACAGTGGTGCCCGTCACCATAGCAACAGGGCATCTCCTGGGAGACAGTAGCTATCGTGGCACTGGGGCAGAGGGCAATTGATTTCCCTCCCTCTCTCCCCCTAGGGAGCTGCTGCTTACCGGAGGTGGTGAACTCTCCAGGGGCCCTGGTGTCTCGTGGGGCATCATGGTCATCTCCAGGGATGGTGGCCGCAATGTCGTCTCCACGGGCAGTATCCCCATAATTGCCAAGGGCAGCAGCAGCAGTGTCTCCACGGGTATCAGTGGCATCTCTGGTGCCGTCTGTGGTGGCAGGAACATCTCCAGGGATTGGGACATCTCCAGGGATGGTTGCATCACCAGCATCATCTGTGGTGGCAGTCGCATCTCCAGAGACGGTGGCACCTCCAGGGCCATCGGTGGTGGTGTCTCCAGGGACTGTGTGGGTGTCTCCATGGGCAGCAGTGGTGCTGATGTCTTCAGGGACTGTGCTATCTACAGGGGCGGCGCTGGTGGTGTCTCCAGGGACTGTAGCATCTCCAGGCATGGCGGTGGTGGTGTCTCTGGGATCCATGGGGGTGTCTCCATGGGCAGCAGTGGTGCCGATGACTCTAGGAACTGTGGTATCTACAGAGGTGGTGGTGATGGTGGTGTCTTCAAGTGTGTCAGCAGAGTCATTGTCATATCCAGGGGCATCAGTGTCTCCAGATATGGTAGTGGTGATGATGTCTCCAGGGTCAGTGGTGGTGGTGACAACTCTAGGAACCACAGGGTCTCTGGAAGCAGCAGTGGTGGCAGCATCTTCAGAGCCTGTGCTGTCTCGAGGGGTGGCAGTGGTAGTGGTGGTGTCTCCAGGGACTGCTGCATCTCCAGCGGTGGTGGTGATGGAGGTGGCGTCTACAGGGGCAGCAGTGATGGTGTCTCCAGGGATTGCAGCATCTCCTGGGGCAGCGGTGGTGGTGGTGTCTCCAGGGATTGCAGCATCTCCTGGGGCAGTGGTGCTGGTGGTTTCTCCAGGGATTGCAGCATCTCCAGGGGCAGTGGTGGTATCTCCAGTGATTTCAGCGTCTCCAGGGGCGGTGATGGTGTCTTCAGGGACTGTGCTATCTACAGGGGTGGCGCTGGTGGTGTCTCCAGGGACTGTAGCATCTCCAGGCATGGCGGTGGTGGTGTCTCTGGGATCCATGGGGGTGTCTCCATGGGCAGCAGTGGTGCCGATGACTCTAGGAACTGTGGTATCTACAGAGGTGGAGGTGATGGTGGTGTCTTCAAGTGTGTCAGCAGAGTCATTGTCATATCCAGGGGCATCAGTGTCTCCAGATATGGTAGTGGTGATGATGTCTCCAGGGTCAGTGGTGGTGGTGACAACTCTAGGAACCACAGGGTCTCTGGAAGCAGCAGTGGTGGCAGCATCTTCAGAGCCTGTGCTGTCTCGAGGGGTGGCAGTGGTAGTGGTGGTGTCTCCAGGGACTGCTGCATCTCCAGCGGTGGCGGTGATGGAGGTGGCGTCTACAGGGGCAGCAGTGGTGGTGTCTCCAGGGATTGCAGCATCTCCAGGGGCAGTGGTGGTATCTCCAGTGATTTCAGCATCTCCAGGGGCGGTGATGGTGTCTTCAGGGACTGCAGCATCTCCGGGGGCAGCGACAGTGGTGGTGTCTCCAGGGATTTCAGTGTCTCTAGGGGCAGTGGTGGTGGTGGTGTCTTCAAGGATTGCAGCATCTCCAAGGGCAGTGGTGGTGGTGGTGTCTCCAGGAATTACAGCATCTACAGGGGCAGCGGTGGTGGTGGTGGTGTCTCCAGGGATTGCAGCGTCTCTAGGGGCAGTGGTGGTATCTGCAGGGATTGCAGCATCTCCAGGGGTGATAGTGGTGGCGGTGTCTCCAGTGATTTCAGCGTCTCCAGGGGTGGTGATGGTGTCTTCAGGGATTGCAGCATCTCCAGGGGCAGTGGTGGTGTCTCCAGGAATTACAGAATCTACAGGGGCAGTGGTGGTGGTGGTGTCTCCAGGAATTACAGCATCTCCAGGGGTGATAGTGGTGGTGGTGTCTCCAGGGATTGCAGCGTCTCCAGGGGCAGTGATGGTATCTGCAGGGATTGCAGCATCTCCAGAGGTGATAGTGGTGGTGGTGTCTCCAGTGATTTCAGCGTCTCCAGGGGCGGTGGTGGTGTCTGCAGGGATTGCAGCATCTCCAGAGGTGATAGTGGTGGCGGTGTCTCCAGTGATTTCAGCGTCTCCAGGGGTGGTGATGGTGTCTTCAGGGATTGCAGCATCTCCAGGGGCAGCAGCAGTGGTGGTGTCTCCAGGGATTTCAGCGTCTCCAGGGGCAGTGGTGGTGTCTTCAGGGACTGCCACATCTCCAGGGGCAGCAGTGATGGTGTCTCCAGGGGTGGTGTTGGCAGTGGTGATGGGGTCTCCAAAGACTGCCGCATATTCGGCAGTGGTGGTGATGGTGGTGGTGTTTCCAGGGAAGGAGGTGGTGGTGTCTCCAGGGACTTCAGCATCTCCAGGGGCAGCAGTGATGGTGATGGTGATGATGTCTCCAGGGGCAGCGGTGATGGTGTCTCCAGGGGCAGTGTTGGTGGTGATGATGGAGTCTCCAGAGACTGCCGCATCTTCAGAAGTGGCAGTGATGGTGGTGGCATCTCTAGGGACTGCCACATCTCCAAGGGCGGCAGTGGTGGTGTCTCCAGGGACTGCCACATCTCCAGGGGCAGCAGTGGTGGTGTCCCCAGGGTGTGTGGTGTCTCCAGGGATGGTGGTGGTGGTGGTGTCCCCAGGGTGTGTGGTATCTGCGGGGGAAGCAGCAGTGGTGGTGGTATCTCCAGGGTTTATGGTGTCTCCACAGGTGGTGATGGTGGTGGTGGTTTCTCCAGGGATTTTGAAGTCTTCAGGGACTTCAGCATCTCCAGGGGTGGCAGTGGTGGTGGTGATGGTATCTCCAGAGACTGTAGCATCTCCAGGGGCAGTGCTGATGTTGGTGATGGGGTCTCTAGGGATGGTAGCATCTCCAGGGTTTGTGGTGTTGATCGTGAAATCTCCAGGGACTATGCTGTCTTCAGGGATGATGGTGTCTCTAGGGGTAGTGGTGTCTCCAGGGGCTGTGGTGTCTCCGAGGATGGCAGTGGTGGTGTTGTCTCCAGGGGCAGTGGTGGTAGCTCCTGTGTCTCCAGCTTCAGTGGCGGTGGTGCTGGCATCTCCAGGGGCAGAAGCACCAGCGTCTCCAGAGGCGGTGGTGTCCTGAGGGGTGGGATTGGAGGTGTTGGAGTCTCGGGGAGCATTGGCAGCATCTCCGGGGGCATTAGCAGCATCTCCAGGGCAGGCAATGATGGTGTCGGCATCTCCTCCAGGAACGGTGGTGTTGTCGCCAAGGGCGGTGGAAGCAGTGGTGTCTCTCAAGATAATGGTGACAGCCGTGGTGTCTCCGGTGCCGGTGGCATCTCCAGGGGCTGTGCTGGTCTCTCTGGGAACAGTGGGGCTCCCTTGAGTGCCCTCGGCTGCTGGGGTGGTGCCCCAGCCTGGGGTCTCTGTGCCCCCAAAGGGAGTGATCCAACCCTGGGTCACACTGGCTGCAGGGCAGATGGCCACAGCAGAGGTGGTGGTCTCCCTGGGGATGCCGCTGTCCCTAGGGGTGCCAGGCTGCCCCGGAGGGCTGGGCTGGCTGGGAGTGGTCGGCTCAGCTGGGATATTGCTGCTGCAAAAGAGGTCAGCCATACCAGGGGTGGCTGCCTGGATAAGGATGCTGGTCTCACCGGGGACGGTAGTCTCTCTAGAGATAACCGTCTCTCCAGGTGTAGGGGTGGCCCCAGAGGGAGAGGTGATGGTGTCTCCAGGAGCTGCAGTGCTGGTGAGGTCTCCAGCGGTGGTTTCCCTTTCAGCGGTGGTGACATCTACAGGGGCAGCGTATCTGGGGCTGGGGCTGGTGTCTCCGGGGACGGTGACATCATCACCACCAGGAGCAATGGCTGTGTCTCCAGGGGTGACAGTAGCGTCTCTGGGGGCGATGGTGCCATCTCCAGGGGCGACAGTGGTGTCTCCAGGGGTGATGGTGGAGTCTCCAGGGGTGAGGGTGGAGTCTTCAGGAACAATGGTTGCATCTCCAGAGGCAATGGCTGTGTCTCCGGGGGTGATGGCTGTGTCTCCGGGGGTGACAGTGGCATCTCCAGGGACGATGGCTGTGTCTCCAGGGGCAACAGTGGCGTCTCTAGGGACGATGGCTGTGTCTCCGAGGGTGATGGCTGGGTCTCCATTGGTGGGGGCGGCAGCATCATCTCTAGGGATGGGACTGATGCTTCTGTTGGTGCTGGAGCTGTCATCGTCTCCGGGGGCGATGGTGGCATCTCCGTCTCCAAGGACAGTGCTGATGTCTCCATCTCCAGGGGCAGAGTTATCGTCTCCAGGGATGGAGCTGATGCATCCGACTGTGCTGGCGCTGTCATCGTCTCCGGGGGTGATGGTGATGGTGGCAGTGTTTACAGTGACGCTGGAAGCATCATTGTCTTCTGGTTGGAGCATGGCAGTGTCTGCATCTCCCAGTATGATTGTACCATCCCCAGGGGCTGTGGGGTCCCCATGGGAGGTGGTCTCCCTGGGCTTAGCAGTGAGGTCCCCAAAGGCAGTGGTCCCATCAGCCGTAGCGCCATCCCCAAAGCTCACTGCCATGTTCACACCATGAGGAAGGCTGTCTCTCCCAGCATGGACATATCTCTCCAATCTACTGGCTGTGTCCATCGTCCTGTGAGTCAGACCTTGCTCAGAAGTGATGGGGCTGCAGCAGAACAACAACAAAATCCAGAAGAAGTCAGGTCACGGTGGGAAACATTCTTGTACCATATCCCAGCCATGGGTGCTGATTAGTCCTGCCAGCGTTGGGGTTGGCCTCAGCTCTAGAGCTGGTTAGGAAACATTTTTACATGGAAAATACCCACTTTTCGGCACAAATTCAAATACAGAAATATTACAGTTTTGGGCCAAAATCTTTCCATTTTCAGGAGTTGGGTATTTTTGGTGAAAAATCCGAAATCTGCAGAAAAAAGACACTTTTGGCAAAAAAAAAAAAAGTCTTTTAATCGAAAACTCAATTTTCAAAACGTTGTCTCAGCAGAACACTAATAATTGCTAAAGGACTCGTGCTACAAAAATGGAAATCCAAAAAGCAACCAACAGTCACAAATTGGAGCATAGACATCTTGAGCTTAACCACCAGGGAAAGAATTGTATACTGTAACAGAAATAGTCTCAAACCATTCACATTGTATTTAATCAACCATTTCAAATACAGTGAAGGTTAGGCAGCAAACAGTTAACACATTAGGAGAAGTTTATATATTATGAGAGGTTTAGGTAAAGTTTGTTTGCATTTGTTTATAAATATATATATATATCAAATGTAATAAAAAGTTAAAACTCAATTTTCTATTTAAAAAACAGTTCCGACGGAAAATTTGTGACCAGGAATTGAATTAACATGCTACTAACTTCTAGGGCTAGTAAACAAATAAAAATAAAAAATAACTTTCATTACCATTTTGATGTCCTGAAGTTGTCATTGAAAAAGTTTCAAAATGGACCAATTTTTCCTTTTAGCACATTATTAAATGGTTTCAAAATAGACCACTTTTTAAGTTGATCACTGGCTTTAAAAGGGCTATTACTGATAGCTGATTACTGATGTGATTACTGATGCTGTTTTCTTTCAAATGTTAGGAGAAAACATTTTTGATTTTTAAAAAAGTGAATTTTTTTCTAGTAAAAAACAAAAAGTGTTGAAGATTTTGCTTGAAAAAATTTGTTTACAAAAGGAGCAATCTTTAGATCATAAAAACTTCTTTGTATATGAAATATTTTAACTGGTCCTACTAATTTCAAACCACCAATAATGAAGAGCTGTAGGAACGTATGAAGGGCAAAATGCCTGGGTCATACAGAACTCTTCATAGAGCTGCGTAGCTCTTTCTCGCTGATTCACCCTGCTATCAGACCAGGGGGGTTCTATTAATTATCAATTCATTATCTCCAAGCAGGAGTATAATAACAGGATTGGAAGGACTCTCTCTGGCAGAGAGAAATCTAGGGGCAGTGGCATAGTGGCCCAGCAGGGAAAAATAAATAAAAGCCCAGGAACAGACAATGCCAGTAAATGGGAGGAGATTTATATTGTATTTGTTATTTAAATTAGCAATGATGGTGAATCCCAGAAAAGGGGAAAGTTTCGCCCCATAACAGTGCGTCTTAAGAGCCTGTGTGCATACACAAATACAGAATGGAAGAGTTGGATTATATACTCAATTTTTAATTTTAAATAATAAGGAAGTTAAGATAAGATAGATAAGGAAGTTAGATAAGGAAGATAAGATAGATAAAAAAGTTAGGATAAGATAGATGGGGTGTGTGATAGATAGAAAGATAGAGGGGGGTACATGGGGATAGATAGATAGATAGATAGATAGATAGATAGATAGATAGATAGATAGATAGATAGATAGATAGAGGGGGGTACATGGGGATAGATAGATAGATAGATAGATAGATAGATAGATAGATAGATAGATAGATAGATAGAGGGGGGTATATGGGGATAGATAGATAGATAGATAGATAGATAGATAGATAGATAGATAGATAGATAGATAGATGAGGTGTATGGGGATAGATAGATAGATAGATAGATAGATAGATGGGATCTAAGTGGAATGAAAAGATGGATAGCTAGCTCGGTTAAATTAGGATCCAGGGGGAACGGACAGACAGACACAAGTATATTAGGATCGGGGGGAAGAAAGGGGGCTTAGACAGACAGACCAAAGTATATTAGGATCTAGGGGGACAGACAACCAGACAAAATATACTCAGCTCTAGGGGGGAATCAGACAGACAAAAGTATATTTGGATCCAGGGTGATTAGACAGACAGCCAGGAGTCTAGCAGGGCCTAGGGGGCTTGGACAGACAGACAGATGGATAGGAACAGAGGGGATACATAGATGGAGGGACAGTGACAGCTAACATTAAGATCTGGAGATAGATACTTTCCGTTTCCCTCCGGCGTTCAGTCCAGCGGAGCTGGGGAAGTAGGGCAGTCTATGCGCTGTGTCACTAGAAGCCAGTCGATTGTGCCTGCCTCGTTACTATTTAAATCAAACTTGCTCGTCAGGGGGACGTTAAACCAATTATCTCCAGGATCCTGCTTTTTGTCCCAATGTCCCCGTCAAGGACGGAAGAAATAACCCTCTCCTTTTTGGAGTGAATGATATCGGTGATGGGGCCAGCTGAACTGACAGCCAGCCCCGGGCACTGTCGGTACCTGGCAAGGAGAGGGAGTAGGTGATGGGGTGGGGGCTCAGAGTCAGGACTCCTGGGTTCTCTCCCCAGATCTGGGAGAGGAGTATGGTCTAGTGGGTTAGAGCAGGGGGGCTAGGAGCCAGGATTCCTGGGTTCTATTCCCCAACTCTGGGAGGGGAGTGGGGTCTAGTGGTTGGAGCACGGGGAGCTGGGACTTAGGACTCCTGGGCTCTATCCCCAGCTCTGGGAGGGAAGTGGGGTCTAGTGGTTAGACCACGGGGAGCTGGGACTCGGGACTCCTGGGTTCTATCCCTGGCTCTGGGAGGAGAGTGGGGTCTAATAGTTAGAGCGGGGGGGCTGGGAGTCAGGATCCCTCCCCTGAGGCCATGTAGTGAGTCGCTGGGGTGTGCGACTCCAGAACCCCTCACTCCCAGGCCTGTGCTCCAGCCTCAGACGCTGTGTGGACACAGGGATTTGTTTGTGTGAACACCTTGGAGCTCACGAGCACCTTTCTGGAGTGCTGGGCAAACTGGGCTTTTAGCATGGGCTGAGCTGGGTATGTTATCCCTCGGGGTAGTCTACGGTTCAGGCCCCAACCTGCTCCTCCAGGCCAGGGGAGAAAGCTAGCACCCTTCTCTTCTCAGTCAACACACCGTGCGTGGCTGCTTTCCCCCCGGCCCCTACCACAATGCCAACAACAGAGAGTACAGTGATGGGTGCTAGAGAAAAACGAGCAGACAGACAACCCAGCATGCAGGGGACAGGGGAGAGAGATCTAGGGAAGGAGAGAGCTATGGGTGGATAGAGGGAGCTATAGATAGAGGGAACTATGAAGGGCCTAGATAGATAGATAGATAGATAGAGGGGGTGTATGGGGATAGATAGATAGATAGATAGATAGATAGATAGATGGGGTATATGGGGAGAGAGAGAGAGAGAGAGAATGAATTCTGGATGGATGGATAGCGTTGCTGTGGAGAGATGGATGGAAAGATGGAGGGAGAGAGAGCCATGAAGGGGATAGATAGATAGCAGGAGCTGTGGATGGATGGATAGATAGAGGACTGGGGGGATCTAAGAGTAGATGGTTGGCTAGATAGAGGGAAGGAGGGAGGGGATAGACAGAGGGAGGAATGGATCGATGGATAGAGGGAGGATCTATGGGTAGATGGATGGAGGGAACTATGGATGGATGGGTGGATGGATAAGGTGCTCTGGAAAGGGACCTGTGGAGAGATGGATGGATAGATAGAGCTATGGATTGAGGGAGCTGTGGATGGCTGGAGGGAGGGACTGAGCTATGGTAGACGGATGGAGGGAGCTATGGATGGATGGGTGGATAGAGGGAGGAGCTATGGGCAGATGGATGGATAGATGGATGAATGGATGGAAGAGCGATGGGTAGACGGATGGAGGGAGCTATGGATGGATGGATAGAGGGAGGAGCTATGGGCAGATGGATGGATGGATAGAGGGATGAATGGATGGAAGAGTGATGGATAGACGGATGGAGGGAGCTATGGATGGATGGGTGGATAGAGGGAGGAGCTATGGGCAGAGGGATGGATGGATAGAGGGATGAATGGATGGAAGAGTGATGGATAGACGGATGGAGGGAGCTATAGCTAAAGGAAGTCATGGCGTGGATAGATAGACAGAGGGCGCTCTGGCTGGATGGCTAGAGCTGTGCTTCATGGCAGATTCAATGGTGTTGCACCAGACAGCGCGAGAGGAGAATCCCCCTGTCTGTCTACGCAAACCCCAATGAATGGCGTCCCCACCCAACAGCCCTGCAGGGGAGCAATTCGACACCCTTCTCCCCATTCACGGGTGGGGAAAGCAAGAGCGGCTGCCCCAGACCCGGCTGGATCCCTGGCCCCTGCACACCAATGGGGGCCTTTCTACTGAGTTTTTGGGCTTTGGGTCAGGGCCAGCCCTTCCAGGCACTTAGCACAGGGGACTCGCTGTCTCTCGGCGGCGCAGTACCAGCAGGGGAATTCCACTGTGCGGCTCGCTGTACTTTTCACCAGCTGCTGACTCTTGGAGAGAGAACGACTTGACTAGAGATTGTATAGGATGGAGGAACATTCGGCCACGCCACACAGGTGTGTCCCTGCTAAAAATTGTTATACTGGGGTAGTTACACATAAACCAACCAGGTGATGCTGGAAGGCGAGCAAAATGTCCCCAACAAAGCAAACAAATTAAAATGCCATTTCCCTCCCTGTGGGGTGGAAACCTGCCTGGACACGAAGGTAGAATAAGCAGGTGCTTGTCTGTTGGCTTTTTATAGTTTCAGGTTTGAATCAATGCTCCTTCTGTCATCTCATAGCAGAAATGCAGCTGTCTCTGGGGTGTGGCGCTGCTTAACAGCCGCACTACACAGAGATCACTCGCCCACTGCTGAGGGGCAGCCACCTTTGGGGTAGGACGCAGCCGCTGTTGAACAGCCGCACTACACAGAGATCGCTCAGCCGGCACTGAGATGCAGCCATCTCTGGGGTGGGACAGCGGTTTAGCAGCCGCACAGCAATGCTGCACAGGGTCATCTGCCAATCATTGAAATGCAGCCACCTCTGAGGGCGGGGCAGCTGGATAACAGCCGCACAGCTACACTACAGAGGAATCCCTCACTGGACCCTGAGATGCAGCCACTTCTGGGGTGGGGCACAGCACGTATTTCATAGCTGCGCAGCAAAAGTATGGCTCATCCAGCCACTTGTGGCATGTGTTGCAACAGCTATGTACTAGTTGCACAGAAATGCTGCTCTCGTCCTGTCGGTGCTGAGAACTTGCAGCTCATGTCACACAGGTCACCGAACCTTCCGGCCACAGCAATGACTGACTGCTAGTGTCCATGGGCCAAATTGGAACTGGCGCCCTCTAGAAGAGAAAAGACCCATCTCTCCTTCCCCACCCCCCTGAGCTCTCCAGGCCCTGTGATATGGGGCTAGATCAGAGTTCGCACGCTCGCAAGGCTGAAGACCCTGTATCTCATTCCCCACTCTCCTGAGCCAGCCAATACCCATTTGGGGCAGGAGCAGAGCCGGTGCCCCCTGGAGGGGAAAGCCGCATAACCCATTCCCTACCCCCCAGCAAAGTCCATCATCACGCTGTTATCCAGGATATTTGTGGTTGCCATTGGCATTAATCTTCCTGTAGCAGTAAAAATGACATAAACCCAGGCTAGAACTGCCCTGACTAATCCCTTAATTAGCCAATTACCATCATCATCAAGGTATTTATTAACAAAGGTGGCCTCTCCTTCCCTCAGTTGCAATTGCTTCCTCTCAGCTAAGCACTACCAGGCCTGCTTGAAGCTTGGATGGGAGATCCAGGGGGTTACAGCGTGTGGGGCTGGGGTGTCGTGTTCATTTCAGAGCAGCTCCCCAGTTGCTGTGAGCCCCTCCTGAGGTCCCTTCTAACCCTGATAGTCTATTAAAAAAAGACTCACAGACTTTAAGGCCAGAAGAGACCATCGTGATCATCCAGTCGAACCTCCGGCCCATCCCAGGTCACCGAATCACGCCCACCCTAACCTCTGGCTGAGTTACTGGTCCTTGAATCATGATTTAAAGACTTCAGGTTACAGAGAATCCACCACTGACACTGGTTTAAACCTGCGAGGGACCCGTGCCCAATACTGCAGAGGGAGGCAAAAAAAAACCCAGGGTCCTTGCCAATCTGACTTGGGGAAAATTCCTTCTTTAGCCCAAATCTGGCGATCAGTTAGTCCCTGAGCATGTGGGCGAGACCCACCAGCCAGACGCCTGGGAAAGAATTGTGTGTAGTAACTCAGAGCCCTCCCCAGCTAGTGTCCCATCACGGAGCGCTGGGGGATGTTTGCGGCTAGCAGTCACAGATCAGCTACATGCGCGGGGAGGGGCATTGCTGGCCTGCTGCTTTTAACCACAGGTCAGGGGTGTGCACAGTTCTGTGCCCCCACTGATTGGAGTTCCACGCCCCCTTGCGCATGTCCCTGCCATAGGTGCTGGATCAAGGGGGGCTGCTGCACCCCCTGGCTTTAAGTAGTGTCCATCACACACAGGGTTTGCAGTTTGGTTCAGTGGCGCTCAGCACCCCCCACTGTACAAATTGTTCCAGCCCCCCCTGCTTTTAGCTCGGGTCTCCTGGCCACATACTGGCTCTGATGGCTACAGGAGTAACTGCGGCATGGCTGTGACACACCTGTGAGAGCGGGTCGCCCCCTGGTGGTGGTCCCCAGCAATTACAACACTGCTTTTGAAACGCCCTCTCTAGGGCAGTGAAGAAAATGGTTGATGCCCGTGACCCAACGGAGCTGGGGATGAGAGGTTTGGGGTGTGGGAGGGGCTCAGGGCTGGGCAGAGGTTTGGGGTGCAGGGGTGAGGGCTGTGGGGTGGGGCTGGCAATGAGGGGTTCAAGATGTGGGAGGGGACTCTGGGCTGGGATGGGAGGGGGTCAGGGCTCTGGGCTGCGGGTGCAGGCTCTGGGATGGGGTTGGGGATGACGGGTTTGGGTGCAGGAAGGGGTTCTGGATTGGGGGGTTCAGGGCTGGGACAGGGGATTGGGGCACAGGATTGGGGCGATGGCTTACCTCCAGCGGCTCCCGGTGAGCGGCACAGCAGGGGTGCTAAGGCAGCCTTCCCAGCCAATGGGAGTGCGGACCGGTGCTCGGGGTGGGGGCAGCGCGTGGAGCCTCATGGCCCCCCCACCTAGGAGCCGGACCTGCTGCTGGCTGCTTCCGGGGCGCAGTGCGGTGTCAGAACAGACAGGGACTAGCCTGTCTTAGCCTGGCAGCACCGACGGGACTTTTAATGGCCAGAGCCGCTGCGACCCAGTGCCTGACCTTCCGCGACCCACTACTGGGTCGCAACCCGCAGTTTGAAAACCACTGCGCTGGGGGACATCTGCATCTTTAGGTACCTAAATAGCTTTGGAAATCCGGCCCTTATTATATGCCTGTGGCTCAAGCAATAGGTCGAAGGTTCGAATCCTGCTGGTGAACGTACTGTATGTGTGCAGACACGGTCCCAAGTGCATTAACATAATGCTGTCGTGTCCTGCCCTAGAAGCAGCTGCACTTTGTTACCAAGACTACAATCCATGCTGCTGTGTGGCCGTTATCCAGCTGCCACACCCCAGAGGTGGCTGCCTCTCAGTGCTGGGTAAGTGATCCCCATGCGGTGTTGCTGTGCGGCTGCTGTCCGCCTGCCCCATTCCAGAGGTGGTTCCATATCAGGGCTGGCTGACTGCGCTGTGTTGCTGTGTGACTCTTTCCCCAGAGGTGGCTGCATTTCAGCCCTGCCTGAGCGATCCCTCAGCAGCATCGCTATGCGGCTGTTACCCAGCTAAGCCACCCGCAGGGGCAGCTGCATTTCATTGCCAGAACAGCGCGTTCTGTGCAGCTGTTACCCAGTTGCCCCAGCCCAGAGGTGGCTGCATCTCAGCACTGGGTGAGCAATCCCTGTGTGGCTGGCAGCCAGTTGCCCCAGCCCAGAGGTGGCTGCATCTGAGCACTGGGCAAATGAGTCCTGTAAAGCTCTACTCAGCCCATCCTGCTGTGGGTCAGGGCCTCTTTGGCAACAAGCTTGTAATACAGGAAAGCCGCGAGTTCCTTGCCACGGGCTCTTCTCCTTGCCCAGGGCTCATTTAACCCAGATCAAGCTGCCTTTGATATTAATGGACTTTGCAGCGTGGAATAACCGTTCCCAGTTCCCTGCTGCCACCCACCAAACTGGCCCACTCCCTGTTCATACATAAGGGGCTAAATTCCCTGCCATACGTCCATCTGCCCTCTAGAGGGCATTACCACCTCCTAATGCTGGCACCGCAGGATTTCCATTGACGTCCCAGCCCCAAGACAGTTGAAACACTTTGCTTAGTGCTGCCACCTGCAGGATAGAATGGGAAATGTACACAGCTGTTTGTCATAGGCTCTATACTGCAAACAGCAGAGGTGGGGCTTCCCGCTTAATGCAAGTGTCTTTGGAAAATGAAGGCTGGGAGACAGAATTCCTGGGTTCTGGTGTAGGCTCAGGAAGGGGAGGGGGGTCTCCAGGTTACAGCAGGGTGAGGAGGGGCTGAGAGTCAGGACTCCTGGGTTCTCTCCCCACAGCTGGGTGTGGAGAGTTATCTCACAGCTCTAGGACTCAGGATCCCTGAAATCCAATCCCAAATTTGCCACAGACTCCCTCTGTGACCATGGGCAAGTCACTGGATCTCTCCGGGCCTGCTTCCCCACCTAAAAATGGTGGTGTTAATCCATCATTTGTCTATTTACACTGTGAGTAGTTTGGAGAAGGGACTGTCTCTCGCTGTGTGTCTGTGCAGCGCCTGGCACAACGGGACCCTGATCTCAGCTGGGGACAGGAACTGTCTCTCCCTGTCTGTCTGTGCAGTGCCCGGCACAACGGGGCCCTGATCTCAGCTGGGGCAGGGGCTGTCTCTCGCTGTGTGTCTGTGCAGTGCCCGGCCCAACGGGGCCCTGATTACTGATAGGTCATCTAGGTGCCACGGTAACATAAACAGTAATAATAAAGAGGTGATCAATTACTACAGTGACAGGCATCGAGGTGGAAGAACTAGGATATCTCTAGGGACTTGACACACAGATTTCTGCAGCTGCACCGCTGCAGTGCTTAGTGAAGACTCTACCTACCCCGCTGGGAAGGCTTCTCCCGCCACCTCTGCGAGAGGCACCTCTCCCCCAGAGAAGCCCTTCCCTCAACATAGCGCTGTCTACACCAGGGGTTAGGTCCATATAAGTGTTGAGCTTGGTCACAGTGGAAGCAAGGTGTCTTGAAGACTGAGGGGAGGTTCGAAGGGGGAAATAGCAGATGGAAAGGGATCCATATAAAACCAAGCCAGACTCCGCCACCTGAAGCCTAGACTTCAACTGCATTAGGCAGGACGGTCGTCTCCCCCCAAGTTCTCCCAGCGTTTAACAGCCAGGCCGGCTGGGACCCTCCCTTGGGCGGTGAGGATGCAGTGTGTGTCTCTGTCCTCCTTGCGTCTGTCTTTCTTCCCGTCCGGTCCCTCTCGCTGGGAGCCACCTGCAGTTCACACATAGACAGACCGACAGCCAAACCAATTTCTCTCAGGCGGGCGGCGTTTGTCAGCTTCTGGTGGCCGCCCGCCCCACCTCACAGCCCTAGAGAATGGGGCGCATGAACCTCCTGTTTGGGGAGGCTAGCCCCTGGCCCTGCCCCTTCTGCCTGAGGCCTCCCCCCTGCTGGAGCCCCTCCCCACCCATTGCGGCCGGAGGAGCCTTGCCCCAGCCGCCCAGAGTCCCGGATGGCCCCAGCCACCAGCCTCCCCGCCCCAGCTGGGCCACCCGACCACACGCAGCCCTGGAGTGCCGGGCGGCCTCAGCGCCGGGCAGCCCAATCACTAGCCCAGCCGCTCCAAGTCCCGGGCGGCTGGCTGGCCCACCCTAGCCCCAGCCCCCGCCTGCTTTGGGAAAGAGAAACAGCCTGGGCTGGGGCGACAGGGGAAGAGTGGGAAGCAGGAGCGGGGTTCGGGGTGGAGAGTGGGTAGGGCCACGCCTGGCTGTTTGGGGAGGCTCTGCATCCCCTGGCCTGCAACACCCGCTGCCCATGGGGGGATGTCCAGGTTGCACCCACAGCTCCTGCCGCGTCAGCCGTTCAGGCATCTCGCAGTGCTTACGAGGAGCAGTGTAACGCCGGATTTCTGTAGAGACCTTACACGGCATCTTCTGGTGAGCTAGGATGCAGAGAACAGACCCACAGCGGCCCAGGAACTCCTACCCCCTCCTGCCCTCTGCCACACATGGGTCACAGATAGGGCTGGGGTTATGGGCTGTGTCCCTGTTACCGGGTGGGGTCAGGTATGGGGGGTTTGTAGCCCCTTAGTTCCTTTTATTTTCCATTTATTGTGCTGCGTGATGTTATGATTCATACACTGTTACATATAATTGATGTATGCTAAGTAGATTTAAGTTGTAGGGTCACAGAAATAAAAGTTTGATTAGGATTTAGGAGTGATAAATATGCATATGTACATCACAGAAGAATGAGGGGTCACCCCATGAAATTAACAGACACCAGCAGTTTTAAAAACAAACAAAAGGCAGTATTTCTTCACACAACGCCCAGTCAACCTTGGAACTCTTTGCCAGAGGATGTTGTGAAGGCCAAGACTATCACAGGGTTCAATTAAGAACTAGTTAAGTTCATGGAGGACAGGTCCATCGATGGCTATGAGCCAGGATGGGCAGGGATACAAAACCATGCTCTGAAGAGTTCCTAGCCCATCGTCTAGCAACCTGACTGGTGGGGCCGGGTGTATGGGATGCATCCCTGTTACCTAGCAATCAGGCCATGGTCCTGGCAGGGTGGGTTTTCTGTCTCCCTCAGGGGCACAGCGTGATGCGGGCGCTGGGAGCCCAGAGCCAGAAGAAGGGGAAGAGTGTCTCGGTGAAGGAGGCCGTGAAAGTGAACAGTGGGGTCAGGTTCTCGGCGTCGTAGAACGACACCCGTCCCCCTTCGTAGTCCAGACAAACCTGGATCCTGTGGGGCCTTCGGCTCAGGGCTGCCGCTGGTGACCATGGGTACACGGGAGGGAGCTGGTACTGGCCCAGCTCCACAGCCCACACTCCGTGCTGGGGCTGCAGCTCCCTGGGGTCCCTCCTGCTCACGGACTCCCGCGCCACCCCCACTGCCCAGCCGTCCTTGTCCCCCACCTCCACCTCCCAGCGGTGCCGGCCCGAGGAGAAGCCCTCAGAGCCCAGGATGCAGGAGGCCGGGAAGAATCTGCGGTGGTTGCTGGGCAGGCAGCCCCCGCTGTTCCCATGCCACACGCTGTGCCGGTCTGGGGACACCACCAGGCCAGGGTGAGCGGAGGCGGCATCCAGGGTCAGGATCTCTGGAAGGGCAGGAGAGAATTGGAGTAAGTCCATATACAACACAACAGCCCCCTTTCCTTTCAGAGCCAGTCTATATACAGAACAACAGTCCCCTTCCCTTCAGAGCCAGTCCTTATACAGCATAACAGCCCCTCCTCCTTCAGAGCTAGTCCATATAGAGCATAGCAGCCCTCATGCCATTCAGAAACAGTCCATATACAACACAACACCCCCCCTTTCCTTTCAGGGCCAGTGCTGTTGTCATCATGAACAGGTCTGACTACCAGAAGGAGGCTGCCAGACAACTCTCCAATACCAAATTCCACAGGCCACTTTCCTCAGATCCCACTGAGGAATATACTAAGAAACTGCACTATCTACTCAGGACACTCCCTACACTAACACAGGAACAAATTAACATACCCTTAGAGCCCCGACCGGGGTTATTCTATCTACTACCCAATATCCACAAAACTGGAAATCCTGGATGCCTCATCATCTCTGGAATTGGCACACTCACTAAGGCCTGGTCTACACTACGACTTTAATTCGAATTAACCCTGTAACCGTCCACACAACGACGCTAGTTAATTCGATGTAAAGGGCCCTTTAAATCGATTTCTGTACTCCACCCCAACGAGCGGAGTAGTGCCAAAATCGATTTTAACAATTCGAATTAGGGTTAGTGTGGCCGCAATTCGATGGTATTGGCCTCCGGGAGCTATCCCACAGTGCATCATTGTGACCGCTCTGGACAGCAATCTGAACTCGGATGCACTGGCCAGGTAGACAGGAAAAGCCCCACGAACATTTGAATTTCATTTCCTGTTTGCACAGCATGGAGAGCACAGGTGACCACAGATACCTCATCAGCACAGGTAACCATGCAGGCTGATAATCGAAAAAGAGCACCAGCATGGACCGTGAGGGAGGTACTGGATCTGATCGCTGTATGGGGAGAGGATTCAGTGCTAGCAGAACTTCGTTCTAAAAGACGAAATGCAAAAATTTTTGAAAAAAATCTCCAAGGGCATGATGGAGAGAGGCCACAATAGGGACTCAGATCAGTGCTGCGTGAAAGTCAAGGAGCTCAGACAAGCCTATCAGAAAACAAAGGAGGCAAACGGTCGCTCTGGGTCAGAGCCGCGGACATGCCGCTACTACGCCGAGCTGCATGCAATTCTAGGGGGGGCTGCCACCACTAACCCACCTTTGTTCGTGGATTCTGGGTCGGGGATAGTCTCGACGCCTGAGGATTCTGCCGATGGGGTAGAGGAGGAGGAGGAGGAGGATGAGCTTGCAGAGAGCACACAGCACTCCATTCTCCCCAACAGCCAGGATCTTTTTATCACCCCGACTGAAGTACCCTCCCAAGCCAGTACCCAAGACTCTGACCCCATGGAAGGCACCTCAGGTGAGTTTACCTTTTAAAATATAAAACTTGTTTTAAAAGCAAACGGTTTTTAATGATTACTTTGCCTGACTTTGCATTCGCGGTCAGTTCAGCTACTGGAAAAGTCTGTAGCTACTGGAAAAGTCTGTTAACGTGTCTGGGGATGGAGCGGAAATCCTCCAGGGACATCTCAATGAAGCTCTCCTGGAGGTACTCCGAAAGCCTTGCCAGAAGGTTTCTGGGCAGTGCATCTTTATTCCCTCCTCCATGGTAGGACACTTGACCACGCCATGCTTGCAGCAAGTAATCTGGTATCATTGCCTGACAAAGCCTGGCAGCGTATGGTCCCGGTGTTTGCTGGCATTCAAGCAACATCCGTTCTTTATCTTGTTGTGTAATCCTCAGGAGAGTGATATCACTCCTGGTAACCTGGTTGAAATACGGGAACTTAATTAAGGGGACAGAGGTGGCCGTTCCTACTGGGCTGTTTGCCTGTGGCGGAAAATAAATCCTTCCCTGCAGTTAGCCAAGCGCAGATGGGAAATTGGCCCTGAGTTTTTCGCGTTTGGCTAGCAGGGATCTTCCCTGTTACCAGCCACGCGGTGGGGGGAGGGGTACTGTGATCATCCCAGATAATTCATGGCGAGGGGGGGGGCGGCGGTGGGGGGGGGGGTTAGTTTGGTGCCTGTAGGGATCTTCCCTGATACCAGCCACGCGGTGGGGGGAGGGGTACCGTGATCATCCCAGAGAATTCATGGCGAGGGAGGGGGGGCGGCGGTGGGGGGGGGTTAGTTTGGTGCCTGTAGGGATCTTCCCTGATACCAGCCACGCGGTGGGGGGGAGGGGTACCGTGGTTAGTTTGTTTTCTGGTGCTGCTGAATGTTAACAGAAAAACCGCAGCACTCTACTTGCCTGAAGGGGCCCAGACAAGCCCCACCACACTGCCCCCCCCCAACTGGCTGAGATTGGCCAGGCTTCTGCAGCACTCTACAAGCTATGCTTGGTATGTGGGAAAGTAGGGCGCAGAAGCTGTAAGAGAATGGCTTACCATGGCCGCATGCAAGCAGAATTCTGTTGCCCAGACCTGTGATCTCTAGCAGCAAAGCCACAGGCACTCAGCATTAAGAGGCAAAATGCGACCTTGCACAGAAATCACATGTGCTATGTAATGTGAACAGTGTTGGTCACCGTGAAAGAGTATAAGCATTGTTCTGCAAAATGTAGCTTTTAAAACAATTCTCTCTTTTTTCCCCTCCCTACAGCAGCTGCAAATTCCTCAAGCCTCCCTCCTCCATCCCGAAGGTTATCACAGATAAGGCGTCGTAAGAAGAAGACGCGAGAAGAGATGTTTTCGGAAATTATGGAATCCAGCAGAAGTGACAGAGCTCATCTGAATGAGTGGAAGGAAACAGTTTCAAAGTATAGGAAAGAAGTCAGTGAACGTGAGGAGAGGAGGGACCAACGTGAGGACATGAGGGACCAACGTGAGGAGAGGAGAGACCAACGTGAGGAGAGGAGAGACGCTCGAGATGAGAGGTGGCGTCAGGAAGACCAGAGGATGAAGGAAGCAACGCTGGGGCTGCTCCAGCGTCTGGTGGAGGTTCAGGAACGGCTGCTGGAAAACAGACCGCCGCTTCAGCCCCTGTTCCACCCTTCCCCCTCCCCATGTTCCGTATCCTCCTCACCCAGACGTGTAAGAACGCGGGGGGGGAGGCTCCGTACACCTTCCCATTCCACCCCAGTAGACAGCCCAAGCAAAAGGCTGTCATTTTTTTAACCTTTTCTTTGTGGCTTTTTCCTTCCCAGTAATCCTCCTCCCAAATACCACCCGGGTTCCCTCCCTCTTTTTCTAATCTATTAATAAAGAATAAATGATTTTTAAATTATAGTGACTTTATTTGGTTTGAAAGAAAGCTGGGGGAAGGGGCAGGGTGGGTTCCTTACAGAAAATCAGTCAGTAAAGGGGGAGGGTTTTCATGAAGGAGAAACAAACAGATATTTCACACTGTAGCCTGGCCAGCCATGAAACTGGTTTTTAAAGCTTCTCTGATGCACACCGCTTCATGGTGTGCTCTTCTAATCGCCCTGGTGTCTGGCTGCGCGTAATCAGCAGCCAGGCGATTTGCCTCAGCCTCCCACCCCGCCATAAAGGTCTCCCCCTTACTTTCACAGAGATTGTGGAGCACGCAGCAAGCAGAAATAACAATGGGGAGATTTCTTTGGCTGAGGTCAGAGCGAGTCAATAATGAACGCCAGCGACCTTTTAAACGGCCAAATGCACATTCTACCACCATTCTGCACTTGCTTAGCCTGTAGTTAAACAGCTCCTGACTCCTGTCCAGGCTGCCTGTGTATGGCTTCATGAGCCATGGCATTAAGGGGTAGGCTGGGTCCCCAAGAATAACTATGGGCATTTCAACATCCCCAACGGTTATTTTCTGGTCCGGAAAGTAAGTCCCTTGCTGCAGCCCTTTAAACAGAGTTGTGTTCCTGAAGACGCGAGCGTCATGAACCCTTCCCGCCCAGCCCGCATTGATGTTGGTGAAACGTCCCTTGTGATCCACAAGTGCTTGCAGCACCATTGAAAAGTATCCCTTGCGGTTTATGTACTCGGTGGCTTGGTGCTCCGGTGCCAAGATAGGGATATGGGTTCCGTCTATCGCCCCACCACAGTTAGGGAATCCCATTGCAGCAAAACCATCCACTATAGCCTGCACATTTCCCAGAGTCACAAACTTTCGTAGCAGCACCTGAGTGATTGCTTTGGCTACTTGCATCACAGCAGCCCCCACAGTAGATTTTCCCACTCCAAATTGATTCCCGACTGACCGGTAGCTGTCTGGCGTTGCAAGCTTCCACAGGGCTATCGCCACGCGCTTCTCAACTGTGAGGGCTGCTCTCATCTTGGTATTCTGGCGTTTCAAGGCAGGGGACAGCAAGTCACAAAGTTCCATGAAAGTGCCCTTACGCATGCGAAAGTTCCGCAGCCACTGGGAATCGTCCCAGACCTGCAACACTATGCGGTCCCACCAGTCTGTGCTTGTTTCCCTTGCCCAGAATCGGCGTTCCATGTTTAGAATCTGCCCCATTAACAACATGATCTCCAAAGCCTGTGGTTTCACTGAATTCTGTATCCGTGTCCGTGTCCATGTCCTCATCATGCTTGTCGCTGCGCTGCCGCTGCCGCTGCCTCCTCTCCTCGTTTTTCTGGTCCTGGCTGAGCATAAACTCCACGAGAACGCGCGAGGTGTTTACAATATTCATGAGTGCTGTCTTGAGCTCAGCGGGCTCCATGCTTGCCGTGGTATGGAGTCTGCAGTGTTCACCCACCCAGGAAAAAAGGCGCGAAAATGGTTGTCTGCCGTCCGTTGCTTTCATGCAGGGAGGGAGGGAGGAAGTGAGGCTGTACCCAGAACCACCTGCGACGATGTTTTTTGTCCCATCAGGCACTGGGATCTTAACCCACAATCCCAATGGGCGCGGGAGACTGCGGGAACTATGGGATAGCTATGGAATTGCTACCCACAGTGCAACGGTGCAGAAATCGACGCTAGCCCCAGTACTTGGACGCACACCACCGAATTAATGTGCTAGTGTGGCCGCATTCATTTCGACTTTATACAACCTGTTTCTCAAATCCGAATTATCTAAATTCGGATTAATCCCGTAGTGTAGACATACCCTTAAGGACTATCCGGATATGTGGACTCTCTGCTCAGACCCTACGCCACCAGCACACCCAGCTATCTCCGTGACACCACTGATTTCCTGAGAAAACTACAATGCATTGGTGACCTCCCAGAAAACACCATCCTAGCCACCATGGATGTAGAGGCTCTCTACACAAACATCCCACTGTGACGAACTGGGCCTGTTCTTGCTGGGGTGTGTGAATGCTGACAGGCGAGTGTGGCTAGGATGGTCTGCATCGGGGGATGGGAGTCTGCCCGAGGGAACATACCTGAGCTTGTAACATGAGAACCCAGGAAGGGGTTGGAGGCCAGGTGACTCCGGGGCCCGGAAAACTGAACAAAGGCTGTGGGAGGGGTCGCTGAAGGGAGAGTGTGGGAAGCGAGCTGAGGAGATGGCTGGGAGGAGAGATGGCTCTGACCCCCCAAAGGGGGGTGGGCTGGGATGCCCTGGGACCCCAAGCTGGACCTAACTGAAAGGTATCCTGTTGTCTGTGCCTGCAAGACCTGTCTTGGACTGTATTCCTGTCATCCAAATAAACCTTCTGCTTTACTGGCTGGCTGAGAGTCATGGTGAATCGCAGGAAGCCGGGGATGCAGGGCCCTGACTTCCCCAATACTCCGTGACAACTGGTGGCAGCGGTGGGATCTACTGCACCCCGTGGACGGCGCTTCCTGCAGTAAGTGACTGGGGAGCAGTAAAACGAAGGGGGATTGACGGGGACCAGGCGTGCTGAAGAGTGAGAGAGAGACGGTTATTACCCCTGGGAGTGTGTGACCAGCGAGAAGGACTTTTGCAGTAACAGGGTCCCCCGGGGGGATCGCAGCGAGTGGTCCCAGGGGCGGAGGAGTCTGCAGCTCGACCCTGGCAGAGAGGTGGTGACCTCGAGAAAGGCTGGCACACTAGGGGTCTCCCTGGGAACTGTGGGGAGCTGTGAGCACACAGGCCGGTGAGTGGCCAGCAGGAAGATGTATGCCAAGCGGCTTAAGAGCGACCTGGTGGAGCTGTGCAAGCAGAGGGGGCTGCGCATTGGGAGGTTCACCAAAGAACAGCTCATTGCCCAGCTGGAGGCGGAAGATCGCGCGAATGAACTGATCCCTGTGTCTCAGGGAAGCAGCCTGGCAAATGCAGCGCAGGCACCAGTGTCTGTCCCAGCTGGGAGTGGTCAGCCGGCTGCTGAGGGCTTCCCGAGACCCCTCCTTCCTATGCCTAGGGGAAGGGTGGGGAGGAGCCCAGCAAATACCGAAGGCGCCGTGACCCCCCCGGCCAGCAGGGGATCCTCCCGGCGAAGCTCGCCGGCCAGCAGAGGACCCTCCCGGCGACGTTCGGCATCCGTGGAGCGGAATTGGCTGGAATGGGAGAAAGAGCTAAAACTGAGAGAGCTGGAGGATCGTGAACAACAGAGACAGCATGAACGGGAGGAGAAAGAGAGACAGCATCAGCGTGAACGGAAGGAGAAAGAAAGACAGCATCAGCATAAACGGGAGGAGAAAGAGAGACAGAGACAGCATGAACAGGAGGAGAATGAGAGACAGCGTCAGCATGACCTGGAACTGGCGAGATTGAAGGGCAGCGAACCCCCGGCTGCGGTGACTGAGGGGGGACCCAGGACTGCACGGAGCTTTGATAAGTGCATCCTGGCCCCACGCAAGGAGGGGGAGGACATGGATGACTTCCTGGAGGCCTTTGAGACGGCCTGCGAGCTGCACCGGGTTGATCCTGCGGACAGACTCCGGGTCCTTACCCCCTTACTGGACCCCAAATCCGTGGCATTGTACCGCCAACTGGGAGAGGCAGAAAAAGGGGACTACGAACTATTCAAAAAGGCCCTGCTACGAGAGTTTGGGCTGACTCCTGAGATGTACCGGGAAAGGTTCCGGAGTCAGGATAAAACCCCTGAGATCTCATATCTGCAACTAGCCGTCCGCATGGAAAGATACGCCAGCAAGTGGGCTGGTGGGGCCCAGACGAAGGAGGACCTGATTAAACTGCTGGTACTGGAGCAACTGTATGAGCGGTGCCCATCCAACCTAAGGCTGTGGTTGGTGGACGGAAAGCCAGAGAACCCGCGACACGCAGGGCAGCTGGCTAATGAGTTTGTAAAGAGCCGGTCAGGGGGTGGCAGGGAGGAGCCCCAAAGGAACAGGCCCGCCGCGATGCAGAGAGAGAGTCACCCTGGGACCTCCCAAAGGGGGAATATGGGGAATCCCCTCCCACGGGGAATGCCCAGCGTCAGGAACAACCAACCGGCTCGAGGGGACCCACGGGACATGAGCTGCTATTACTGCGGCCAAAGAGGCCACGTTCGGGCCCAGTGCCCCAAGCTCAAGGACAGACTGAGCAGACCGAACCCGCACCGGGTTAACTTGGTAGAGGCCCAGACGGACGAGGGGCAGGCTTCTCACGCAAGAGGGGCTGGCAGCTTATCAACGGCTCAAGAGAGAGAAGGGCCCCAGGCCAGCTTCTCTGGGGGGCCAGATGCTCCGAATTCAAAGTTCTCCGTTTACAGGGTCGGCGCGGGGCTGTCCCTGCGGAGCGAGTGCCTTGTTCCCCTGGAGATGGATGGGAAGAAAGTTTATGGATACTGGGACACGGGCGCAGAGGTGACACTGGCCCGGCCCGAGGTGGTGGCCCCAGATCGGGTGGTGCCCAACACCTTCCTGACCCTAACCGGGGTGGGCGGGACCCCATTCAAGGTTCCCGTAGCGAGGGTACACCTGAAATGGGGGGCCAAGAAGGGCCCCAAGAACGTGGAAGTGCACCACCATTTGCCCACTAAGGTGTTGATGGGGGGGGGGACCTAGAGAACTGGCCAAGCAGCCCCCAGACCGCCTTAGTTGTGACCCGCAGTCAGAGCCGGCGAGGGGCACTGCGCCCTGGCCTTGGGGCGGGTGCCTTGCCTGAGGCGCAGGACCCTAACCTGGTGGGAAGGGAACGCCCAGGGACACGGCTCAGGAAGGCTGCAGCTTCGGACCCAGCGGGCAAAAAAAAGCAGGTGGCCATCCCTGTCCCAGCTGCTAAGTTCCAGGCCAAGTTACAAAGAGATCCCTCCTTGCGGAAGATAAGGGACCTGGCCGACCTCAATGCGGTACAGACCATAGGACGAGGTGGCCGGAAAAGGTTCCTGTGGGAGAAGGGGTTCCTGTACCGAGAATGGGCTCCCCCAGGGAAAATGGAGTCAGGGGGGATCAGGAGGCAGCTGGTGGTACCCCAGAAGTATCGCCGCCAGCTGCTGTGCCGGGCCCATGACATTCCCCTCTCAAGGCACCAGGGAACCTGGCGTACCCAGCAGAGGCTGCTACGAAGCTTTTACTGGCCTGGGGTCTTTGTTACTGTCCAACAGTACTGCGAATCCTGTGACCCCTGTCAGAGGGGGAGGAAGGCCTGGGACAAGGGGAAAACAGCTTTAGAACCCTTGCCCAGCATAGAGGAGCCTTTCCGGAGGGTGGCCAAGGTTAAAAGGGCGGCTCTAAACCAAGAAAGCCCAAAGCACAAACCTCCAGACTGGAGCGCTGGGAAAAAACCACAGCCCAGTTGGAGCCCCAGAGGTATGGGGGTGGGAAAAGGGCACAGGCCGCATAAACCTTCCCACATGCGAACTGCGAGTGCCATCAAGCACCCCCAACCTAAGGGGGGGCGTAAAACTGAAGGGGCCTGGTGTAATTCTCACCAAGGAATGAGAGGGATGCGGGGGCATCCATGGGAACGGGGGTAGGTTCGAACTTCCCCGGGTCACTGGCTAAAGTGACCCTGCTCAGTTCGGTCTCGAAGGGGGGAGAGATGTGACGAACTGGGACTGTTCTTGCTGGGGTGTGTGAATGCTGACAGGCAAGTGTGGCTAGGATGGTCTGCATCGGGGGATGGGAGTCTGCCCGAGGGAACATACCTGAGCTTGTAACATGAGAACCCAGGAAGGGGTTGGAGGCCAGGTGACTCCGGGGCCCGGAAAACTGAACAAAGGCTGTGGGAGGGGTCGCTGAAGGGAGAGTGTGGGAAGCGAGCTGAGGAGATGGCTGGGAGGAGAGATGGCTCTGACCCCCCAAAGGGGGGTGGGCTGGGATGCCCTGGGACCCCAAGCTGGACCTAACTGAAAGGTATCCTGTTGTCTGTGCCTGCAAGACCTGTCTTGGACTGTATTCCTGTCATCCAAATAAACCTTCTGCTTTACTGGCTGGCTGAGAGTCATGGTGAATCGCAGGAAGCCGGGGGTGCAGGGCCCTGAGTTCCCCAATACTCCGTGACACCCACACACAGATGGAATACAAGCTGTCAGGAACAGTATCCCTGATGATGACACAGCACAACTTGTTGCTGAGCTCTGTGACTATCTTCACGCACAATTATTTCAAATTTGGTGACAATATATACCTCCAGACCAGTGGCACCACCATGGGCACCCGCATGGCCCCACAATATGCCAACATTTTTTGGCTGACCTGGAACAACGCTTCTTCAGCTCTTGTCCACTCACACCCCTTCTCTACCTACGCTGCATTGATGACATCTTCATCATCTGGACCCATGGGAAGGAGACCCTGGAAGAATTCCACCATGATTTCAACAGCTTCCACCCCACCATCAACCTCAGCCTGGACCAATCTACACAGGAGGTCCACTTCCTAGACACCACAGTACAAATAAGCGATGGTCACGTTAACACCACCCTATACCGAAAACCCACCGACCGCTACACCTACCTTCATGCCTCCAGCTTCCACCCCGGACACACCACATGATCCATCGTCTACAGCCAAGCGCTGAGGTACAACCGCATCTGCTCCAACCCCTCAGACAGAGACCAACACCTACAAGATCTTCACCAAGCAGTCTCAAAACTACGATACCCACACAAGGAAATAAGGAAACAAATCAACAGAGCCAGACGTGTACCCAGAAACCTCCTGTTACAAGACAAGCCCAAGAAAGAAACCAACAGAACTCCACTGGCCATCACCTACAGTCCTCAGCTTAAACCAGATCAGCTACAACATCACCAGTTCATTCACCTGCACATCCACCAATGTTATATATGCCATCATGTACCGGCAATGCCCCTCTGCTATATACATTGGCCAAACTGGACAGTCACTACGCAATAGGATAAATGGACAAGAGTCAGATATCAGGAATGGCAATATACAAAAACCTGTAGGAGAACACTTCAACCTCCCTGACCACACAATAGCAGATGTAAAGGTAGCCATCTTACAGCAAAAAAAAACTTCAGGACCAGACTCCAAAGAGAAACTGCTGAGCTCCAGTTCATTTGCAAATTTGACAGCATCAGATCAGGATTAAACAAAGACTGTGAATGGCTATCCAACTACAGAAGCAGTTTCTCCTCCCTTGGTGTTCACACCTCAACTGCTAGCAGAGCACCTCACCCTCCCTGATTGAACTAACCTCGTTATCTCCATACTGATTTATACCTGCCTCTGGAAATTTCCATTACTTGCGTCTGACAAAGTGGGCATTCACCCATGAAAGCTTATGCTCCAATACATCGGTTAGTCTTGAAGGTGCCACAGGACCCTCTGTTGCTTTTTAGTTTGATTCAGTGGCTCCCAGCACCCCGCACTGTACAAATTGTTCCAGCACACCTGGGCACAGAGACACGGGGGGGACAGGGACACATGGGGACAGGGGCAGATGTGCCTGACTCAATGGCAGAGGCTATGGGTCAGCCAGGGTTTGCTTGGGGGAAGCTCCCCAACAATCCCTCCCCAGCCCTCCCAAAAAACCTATTCCATACTTTTCCCACCCACACCCTCAAACTCTCCAAGTTCACACCCAGGCTCCTTCACAGCAATTTACTTCTCTCTCCCTCAGCTCCTCCGTTAGCCCTAACTCCCCCAAGCCTTTGCACTAGATCTGAGGGGTGCGGGAAATACTGTTCTCTATTGTAGTGTAAATGAATTATTACTCCGAGTTCTGTATTAATACGCCTAGTAAGGAATCTATTTGTCAAAAATACATTTTCTGAATCTTTTTGTTCTCTGTATTGTTACAGACATACCTGCAGACTGGTATTTTGAAATAAATGAGCACAAAGGATTGAAACTGGCATGATGATATTGTGTTATTTTGACAAACAAAATATGCAGAATTTTAAAATACTGTGCGCAGAATTTGTAATTTTTTGGCGCAGAGTTCCCCCAGGAGTACAATCAGCTGTTCAACATCTGGCCCTGCACCCCCATCAGCTCTCCAGCAGCTGCACTGCCAATCAGCTGTTGAGGGGGGCTGCCCCACCCCATGCTCCCCTCTGCCTCTCCCCCCTTCACTGCCCTTAAGGCAGGAGGGGGCAGAAAGGAGCCAGCAACGGGCATGAGGTGCTCAGGGGAAGGAGTCTGGGGGGAGGGGGTGGAGCAAGGGCAGGAAGAGGTGGAGTGGGGGCAGGGCCTTGGGGGAGGGGGCAGAGCTGGTGTGGGGCACCCACTGGCAGAACCAATGTGCCTATGACAGGAAGCCCCCCAAATCTCCTACTGCTCAGCAGAGACTCAATTACACTACAAATAATTAATCATTTAGATTGGAAGCACCTTGGGGCAGGGACGTCCTTACACGTCCTACCCCGGAGTGACCCTACATAAATAAAAGTAACAACAACAACAGTGCCACTGCTTACCCTGACTCTCCCACATCTCGTCCTGGAGAGCTCTCCTCTTGCGGGAGTGATGCCTGAGGCTCTCCTCGAGTTCAGCCATGGGCGCAGACGCCAATTCGGGCAGCGTCATCTTTTTATACCTACGGGAAACAAACAGGCACGCACCGGAGGGATTCTGTATTAAGGGCACCGTGTGCATGTTAGGTGTGCCAGGGGGAGCATCTCTCAGCAACGCTGGATCCAGCGGGCATAGCTGACTTGCAGTAGGACGCTGCGTCTATTTGCCAACGCCCAAAACTTCCCCTGAGATCTGAGAGTCAAGCTGGGTCCTTGGCATCTAGCCACTGACCAAGGAGAAAAGTTTGGCAGGGACAAACAGGCACCTGTGCAGCTCCTGTCCCTCCTCTCCCCGCCCCTCGGTTACACCTGTGCAGCCCCCCACGTGGCCCCTGTCCCTTCCCCGCTCTGCCCCTCGGTGACCCCCACGCAGCCACCCCCCATACAGCCCTCCCATCCCTTTCCTGCCCCTTGGTGACCCCCGTGTGACCCTGTTCCCACTCTTGAGTGACCCCAGCACAGCTCCCCCCATTTCTGCCCCACACCTGGCAGACCCCATATGCCCCCCATTCCCACTGTGGCCCCCTGTCCCCTTCCTGCTTTGCCCTGGGTGATCCCCATGTGGCCCCCCATCCCCTTCCTCCCCACCCCTCAATGCCTCCTTGCATGCCCCTCCTTTCCCTCGGTGAGTTCCCCAGGCTCCCCTGGGACCCCAAACACAACCCCCATCCCCTTCTGCTACTGCCACCGGTGCAGCCCCCACCCATGCCCTTCTATACGTGGGTGCACAAGCTAAAACCAAATGGGGCTTCTAGGCCACTCTGCCGCTGATGCAGAAGCAGCAATATTCTGCAGCTGGGATGGGGAGGCCTCTCCCCCCGCCCCCTCCCCGATAACAGAGGGCACACGAAGGAGGCTCCTACTTGTTCAAGGTGCTTTCGGCGTCCTAGGTGGGAGAGAAAGAAGAGACCATCAGCTCTCCAGCCACGAACTGGGGCTTGGTGGCCCAGGGGCTGGAAGGGAAGGCAGGGGGTGTATTTCTGGAGTGGGAGCAGGAGTATTGTGGATTATGGTTAGGAAGGAGTCAGTGATTCCCAGGCCACCCCCTGTCGGATGTAAACTAGCACTGCTCGGCCGCGTGTCAGAGCCCCTTCACTGCTGGGAGCAGAGGGCGATTCTCTGATAAGTCCAGCGAGCAAGGGGAGCGCTGGCAGCATGGGATGGTGGAGAGGGGTGGCAAGTTGGCGGCCTCTCTCTCTCCCCCTCACCTTGAGGAGCTCATCATCCGGCAGCCGGCACTTCCCCTCTAGCTCGGCTACCAGTCCATGCAGCAGAGTCGCCCTCTGGTGGAGCCGGCTCATGTTCTCCTGCCGCAGCTGCTTCACATCCTGGGCCACGTTACCCAGCCCCTTCAGCAGGAGGCGCTCCTTTTCCTGCAGCCGCCGATACAGATGCTGGAAGGTGGACACCACTCGCTGCTTCTCGGCCTTGGTGTGAGCCTGTGGCGGGCAGGGAGAGAGGGGGCAGGTTGGGGCGTGGGACGCGCAGCTTTGGGAACCACAGAGAGCGAGGGCGTGGTATTCCCATGTGAAGGGGCAGCATGGGATGTGTGGGAGCAGGACATGGTAATATACAAGGGAGGGAGGAGCAGATGGACAGAGGTGTGCAAGCATCCAACGTGTTTTTTGATAGAAAACTGGGTTAACTGGCAGCAGTAGTAGAGCTGTTCTCCTCTACAAAGGACCAGCCACTAGAGGGTGGGACCCATTGAGATATCCAGTCTTTATAATGACCTATCTTCAAAACTGGGATCCCACTGCGCGGATCACATGAGCGCAGGGAGTAACTCCATTACCTAGCAGCAGTAGTAGAACTGTTATCCTTTAGCAGGACCAGCCCCTAGAGTAGAGCTGCTCAGAAATTTTTCAACAACCCTGTTTTTCCATCAGAAAATACTGATTTGTCACACCCGAAATGTTCTGTGGGAACTTCTGTTTTGACTAAACTTCCGCAGGTGCAGGAACTTCTGGTCCAAGTGAGAGGTCTACACTCCCAGAAGAACCAGTAGCCCAGATGTTAAATGGACATCTCTCTCTCCCGCCATGGCAGTCCCTGAGCTGGGGCTGGGAAGAAGGGGGGGGCCTCTCCCTCTCTCCCCCACTGCAGCAGCCCTCGAGCTGGGGCTGGGAAGGAGCGGGTTCTCTCCCCGGAAGCCGCAGCCCTGGAGCTGGGGAAAGTCGCCTCTTTCTCTAGCCGCCGCAGCCCAGCACGTCCCAAATTCCCCCCACCCCCTCTTCTCAATCCACTGTTCCCTCCCACCTATCCCCTATTCCGCCCAAGGAAACCACCTCATCTTACATGTGCGTCTTCTCCAGGGTCCAGGCACCTAATTAGTGGAGCCACCACGCCTGCATGGCTATACTAATTAGGTGGGTGGCCCTTCATTCACTTGTGTGCGGCCGCCCAGGCACGCACCTTAGAGGGAACTATCTGCGGACCACCTGAATGGTGCTCGTGGACCACAGTTTGAGAACCTCTGTCATAAATAGTTATTGGGCCAGAGAGAGAGACTGACTCTGTAGCTCTGGCAGTAGTAGGCTATTGCCTTCTATGGGGACCAGCCATTAGAGGGGGATGTGAGAGACACTCTGCAAGGGTGTTGCATTGGCAAAGTGCAGGGGAACCCCAAGGGATGGGGAAAGAGAACTTACCAGCAGCGTCTCCAGCCTCCTCCCTTCGCTGACGGTGAAGGCCTCCTGGCTGGTGCTCTCATTTTTCAGAATCTGCAGGTGCCTTTGAAATTGGCCCTGTCAACAACGGTGGAAGGATGGCTTGTGGTGGAAGGCTGAACTGGGAGTAGGAAATCAGGGTTTGGCTCACAGAGAGAGGATTCAGGACTCCTGGGTTCTGTGCCCAGCTCTGGGAGAGGAGTGGGGCCCAGTGGTTAGCGCAGGGGGGTGCTGGGAGTCAGGACTCCTGGGTTCTAGCCCCAGCTCCTTGACAGGGGGGTATGTGCTTAGAGCACAACTAGGACAGCTCCTTGGTTCTATTACTGGTTCCAGGCGGTGGGAGCCAGGACTCCTGGGTTCTACCCCCGCACTGCCCCTCCTCGCCATCCATGGAGGCCTCTCCCCTCCCAGCCCCACCGCTCTGCTCCAAGTGCCCTGCGTTAGAGCCAGTTACCTTGTACTCCTGGGCAGCCTCCTCGACGGGAACCACCCTGTGAGCTCGGTGCTCCTTGGATCTGTCACACACCACGCAGATCAGGGCCTGATCCTCCTTGCAGAACAGAATGAGCCTCTCCTTGTGCTTCTGGCACATGCTGCCCTCTGCCCCCCACCCCAGCTGCCTGGCTCTCTCCACCACCTTCCCCAGCAGGGGGTTTGGGTGCAAATGCCTCTCCTGGAATCTCTTCCCGCACTTGGGACAGGAAAAGTTTTCTTCCAGTCCGTCCCAGACCCGGGTGATGCAGGCCTGGCAGAAATTGTGCCCACAGTTCAAGAGTATGGGGTCTTGGAAGGAATCCAAGCAGATGGGACAGGCCAGGTCATCTTCCAGAGCTTTCCCGGGGTGAACAGCGGCCATGGCTGGTAAGAGAAACAGAAACTTACAAGAGGGCTGAGCTCCTTCAGGCCCACCCACTTCCTGGAATCTGGCAGGTGGAGGAGGTGTCTGCAAATCAGCCTGTTTAAATTAATAGGGATAAACCAAGAGCAGGATGGGGGGAGAGGTGTCCAGCTCTGGGAGGGGAGTGGTTAGAGCAGCGGTTCTCCCAATTAGCACACAGCTGCAGCCCAGCTGTGTGCTAAAGGCTGCCAGCGGGCCCAGGGATCTGGACTGCTGCTCGGCCCCACACAGCAGGTTCCAGGGTCCCTGCCACCCAATCCCCCGCCCAGGGCTCTGCTCCTGGCCCCACGCTGTGGAGGGGTCTCTGGGAGGGAGGTGCTGGGCATAGGGATCTGTGGGGGAGGTTGAGGGGGGCGCGCTGTGGTTCTCAACCTGTGGCCCAGGTAACACATGCGGCCCACAATGATAAATAGGTTGAGAACCACTGGGTTAGCGCATCAGTGGTGTGTGTGTGTGTGTGTGTGTGTGTGTGGTGGGGGGTATTCTAATGGTTGGATTAGTAGGAGTTTGAGCACTGTAATTATTCCAGTATAAAGTGATTTTTGTTCCAGATTACTGTCGATTCAGGGAACTGCTCCACAATAGATATCCAGGTCAATTTCTCCAGTCTACTGATCAGAGTTTCAAACACGATCATTAGCAACTCTGCTTCCCGCCACGTCATAAGCCAGTGGCCGGATCTCATAGCCCTCAAATCCCCTGCCCTCACCCAGTAGATCCCCTCTCCCCTCCCAAAGTGGAGCCCAGAACCCAGGAGTCCTGAATCCGCTCTCGTGAATCTGGCTGTTGCATTTCTAATTAACTCATTGCCTCTCTGTAAGTGCCAAGAGCCGACCCCCAGATGAGCACCGCCGAGTATATTCCCAGAGTTGAGTCAGCCTGGGCACTGCCCCCACAACACTCCCTGCCAAGGGGCCTTGGAGCTGGTCTGGAAAGACCATCGCCAGGAGGATATACTGTGTCGAAAGAGGGATCAGTTTCATCCAATATTCTTATGTGTATTACGGTAGCACCCAGAGGCCCCAGCTGAGATCAGGGCCCCATTGTGCCAGGCACTGCATAGACACAGGGAGAGACAGTCCCTGCCACAAAGAGGCAGGGTGGGAGGGGAAATTGAGGCCAGAGCAATGCAGTGACTTGCAGTGACAGACTCACAGTATCAGAGGTAGGAATTGAACCTAGATCTCCTGAATCCCACTCCAGTGCCTTAACTCCAAACCCATCCCTGTCCTATTAGCCCACTAACACTTAATATTACTTCTCCAGCTCACACCTGTTTACCGAGTGCAATTCAATTCCTCTGCTAGGCTGAGACTCCAGAGATCCAGCTTCAAGCCCCAGCTCTTCCACCGACTCCGTGTGACCGTGGGCACATCCCTTAGCCGCTCTGTGCCTCACTTTCCCCATCTGTAACAACCTTGGACTTAGGCTGACCAGACAGCAAGTGTGAAAAATCAGGACGGGGGTGGGGGGTAATAGGAGCCTATACAAGAAAAAGACCCAAAAATCAGGACTGTCCCTATAAAATTGGGACATCTGGTCACCCACTGGGGAGCCAGGATTAGAATCCTGATTCTTCCAAGCCCGAACTCCCGCATCTATTTGACCTAATGGGGATCCTCTCCTAGTGGTAGGTCTAGTATACTGTACACAGGGGCAATTGCTAGGTGGCAACACAGAGACATCTTCCCCCCCCCCCCCGTTCACACACTACAATAGTTATATCATGCTGTCTGAAGAGGTAGCCCCCCGCTCCACGCACACTGTAGCCTGCAGGTCTAGGCATAAGAACATCCACACTGGGTCAGACCAAAGGTCCATCTAGCCCAGTGTCCTGTCTTCTGACAATGGTGCCCCAGAGGGAATGAACAGAACAGGGAATCATCAAGTGATCCATCCCCTGTCGCCCATTCCCAGCTTCTGGCAAACAGAGGCTAGGGACACCATCCCTGCCCATCCTGGCTAACAGCCATTGATGAACCTATCCTCCATGAATTTATCTAGTTCTTTTTTGAACCCTGTGATAGTCTTGGCCTTCACAACATCCTCTGCAAAGGAGTTCCACAGGTTGAGTGGGCGTTGTGTGAAGAAATACTGCCTTTTGTTTGTTTTAAACCTGCTGCCTATTAATTTCATTGGATGACCCCTGGTTCCTGTATTCTGTGAAGGAGTAAATAACAAGTCCTTATTTACTTTCTCCACACCAGTTCTGATTTTATAGATCTCTATCATATCCCCCCTTAGTCGTCTCTTTTCCAAGCTGAAAAGTCCCAGTCTTATCAATTTCGCCGCATACGGAAGCTGTTCCATATCCCAAATCATTTTTGTTGCCCTTTTCTGAACCTTTTCCAATTCCAAGATACCGTTTTTGAAATGGGGCGACTACATCTGCCCTCGGTATTCAAGCTGTGGGAGCACCATGGATTTAGATAGGGGCAATATGATAGAGGCATTTGCTAGTCAGGCATCCGTGTAAGTTAAGGCAGAACAACCATGAACCAATGCACCTCAAGGCCTGTCAGACAATAGCTTAGCTCAACCAATGAAGGCATAAGACCCAAAACGCCTTAGCATAAGCAGCGGGTGGGAGATGCCGGCATGCCGACCGCTGATGATGATGATGAGGAGGACGATAATGACTAATATTTCAGGTTGTTCTGCCAGATTGGTGAGAGTAGATAGACGCTCAGCCGCACATTCGGTTTAATCTCCGTCGCCCTTGCTGGGCGAGAATGTTTGTCACTTGGTGAAGTGTGTTAAAACGATTCCAAATACAGAAGGTTTTTTTCTAAGCATGAGTGTTCCAGCCCTGCACGGCAGGGTTCCCACGTGAACAGCAATTCTACTGACCCAGGGCCGAGAACCTACCAAACTTCAGAGTGTTAACTGGGAATTCTTAAGTCCTCAATATAATACATACACAATCAAGAGCCCAGGCAACAACCACAACACACACACACACACACACACAGGCTTGTCTTCAGGCGACGCTATAAAAGCAGCTCTGACGTCACAGAGCAGGTTAGTTCCCCATCAGTTTTAATGGGTGACCCACCTTCCCCACAGACCCACTGGCTCGTTTTCCCAGAAGGCTGCGGGGCCCCGCCTCATTTCCATAAAAGCCAGCGCCATTAGAGATGAACGGGCGACAGGTCTGTGACATCTGCCCACCGGGATGCGCCTGGTTTGACAAACAGAAGCTGGTTCCTGCGGGAAATCCAAGTCCAGAGGCCGTTCAGTCTGAATTGCCCTCATGAGGGCAGGGCAGAGCCTGAGGGTCACGGCGCCCCCTGGAGGTAAGTGAGCCCTGCCCTGAGGTTAGAGGGGGACAAGGGGTGTGCCATGCACCCAGACAGGGCAGTTTCCTCTGCCCCTTAGAAATTGGCTTGTTTGCGCCATCCGTGGCGCGAGTGTGACCCCTGGTGGCCAGGGCAGAGCAGTCTGCACCTGCGCTCTGGTGCTCTGCAGCACGAGTGACCCCCTGCAGCTGGCCCCCTACAGGCCTTCAAGACTCTTCGCATCTCAGTCACATCGATCCTCAGCATTAGAGCCCGGCCTCTGGCTGCCCGATCGCCTGGGTCCCTTCCACATCCAGCAGCGACGGATCCAGTTTGCCCAGAGGTGACTCACTCATCGGCTGACGGAGGCGTTCCCAGCCCTGCTGACATGAGGCCGAAGCTCTCCAGGGCCTGATTCAGCTGCTCCAGCTCCGTCCAGAGAGAGGAAATCTACCGGGGGGAGGGAGAGGGGAATCCAGATCTGATCAACGTAGTCACGTCCTCCATCGCCGACATGCCCCCTCCCAACCCGGACATCCCCCCACCTCCAAATTCACCCGTCACGGGGATCAATACAACCCTGCCCATATTCACCGCACCTCCAAATTCACCCGTCACAGGGATCAATACAACCCCCCCCCCCCATATTCACCGCACCTCCAAATTCACCCGTCACGGGGATCAATACACACACATATCCCCCCACCTCCAAATTCACCTATCATTTGTACATGGGCACATGGACACCCCTCCAAATTCTCTCTCAATGTCACCCCCAGTGGCTAAAATGGGCATCATACACTCCCCTCTAGTGCTGTAAGGGAAAATACACTTACATATTCACACATACACATGGGAAAATATGTGTATGTACACACACACACACACACACACACACACACCCTAGCAGCTGGACCAAGCCCCTCTCTCTCTCTCTCTCTCTCATACATACAAAAGAAAAACGTTTCCCCAAGAAATTTTGAAAAAAATCAAAAAAGGTTTTTCTTGCCCTTGTTGCCTGGTTTAAAATCGAATGTGTTCGTTTCTCATTTCCTAAGAAATGTCTCCACTGGTTTCTTTTATTAATCCGAGTCAGTTGAAATCACAGGGTGGGGTTAAAAAAAATTCACTGGAAATATTTAAAAACAAATGGTTTTCAAAAAAAAAAAAAAAAAAAAAAAAAAAGGTGACTTTTGAAACTCAGGGAAAATTGAAAAAAAAAAAAAAGAGAAAGTTTTGATGAAAAATAAGCAAAATTTTCAGGAAAAATGTTTTCCTTTAAAAAATTCAACCCCCCCCCCAAAATATTCACAAAATAATAATAAAAAAGGTGAAAATGTGAATGCAGGAAAAGGGCTTTTTTACCCCACTGAATAAATATTTTAAAAGCATTTCAACCAGACATAAACCCCACCAGCCACTGCCGCCCATCACCTTCTGCTGACGCTCTGCCTGGGCTCTCGGTGAGACCTTCTCCTGGTAGCCAGATGCCTGGGTCCGTGCCGTGAGCTCCAAGATCTGCCGCTCCAGCTTCTTCTTACGGGCCGCTAGCCTGGGGAGCTCCGCCTCGGGGTCAACCAGCCCCTGGGATTGTCAGGAAAGGATGGTATGAAACAGCCAGGTATAGATTAATACAAGCGTTAAAGGTGTGCGATCCTGTCACCCTCTAGTGGTGACACTGGGTATAACAGACTCTTCCGGGGATAGGACGGACATCCTGGTTAAATGTGTGATCATGTCACCCTCTAGAGGTGACACTGGGTATAGCATTCTGCTGCCGACACCACACAGTTTAGTGGTGTGGGGGGAGGAGTCCTTTAGCCGAAGGGTTCGAGGATGGGTTTTCAGATCCCAGGTTCAATCCCGGAGTATGCCCCATTGTGGCAATAGAGCCACAGTCCCGCTAGGGAAATAATTTCCTCGAGAGATGTGGTGCAACCTCAAGCCAAGAGCCTAGTTAACCCTCTAGGCAATGGGAACTGGAGCCTGAGTCGCCTCCCCATGAGGACATTCCTGACTGGCCCTGCACTTTCTCCCCAATGGGCCCCTGATCTCTGAACACTGCTCCCCTGCCTCCACTAACCCATCACCATACGCAAGGTCCCAGGGACCCGTCTAGCCTGGGATCCTTCCCTGCCCTCTGCCACCCCAGATCAGAGCCACGGGCCCATCTAGCCCAGTATCCCACCTGTTGCAGCGGCCAGAGGAAGCCATAAACTCTCCCACAATGCACCTCACTGAACAACACTATCCAGTGTTCTTCCTGACCCCCTGCCCTCCATCCCAACCTGCCCTGATGTCTGATGTTTGCATCTGGCTCTTACCTGCAGGTCCATATAGATCTCAGTGTGGTCGTTCACTCTCCCCCACACCCAGCCCACAGGAGGCTCCGCACCCTTGGAGGAGGGGCAGAGCTCCAGAGAGCCGGCCAGGGACAGGGTTTGCAGGGGCTCTCTGTACTCCTCGTACACCCTGTGGGCAGCTGGCTCTGAGCACATCAGGTAGACTGCAGGGACAGAGAGAGAGAGCCCATAAGCCAATGGGGCAGGGCAGCCCTCCCACTATATGCTGGGAATTGTAGTGCTGATTGGCCATACCCGCCATGTTGGAGGGACCAAACAGGGCTAGAGCCAGGTTGGCAGCCAATGTGGTAAGGTTACCCTCCCAGTGCATGCTGGGGAATTGTAGTCTCCCCCAGTGGGGCACAGCCACCATCTTACCCATATGGGGCAACCACACAAGATCTGGCTAGAACCAATGGAGCAAAGGCTCCCCTCCCAGTGCATTCTGGGAACTGTAGTCCCCCCCCACAGGCCACACCTATCACATCAGGTGGACATGATGGTGCTAGAGCCAGGGTGGCAGCCAATCGGGTGAGGCTGCTCTCCCAGTGAGTGCTGGGAATTGCAGTCCCCAATGGGCTGCACCCTCCCATGTCCTGTAGGGACAAGGCAATTTAGCCGGGTTCCTAAACACCCAGTCCAGGTGGCACTAGCCAGTGCCCGTCATTGACAAGCTCAGCACAGAGGCCATGGGGCATGGACTCCCTCCTGCCCCTATGGGCAGGGATCCCTCTGCTCACCGGGCGGCCGGGCTCTCGTCAGCCGGTAGGTCACCCTCAGGGCGCGCGCCACCCGCACCACTTCCTGCGCCAGCAGGAAGTCGTCCTCATCCGCGGGGCGACACCAATGGGCCTGCAGCGAAGGGAAGGGAATTCAGTGGTTTCTGATGTGCCCCACCAGGGAGCAGCTCTGCCTAAGGCTGCTTCCCCCAGGTCCTACTGTTCATGAGCAACCCTACAGTAACAAACCAGCACCTCTCACCCCCAAAGCGCTCTCTCCTGCTGTTAAAGTCTAAGAGTTTATAGTCAACCCTACAATAACAAACCAGCCTTGGCTTCTACTTCTGCGGATCTACACATGCCGGGCAACTTTACAATAACCAACCACGGCCAGCTCATACCTCTGTGGATCTACTGATAGTAAATATCAAGTGTTCTAAGCAACCCTACAAAAACAAACCAGCGTTTCGCCCCCACACCCAAACTCCCCAACCTCTTTGTACCTATTGCTAGCAAAGCCCAGGGTGTATGATCAACCCTACAGTAACAACCTCCCCACCCCCTACTACCATCTCTGTCAATCTACTGCTAGCAAAGACCATGGGTTTATAATCGAAGCTACAGTAACAAACCAGTGACCCCTCACTTGTGATGCTGTTGTTCATTATTGTGTTACAGTAACATAGAAAAGCCCCAGCTAAGATTAGGGCCCTGTTGTGCCGGGCGCTGCACAGACACACAGGGAGAAACAGTCCCTGCCCCACAGAGCTCACTGTCTACTAGACAAGGGGAGAGTTAATTATTATTATTATTCCTGTTTCACAGAGGCCCAGAAAGATTCAGTGACTTGCCCACGATGACACAGGCAGGCAGTGGCAGGGCTGGGAACTGAACTCAGATCCCGCAGGTCCCAGCCCAACCCCCTCTCCACTGAGCCACCCCTTCCCGTTCGGCGCCCAGAGCTCACCCACCAGCTGCCCAGCACTGGGGTATCCGGCCACGCAGATGCTGGGAGCGGAGTCCGCGTCCGGCTTGGGGAGCCGCTGCCACAGCTCCTCCGTCAGGTAGGGCATGAAGGGCGAGAGGAGGCGCAGGCCCAGGTCGGCGCAGCTGAGGAGCGTCTGGCGGGTCTGCAGGATCCGGGATTGATCCCTGCTCTGCAGCACGGGCTTCACCGACTCCTGCCAAGGGAGGGAGAGGCCGTATAGCAGGGTGATGACAGCTTAGGTGGATAGGTTGTGTTGGATGGATGGGTTAGCTACATTGGGTTAGACATGATGGCTGGCAGGGCTGGCTCTAGGCACCAGCACTCCAAGCACGTGCTTGGGGTGGCACTTAACAAGGGGCGGCACTCGGGCTCCTTTTTTTTTTTCCTTGGGGCACAAAAAGCCGGGAGCCGGCCCTGAGTGGAGGTGAGCTGTGGCAGTGGGGGGCGCGGGGAGGGCCGCAGGAAGTAACTCGGGGGGGGGGGGGCGCAGAAGAACCGCTCCCCCCCACCTCACCTCCGCTCCACTGCCACCTGCTCCCCTGAGCGCGCCGCCGCTCCCCCCTCCCTCCCAGGCTTCCCACGCGAATCAGCTGTTTTGCGGCAAGCCTGGGAGGGAGGGGGGAGAAGTGGAGCGGTGGTGGCGCGCTCAGGGGAGCAGGCGGAGCAGAGGTGAGCTGCGGCGGTGGGGGTCGCGGGGAGGGCCACCGGAAGTAACTCGGGGGGGGCAGAGGAACCGCTCCCCACCCAGCTCACCTCCGCTCCACTGCCGCCTGCTCCCCAGAGCGTGCCGCCGCCGCTCTGCTTCTCCCCCCTCCCTCCCAGGCTTGCCTGGGACAGGAGGAAGGGGTAGGAGGGGAAATGCAGCGTGCCCAGGGGAGGAGGTGGGGCCGGGGATTTGGGGAAGTGGTTGGAATGGGGCGGGGAAGGGGCAGAGTTGGGGGGCGCGGGACATTTTTTTTGCTTGGGGCGGTAAAAAACTTGGAGCTGGCCCTGCTGGTTGGACATGATGGATTGAGCTATGTTGAACGGATGGTTGGATGGATACGTTGGGTTGGGCTGGGTTGGACGGACAGTTGGATGGCTACGTTGGGGTGGGCTGGGCTGGACAGACGGTTGGACGGCTCCGTTGGGTTGGGCTGACGGTTGGACGGACGGTTGGATGGCTACATTGGGTTGGACGGCTACGTTGGGTTGGGCTGGGTTGGACGGTTGGATGGCTATGTTGGGTTGGGCGGACGGCTGGATGGCTACATTGGGTTGGGCGGACGGTTGGATGGCTACATTGGGTTGGGTATGTTACAAAGTTGGGTGGAAGACTGGATGATGGGTTGGATAGGTAGGGTGGAAGGATAAACAAAGGAGGGTTGTAGATGGGACCAAGTCACTGGGATATCTCATTTGGTACCCCCCCTTCCCCAGGTCTACCTGTACCCCTCAATTCTGACCCGCAGGCCCCTCAATCCTGATCTGCTTCTTCTTGAGCATATATTTTTATAAAACAGGCAGAAACAGGGGCTAGGGCGAGATTCAACAAAACTCCCCACACAGAGCCAGGAGGGCAGGATTCCCAGCCAGGCCAGAGGAGAACTGACACTCACCAAGTAGACGTCGCAGAAATTGTGCAGCCAGAAGTGGTGGATGGTGGATGTGACCAAATGCAGCTCATACTCCCCGAACCGCTGGCCGCAGTCCGCTGCAGTGTGGTAGAGACGACTAAGGATCCATCGGTCCATGGGGGAGCTGGGGCAGACCTGGAGGGGTATGGAGGATTGACTCCAGGCCTAGTTACAGAAATCTCTGGGGCTCATTGCTGCCTCCCTGCAATACCACCCAAGCCCAGCAGAGGGCACCACATAGACCCAGTATTTCCCCACTTCCCTGCTATGCACCTTGTCCCCAACAGAGCATGTCAGATACATCCATGGTCACTCATTATACTACCCCCTGCAATACCACAGGCGCCCAGCAGAAGGAACCATTGGTACCCAGTGCCCCCTCCTCCCCATTATACTGCCCCCTGCAGTTCCACCCACAGCCAGCAGAGAGAACCAATGCTGCTCATAACTCCTCCCCACCCCCGAAACACCCCATTACCTCCTCCGGGGTCTGCGGGGCAAACCCCTCTCCCAGGGCCCCCAGAGTGAATCGGACGGCGTTCCACACCTTGTTGCAGAAGTGCCGGGAGCTCAGCACCGTGGCCACATCCAGGTTAATGTCGTCCCCTGGGGGCAATGTAGAGAAGTGGGGAAAGGCCCCGATCCCAGCCCCCAAGCCAGCCAGTGCCCTGCCCTGGGGCTGGATCAGAGCCAGCGCCCCCCAGAGGGGAAAGACCCCATGTCCCATTCCCTGCACCCCTGAGCCAGCCAATCCCCCACCCTGGGGTTGGATCAGAGCTAGCACCCTCTAGAGGGGAAAGGCCCCATCTCCCTTTCCCTGAGTGAGCCAGTCCCCCTACCCGAGGCAGGATCAGAGCTAGCGCCCCCTAGAGGGGAAAGGCACCTGCTCTCACCTTGGACCCGATGGGAGCACAGCGCGAATCTCAGGGCGTCGGTGCCGCATTCAGGGATCCCCTGGGGGAAGTCTCGTCTCTGGAATGGAAGGGTGATGATATGAAGGGGAGGAGCTGACTGAAGGGAATGGGGGAAGGGGGTCAGTGGGGCAGGACAAGGGAGGGGAAGGACCCACCTGTCCCTCCATGGCGATAGCCACCTCTTGGGGGTCCAGGTTCCCATCTCGCAGCCTCCCCTGCAAATCCTGCAACAAGGAGAGAGCCTCATCAGAGGCAGGCATGACAGGGAGGGATGTGTTTTCATAGGGTCTCCGGTGAGTGCAGGCCAGTTTGTTATTGTAGGGTCTCCTGGAGGGGCTGGGCGAGCCAGTTTGTTATTATAGGGGTGCCTGGAGCACGGAGGTTGTATTGTTTAGGGGTTTTTTTTGGAATGGTAGTGTTTCACTGGGGTGGCAAAGATAGATATACAGGGGCTAGTTATTGTAGGGTCTCTCTTGGCAGGGCGAGGGGGAAAGAGATTGGGGGGGGGGGGGAAGTGCAAGGCCCTGTTTGTCATTGCAGGGTCTCTCTGAGGGTGGGATGCAGGGTCCAGTTTGTTATAGTAGGATGTCTCGGGGTGGGGCTGGGGGGAAGAGATGAAGGGCCTTGTTATTGTAGGGTCTCTCTTGAGGGGGAGGGGGAATGCAGGGTCCAGTTTGTTATTGTAGGGTCTCTCGGGGTGGGGGAAGAGACGCAGGGCCCAGTTTATTGTTGCAGGGTCTGTCTGGGGCTCTTTTGCAATGCTGCAGGGGCCAGTTTGTTGTCGTAGGGTCTCTCGGGGAGGGAGGGGGGTGTGGTACCTGCAGCGAGGCCCCGTGAATGACGTCCAGTGGGTCTATGACATTCCCCAGAGATTTACTCATCTTCCGGCCGTGGGCATCACGTACCAGGGAGTGCAGGAAAACCTGGAAAGAGAGAGAACCGCAGAGCCCGTTATCCCAGCCCTTGGTCCCCCCACCACAGCTCTGCCAGCGCCCTCAATCCCAACCTACAGCCCCCTGTTCTCTCAGCCCTGAGCTCCCCCTGCCTCGCACACCTGGGAGAACGGCAGCTCTCCAGTCAGCTGCTCCCCCAGCATCACCATCCGAGCCACCCAGAAGAAGAGCAGGTCGCTGCCCGTCTCCAAGAGGCTGTTGGGATAGAATTCCTGGAGGTCTCCAACCTGCGCGGGAGGAAGAGAAGGAGTGAGCAATGGGTCCATCCAGCCCGGCATCCCGCCTGTCCCCTTTGCTCTCTGTGTCGCTCACCTTACGGGGCCAGCCCAGCGCGGCGAAGGGGAAGAGAGCAGAAGAGAACCAGGTATCCAGGACATCAGCATCTGGAGACACAAACAGAGCATCGGCCGATGAGCTGCTTGGTAGGTTAGCCAAGGAGGCAGCATGCTGGGGACCCTACAATAATAAACGACTTCCACAGGATTGAGTATTTTCCTTTATCTCTGCATGGTCTCGTCTGCCTTCCTTAGAGTAGGGCACTACCCCAATTTCCCTGGGTCTGAAACAAGTTGGGGTCACTACAGAAAACAACTCCGGGGTTCTTTGCCCTCAGGAGCACCCCCAACATTACAGGGCATCCCCCCCCATTCCAGAATGGGGACACCAAGGCCTGCTCTGGCACAAGCCAAGTATTCTGGGTAACAGCCTATGCAAATAGTTGACATTTTGTGTATCCCACTTTAGACACCAAAAGTAGGTCCTGAAGCAGACAGGGGTGAAAAGTGAGTGCACGGGGGGAGTGAGAAGCTCTAGGGCTTTGCCCCATTTTTTACTTGAGGCTTTACCCCCTCCTTTCTTGCCAGAGTCACCCCCTAGAAACCCCTTCTCTTTACCTCTCACCAGCTCCATTTCCTCTTCCGGTTTCTTCAAAATCCATGATGCTTTTCTGCGGGCTTCTGCCTCTGTCCTGCCCACAACCCACAATGCATCACTCCCATCCTGTTAATAAACGCGTGACAAGAGATGCAAGTTAGCTAGCTAAAGTGCCCCCTGTTGAGTAGCTAGGAGCTCCCCCAACAGCCAGCGTCCCTGCCCCACTCCCCTCAGCGACCCCTGCTGGGAGAGGCTGGGGCTGGCATAGCCAGGAGCTTCCCCCCACAGCCAATAACATTCCAGATAAGCAAATAGCTCACCTTGCCTAAGTCACAAGACCCTGAGACAGAGACCTGATAGGCTGGAATCTGATGGCCCCACCACAGCTGTCGGGAAATGCACCAATCGCTACAATAAAGCAAATAATAAAGCCAATAAGATTATTTTGTTTAATGCCAGTTACCCAGTTAGCCACAAGGGGCGATAGAGAGCCATTCCAGATTGAGCTAAGGAGCCAGCCTTCCCCATTGAATTGTTGACATGCCCGTTTGTTATTATTGGGTTGCTCATAGTCAGTCAGGCAGTCAGGACTCCTGGGTTCTATCCCCACGCTGGGAGAGAAACGGGGTCTAGTGGGTTACAGCAGGTAGGGCTGGACACCAGGACGCCTGAGTTCTATCTGCAGCTCTGGAGAGGGGAAGAGGGTCTAATGATAGTGCGGTGCAGAACTCCCCTCACCTGATGTTGGACAGCCACGTCCTCCAGTTCTTCTCATGAAATTTCGGGGTGAGTTTCAGACGCCCTGACTCCACAGCCTGAGGGGCGAGACAGAGACTGATAAGCAAACCTGGCTTGGACAGCAGAACCTCCAAGAGGGCAGACAGACCAAGCTGCACTACAGCCCACAGAACTAGGGAAGTTCTCAGGAGAGAATCCTGTATCCCACTCCTGCCACCAAACACCATCAGGAGATTCTTATGTAAGACCCATCCAGAGGAAGATTAACTCTTACAGCCTATGCTTCAGGGATTTATGCAGTCCAATATGGAGGCACCATCACGGCTTAAATCAAAGTCAGGTGAACTAGTGGTTAAAGCAGGGGAAGGCTGGGAGTCAGGACTCCCTGTGCTGAGCGGTGACCATGCGGGAGCTGCCATTAGGGGACCCCTCACCTCCAGGGCTCTCTGGGCCATTTCCTCACAGCGGAGAAACCACTGGCTCTTCAGCAGGTTCTCAACCACGTCTCCGGAGCGACTGTAGGATGAAAAGAGAAATAGATTTATTTGTAATATCCTGGAACTTCCTACCCGCTCCCAACAGCACAGCGCCCCCTTCCTCCACACTGGGGCATTGGGGCTAACACTGACAGCAAGGGGAGAGCGCCCCCTACTGAACCCCCTTCACTCCCCAGCTCCATCCTCCATTGGCAAGGGGGTGTACTACCTGCAGAGGGGCAGCGCCATGGCATGATCCTTCATACCCCGGTACAGGCCTCTCTCCTTCAAAGCAGACACCACTTTCTCACGAGCCACAAAGCGATTCAAGCCCTAGAAAGGAACAGAGCAGTAGAGTAAAGCAGAGGGGCTGTGGGTTGGGACTGAGGGGCACAAGCAGAGCTGAGGGGGGGGAGGGAGTCCAGGGCTAGGACAGCAGGGGGTTGTGGGTCAGGACTGAGGGGTGTAATTACCTGGAGCCAGTCTCCACACTCAGCTGTCATGGCCCCATCCTCCCCGATCACAGAGACCAGGGGCAGCCCATGGTGCTTGCCCAGTTCGTAGTCGGCATGGCTGTGCGCCGGCGTCACCTTCACGGCTCCTGCAGGGGGCACGGTGGAGAGGAAAGAACCTCTAAGACCTGGATCCCACTAGTGACACCAATACAGCCACTGTCCAGCCAGTGCCCGACTCAGAGACCTGATAGGGCTGAGGGGCCTGGTGCTTACCTGTGCCCAGGTCTCGCTCCACCAGGGGGTCCGTGATGATGGCCAGGAGGCGCCCAGTGAATGGGTGCTGGAGCCGCTTGCCGTGCAGGTGCTGTCAAAATAAAAAGGGAGAAGCAAAGCCAAGATCCATTATGCCCAGACACTTCCAGTGATCCCCCATTTTAAACTCCATGGATACCCCACCTCCCAAATCCATGGCAATGACCCTCCCTTCTCTTGCAGAGAGCCTGCCCCGACCCCAGAGATGACAATCTCCATAGTGATGACTCTGCCTTCCTCCCCATGAGACCACACCCCCTTCTCCACAGCGATGAGCCCCCTTCTTCCCCCAAAGAGACCCTTCCCCTGTCTCGCAGGAGACACCAGTCTGTCTCCATGGAGATGACTTCACCCTTCTACCCCATGAGACCCAATCCCTGTCATCATGGAGAGGACGCCGCCTTCCCCCAAAACCCTGCCCCCTTCTCCAAAGAGACAACTTATTCTCCTCTGCCCCAAAGTGGCTCCACCCTGTCTCCATGGAGATGACCTCTCACCTACGAGACACCCTGCCCCCTTCATCCCAGACACCCCTCCTCTCCGTCCCTTACTGTGAACCGTGGGTCGTCGGGATGGACGGCCACAGCCATGTCCCCCAGCATCGTCTCCGGGCGGGTGGTGGCCACAGGGAGCTCCTCGTCTTCCCCCGACACAGAGACAGGGCAAGGGAGAGACAGAAAGAGGGTGACTTTATGGGGCTGAATTATTACCATGAAAAAACAAACAAAAAAACAGCCACCTCTGGGGTGGGGTCGCTGGGGAAGAGTCACACAGCAATATAGCATGTGGATTGCTCACCCAGCACTGAGATGCAGCCACCTCTAGGGTGGGGTAGCTGGGGAGCACCTGTTGTCCCCACCTGTACAGAGCTTGGGAACTCACCCTCCTGTCCATCCACTTTGTAGGCAAAGGTGAACATCACTCCAAAGGGCACCGGGGCCGGGCAGCCGGGCACAGGGAGCACAGTCCGACCCTGGAGCTGCCGGGTCTCCACCTGCCAGAGAGAGACTGTGTCACGAGACTCAGGGGGAAGCAGGGGTGTGGGGGGGAGAAGAACCACATTGCTTTCCTCCAACTACAGCCCTCCAAGATACAACCCACCCCCAATCCCCAGTGCTGCCCCCCAGACCACACACTCACCTCCACGTCGGAGATGGCGGAGCGCAGGGCGCACGACCAATTCACCAGGCGCCGGTCGCGGTACACCAGCCCGTCCTCGTGCAATCGCATGAACGCCTCTGCCACGGCCGCTGAGAACCCCTGTGTGGGCGAAGGGAATGGCATTCGCATGGGCATATCCCAGGACCAACCAGAGAAACCCCACCCCCCTCCCAGAGCTGGGGAGAGAACCCAGGAGTCCTGGGTCACGAACAGTCACATGTTTGCACGTCAGACACTCACAGCGTCCATGGTGAAGCAGAGTCGGTCCCAATCCAGAGATGCCCCCAGAGCCTTGAGCTGTCGGAAAATCTCATCCCCTTTCCTGGGCAGAGAAAGAAACATTGATTTATAGCACTGACTGCCAGGGGACAGTGCCAGCCTGGCTCCCTGCAGCACAGCGCCCCCTAGCGCCAAACAGGGGCACTGGAGCCAGCACTGACTGCCAGGGACCAGCACCCCCCACTGAGCCCGTCTCGCTCTCTGTAGCCCAGCGCCCCCTATTGCCCCCACCAAGCCCAGCAGTGACTCAGGCAGGCGACTCCACAGCCGCACTCACTCCTCTTTCCATTTCCAGACCTCAGCCAGGAATTCCCCTCGCGTCAGGTCCTGCCGCAGGGCGCCCCGCTCCTTCCAGAGCTTGCGCTCCACCACCGCCTGCCAGGGGAGATGGGAGAGTCACCAGAGGGAAGGAGACACACACAGAGCAGGAACACACACATGCAGCACGAGACCCCCAGCTGCCCTACCCCAGAGGTGGCTGCATTTCAGTGCTACAAGAGCCATCCCTGCGCAGCGTTGCTGTTGGCTGTTCCCCCCCGCTGCCTCAGCCCAGAGGCGGCTGCAATTCAGCGCCACGCGCAGTGTTGATTCCCTCCAGCACACACCCACCATAGCCCGACCTACACTTAGAATTTCAGCTGACCTAGCTCCATCACTCAGGGGTGTGAAAATCCCACGCCCCGGAGCACTGTAGCTCTGCCGATCTGACCCCTCATGCAGACGCAGCCAAGCCAGCGGATTAATGCTTCCGTCACCCTCTCTGCGGCTGCTCGGGGAGGTGCTGGAGCCCCAGCAGTGTAGATGCGCCCTCTCCCCTCTGGTCTCACCTGAGTGGCGATTCCGGCATGATCCGATCCCGGCACCCACAGCACCTGGAAGCCCTGCATCCTACGCCTGCAACACAAGTCGGAGAGTCACCAGCCAGGCCCTGTGTGCCACAGCCCGCCCCGGGGCCAGAGGGGAAAGGCCCCATAGCCCATTCCCCACCCCTCCGAGCCCCTACTCACCATCGCACCAGCGAGTCCTCGATGGCTACCGTGAGGGCATGGCCCAGGTGCAAGGACCCCGTGACGTTGGGCGGGGGGATGCAGAGGGAGAAGATTTCTGGTTTCCCATGGGGCTGCCGGCTCTGAGACACAGAGAGGGTGTTTTAAGCACCACAGCGCCCCCTGCTGACCTCCCCGCCCCACTCCCTGCAGCACAGTACCCCCTAGGGGCATTGGGGTCAACACTGTAAGGGGAGTGTGCCCCCTGCTGAGCCCCCCACCCTGCTCCCTGCAACACAGCACCCCCAAATGCAGCTTTGAGCCCTATCACCACCCATGTCAAGGGTAGGACTCTGATTCCATCGGATGTTTTTACCTGATATTCAGGTTTGAAGAATCCTTCCTTCTCCCACCACCCATACCACGCGGCTTCCACGTAGCGGGGGCTGTAAGAGGCCGGCAGGGGCACGGAAGTGTCTAGGGAGAGACCCAGCATACGGTTAGCCACGAACAGAGAGGCCCCTAACAAAGTGTCTATAGGGGCGGGGGCAGTGCCTGGCCTAGGGGCTGGAGAGACACAGCGAGGCTTCGGACGGATGGACCCTGCACAGAACACTCTCACGCCAGCTGTGGAGCAGAGGGATCCATGAGGGGTTATATTTTCCCATCATACCTTTCTTCTGACCGGCGGCCGTTGGGATGTTGTACAGAACCACGTCTTTTGGAGTCCACGCCTTAGCCTGCCCCTGAGGTACCTGGGGAAAAACCAAACACACCCAAGAAGATGCTGGTATGTGAACCAGGCTCCATACTGGGGACAATCACATATTAGACCTGCCATACTACAGAATAATAGATATTTAACCTGTGTCATTTATCACAGAGGAGATTTATAGGGGAGGTCAGTCTGAACTGAAATGCAGCCACCTCTTGGGTGAGGCAGCTGGGTAAAAACCCCCAGCAACACTGCACAGGGATTGATCTTGTAGCACTGAAATGCAGCCGCCTCTGGGGTGGAGCTGCTAGGGGAAAACAGTCCACAGCAACGGTGTACAGGGATTTCTCTCACGGTGCTGAAATGCAGCCACTTCTGGGGTGGGGCAGTTGCATAGATGGCGCACAGCAACTCTGCAAAGCAGGGTCACAGAAAAGGAAAAATAATGTCCTCTCCTGGAGTTAAAAGGGGCTGTTTAGTTTCACTAGAGACAGGGCATTGGGGTCAGCACTGACTGCCAGGGGAGAGCACCCCTTACCTCCTGCCTCCGGGCCACTCCGGCTTCAATGGACTCCAACCTCTCACGCTGCCTCCTCCGCTTCTCTGCCTTGTTCTTGAGCTGGGTCATTTTCCGCCCCAGCCCCTCAGGGTCGGATTTGCTAGCCTGGGAGGAGGTTCTCCGCCCGCAGGGGACGTGCCGGGGCCCAGCCTGGAGCAGCAGCTGGCGGAGGGAGCTCAGAGTCCGACCGGTGCCGGATCGGATCCAGTTTGGTGCCATGTCCAGGCGTGGGTGGTTCTGATTGCCAGCTGGATGGTGGGGGAGTCCCCGTCTCCTGGCAGCTCACACCCCACACCGGTGCTGGCACGGGGGTGACATGGTGCTGGGGAGGGGACCTGCAGGGCAAAGTTAAGGGGGCAGGACTTGAGACACAGGGACCGGTGCCATCTGCCTCCAGTGGCCTGGATCCCCACTCCCCTTCCCGCGCTGGGGAGAGAACCCAGGAGTCCTGGCTCCCAGCCCCGCCCCCTTCTCCTCCCCGCGCTGGGGAGAACCCAGGAGTCCTGGCTCCCGCCCCTCCCCGCGCTGGGGAGAGAACCCAGGAGTCCTGGCTCCCAGCCCCTCCCCGCTTTGGGGAGAACCCAGGAGTCCTGGCTCCCGCCCCCCTGCTCTAACCCACCAGACCCCGGCCCCTCCTGCTCTCACCCCTTGTCCTCACGTTGCAACTTCGAGCCCCGCAACCCTCTACCCGGCAATTGTGACGTCACCCGCGCCCGCCAATCAGCGGAGAAAGGCGGGGCCCAGGCGCTTTGCTCATTTCCTCCCCATCGCCACATGATGGGGGGCGGGGTGAGGTGCATGATGGGAAGCTGGAGGGCTGAGCTGATCTGGCCGGGGGTGGGTGGCTGCGCATGGAGCCGCGGGCGGGGGACTCGAGGGAGCCCGCGGCCTTTTATCTCTGGGGCAGCTGCCCAGGCGTGAGAGAAGGTGGGTTCCCCTGGGCTGGGGGGAGAGAGAGGGGAACCCCGAGGGGGGGGGAGTTGGGGGGCAGGGAGTGAGTCCTTGTGGGGAGGGTGGGGGCAAAGAGGGGACCCCTGGGGGGAGGGGGAGGGCAGAGAGGGGAGAGGAGGGCGGACCCTAGGGATATAGATGGGGGCAGAGAGGACTCCCCTCTAGTAGCAGGGTGGGGCAGTGGGGCGATTTCTAGGGAAGTGAGGGGGCAGAATGGGGAACCCCTGAGGTGGATTGGGGCATTGCTAGGTAATGGGGGGATACCTGGGGGGCTGGGGGTGGATCAGCAGCAGCCTCCTTCCCAGCTGTGGTGTTGGGTTGGGGGGTTTGGATGGCTTGGAAACTGGGGGGGCAGGGGTGAATTGGGGGGTTGGTAAGGTGTTTGTGGGGGGGAAGAGGGGGCACTTTGCTGTAGAAGGAGGGAATTGGGGGGAGGGATCCCTTACGCAGATCTCAAGGCCTTGTACAAAGGAGGTTAGGGGACTAGGCTGGATGACCTCCTGAAGTCCCTTCCGGCCCTAGATTTCTATGACTCTACGACAGGGGTAGGCAACTTATGGCACGCGTGTCAAAGGCGGCATGCGAGCTGATTTTCAGTGGCACTCACACTGCCCAGCTCCTGGCCACCGGTCCGGGGGAGCTCTGTATTTTAATTTATTTTTTAAATGAAGCTTCTTAAACATTTTAAAAACCTTATTTACATTACATACAATAGTTTAGTTCTATATTATAGACTTATAGAAAGAGAGCTTCTAAAAATGTTACAATGTATGACTGGTACACAAAACCTTAAATCGGAGTGAATCAATGAAGACTCGGCACACCACTTCTGTAAGGTTGCCGACCCCTGCTCTACAACAATCCCCATTTTTCTGGTTGGGGGAAACTGAGGCACAAAGTGGTGGCCTGCCCAAGGTCCCGTGACAGAGCCAGGACTAGAACTTAGTTCTCTGGAGTGTCTGTCCACTAGGCCTCGCTGCCTCACCTCCAATGCCATTCACCGCCTAGCTCCCATTTCTCAAATGCGGCCCCCCCCAGGGCTTTTCTTGCGGCCACAGCCTGCTGGGCGGTGACTAGCGGGTGCAAAGTGTTGGGCCTTCCCCCGGGACCACCAGCAGGGGTTGGGCCCTGCCCCTCTCTGGAGCCACAAACGCCAGGGGAGCCGGCAACTGGTGAGTTCCCCACCTGCCCAGGAGTGGTGAGGCTCAGGCTTCGGGCTCCAGCCCTGGACCCTGGCTGCGGGGCAGCAGGTGCCAACCTTTGGCTCACCCCCCTGCTGCCTTTCCAGCCCCCCATCCATCTCCCCTGGCCCCCGCTGTCTCCCTGCCCCCCTCCCCATCCAGGGCTGGGTAAGTCTGCCTTGAGAATTGATATTTGTATGTTTGTTGTTAGCGCTTTTCACAGCCTCCAGGCTAGCTAGCAAGTCTGCTGCTATGGAGAGAGGTATTAACAAACATACAGCACTTTTCATAGGAACAGACTTACTAGCTAGCAAGTCTTTATTAAAAAAAAAAAGGCAACCAAAACAAAACAAAACGAAAGAAACAGCACAAAAAGACAAGAATGTGCAAAACACCTTATTCGTGTTTCTGTTCTGTGTAGGTCCAGTAGAGAATAGATCCAACTGTACGTTATTTTTATTATTGAGTGTGCAAAAAAATTTCCTACATAAATAAATTACCATGATTTGGATGTGTATCTGTGCATATGTATTTGTTTTTCCTAAAGTTAATTAAGTATTTTAGGAAAAATTGTCAGAGTGGCCACCAGCAAGAGTTGGTGGCCGCATTCTGAGGCCACCAAAAATGTGTTGTGAGAACCCCAGCCTAGCCCCACCTAATCTCTTATTCCCCATGGAGATCTCAGCTCTGGCCTGCGGTCAGCACTCGATCCAAGCCTCCATTGCTTGGTACATTTTTCGGACCGGCCCCTTTGTGCTTCCTCCCCCACTGCCCCTTGCGCTGGGGAGGAGCGCCCCATCCACGCCCACAGAGCTCCCCTGTCGTCCGCCTTCATAGCCCTTCTTCACGCTCTCCTCGGGCATGACCCCTGCTGCCTCAGATCCACCGTGTCAGTGCTACGCCCCCAGCTTTTACCCAGTCCTTGGAGGAAGCCTGTCAGTGGGCCAGACCGCCAAGGGGTCCAACTCTTCCTCCGAGACTGAACCTCTGGGCTACAGCCGTCCTGCTTCATCCTCTGAGCTCTGCCCAGCTAGACTCCTGGTAGAGACTTGCACCGTCTCTAGGGACCAGTGCACTCCAGCCCATGTTTGCAGGGATACCCGGCAGCCTTTTCGAACTGGAGCAGGGTTTAGTGATTGCACCAGTCCTAACCTAAGGACTTCTAGTCAATGAAGGTTAAGACATAATCCATCTGGCCAGGCTGCTGTGAACTCCAATCCAGTCCTTCTCCCGGTCCCAGGTGAGAGCAGCCCGGCCTCTCCCGAAAGCCGGCTCCTCATCCCCCTCCCTGTCGTGGCTTCCATCATCATCTTGGGTTTTCCACTGATCTGGGTCAGCCTTTAACGACCCCTTCAGTCCGCCCCAGACAGCCAGACGACACACGTTCCTTGTGTGTCCTGTTCTGCCCCAAGAGCAGACGTAACCCTTTTGCCCCCATTCAGCAGCAGTGCAAAGTATAGAGGGAAACTGAGGCACAGACGTTGACTTAATCAAGACCATGGAATATGCCCACTTTGTCACACCTCTAATCATTTGGCTGCTGGTGCGCTACAGCTGCTGAGCGACGCTGTCTCATTGTTCCCATGTGCTCCCTGCCTGTCTGTTTCTTCTCTTATGCTTAGATTGTCGGCTCCATGGGGCAGAGACCGTCTTTTTCTTCTATGTTTGTGCAGCACCTGGCACTGTAGGGTCTGGTTTATGTTTGGGCTCCTAGGTGCTACCGGACTACAGATAATAAATAATAACAAACCAGTGCCCCTAGATTGTCAGCTCTTTGGAGCCGCTTGTGTGTGTGTACAGCACCTAACGCAATTGGGCTCCGCCCATCTGGCTGCTACCGTAATGCATATAACAACACTCCTTTTAGAAATCAGGCCTAGGAGCTTATCAGCTGAAGCTCCCAACATCAAGTGCCGGTGCTAAATATCCATTCATGCCTGGTTCTGATTAGCCTATAGTCACAAATCACAAAGGCAGTGGAGCCAAGCTAGTGTCACACCCCAGCTAGGGAGCAGAACCCAGACCACAGAGGTGCTGGGGAAGTCGGAAAACCTCTCTGGGGTTCTGCCACTAGAGGGAGACGGAGTACACGGCGGGTAAAGGTGGGTTACCTGGCACAGACCCCTTTGTCATGATCAAGGATCCTAGTTTTCTGTAATAAAAACACCAACGTTCTCCGATTTAAAAAACTCCCCTAAAAATCGGCGTTTTTCTGTGATTACAGTGGAACAGTGAACTCTAGTTTCCCGAGCCACAGTATATCTAGGTATGCGTTGAACACTGCGTTTTATTGATATATTTACAGTTGTAAAACCCTGGAATGATCCACTCACAGTGCAGTTTCCTTCCTGTTGTCGATGGCCCGGCGGGTTCAGCCTCGTTTTTGTTCCTTTTATGTTCAGCGCTTTCTGTGTGTTCTACAATCGTCTGCCTTCGAACGCCATCTGCAGCCTTGCAGTTTCCATCACCGTGAAATTTGTCCTTGCCGAGCTCAGTGGCACGGTCCTTAGGGGGATTTTTAATTTTTCAGCATCTTTTCATAACTTTAATTCCTCACGTCAGGAGGCTGAAGTGACATTTGAGCTTCGTTAAAACCTGAACCCCTGTATGCCCTTGGGTAACCTCTCGACACCGGAAGCAGTTTCTCAGAGTCTGTTCAGTTGTGTCCATTTAAAGCGTATTCAAAAATCAACCAAGGGGGTAGTTGTGCATTTTTCCCTGGCCAATGGGTTTCCGGGATCTCGGCTCATGCCTGATCTGCCTTCCAGGTGATGGACTCCGTGATGAAGCTGCAGAGGGTGCAGCTGAAATGCAAGAACCTGCACGAATTCCTGCGGGGGCTGAGCCCGGGAATCCTGGATCGGCTCTACAACCACCCCGCCACCTGCCTGGCTGTGTTCCGGTGCGTGGGCTCACACACACCCCCTCCCGGCCCCCCGGCGGGATGGCTGGGTCTGAGGAGGCGAAGGGGCAGACTGGGAGGATTGTTCCAGCACTGTCCACTAGGGGGTGGCTTGGCCCTGAGAGAGGAGTTCGGGCTGGATGGGGTCTGTTCTAGCCTGGGGTTCCCATACAGGGGTGGGGATTGGGGAGGTTTCTTAGGTCAGATATCAGTAATCGTTGGCTAATTCTGAGAGATGGAGGAATGGTCGGCCTGGATCTAGCCTGGTATCCTGTCACCCTGCACCAAACCTGTGGGCCCATCTAGCCCGGTATCCCGCCGGCTCCCTTACCACTCCAGACCAGACCTCTGGGCCCATCTAGCCCGGTATCCCGCCTGCTCCCTTACCACTCCAGACCAGACCCCAGGGCCCATCTAGCACGGTATCCCGCCGGCTCCCCTACCACTCCAGACTAGACCTCTGGGCCCATCTAGCACGGTATCCCGCCGGCTCCCCTACCACTCCAGACCAGACCTCTGGGCTCATCTAGCCCAGTATCCCGCCGGCTCCCCTACCACTCCAGACCAGACCCCTGGGCCCATCTAGCCCGGTATGCCACCTCCCTGCCATGCCAGATGAGGTCAGACCCGTGGACGTGTCTAGCCCAGGTGCACCCTAGTCAAGCTGTCCTGTCGAGCGCCCCTGGGGGCCTGTCCTTGTGCTTTGTATTTTGCAGTGAGCTGCCGGGATTGGCCAAGAACTATGTGATGCGGATGCTCTTCCTGGAGCAGCCCCTCCCCCAGGCTGCTGTGGCATTGTGGGTAAAGAAGGAATACGTCAAGTGAGTCCGGGGGCTGGAGGGCCATTGAAGTGGCCTGGGTGGGGTAGATGGAACTTTGAATACTGATCTGGGGTCACCACTCCCCAGTCCCCCTGGCCAGGGGCTGGATCAGGGCTGGCGCCACCTAGAGGGGAAAGGCCCATTCCCCACCTCCCTGAGCCAGCCAGTCCCCCTGCCCTGGAATGGAGTCGACACCCCCTAGAGGGGAAAGGCCTGTGTCCTATTCCTTGCCCCCCAAGCCAGCCAGTTCCCTGCCCTGGGGCTAGAATGGAGCCAGCGCCCCCTAGAGGGGAAAGGCCCCGTATCCCATTCCCCACCTCCCTGAGCCAGCCAGTCCCCTGCCCTGGAACAGGATTGGAGTCGCACCCCCTAAAGGAGAACGGCCCCATATCCCATGGGTCAGCCAGTTCCCCAATCGAGTGACCAGTGCCAGAGGAGGTCATAAACTTCCCATAATGCATCTCACTGTTTGTGGTCACCCCATGCTGCCAGATCCCTTCCTGACCCCCCCCTGCTGGGGTCCCAGCCCCTGCCCTGCAGCCTGGAGGTGGCTGCAGGCTCTCGGCTCACTCGCGCTTTGGTCCCTCCGCAGGGAGCAGGAGGAGAGCTCCGACGTGCTGCTGGGGCTGCGGCTCTGGCACACCCAGCTGCTGCCGGGGGGTCTGCAGGGGCTGGTCCTGAACCCCATCTTCAAGGAGAACCTGCGCATCGCCTTGCTGGGCGGGTGAGAAGCTGGGGATGGGGGCGGGGGGAAGTAGCCTCATGGATGCCAAGGTGCCCTGCGCAGTGGGGCTGGGAGTTCCTAAGGGAGTTAGGTGCCTGCCTTCTATTGACTGACCCCTTGGACTGCCAGTGCTGGATACCTGATTCCCCCTGGAAACCCCAGCCGTGAGCAGCGCAGCACCCCCAAAGGGCAGTCACTAGCCTCGCTGTCTGGAGGGGGAAACTGAAGCACAGAGAGGGGACAGGATCCACTCATTACAATACAAATCATTGTCAGGACTGGGAATAGAACCCAGGAGTCCTGGCTCCCAGCCCCCCTGCTCTAACCCACTGGACCCCACTGCCCTCCCAGATCTGGGGATAGAACCCAAGAGTCCTGATGGATCACTGAGATCAGAATAGTTACTTAATTAGATCTGGTCTCTATGCCAATTAGAGTCATTTAGTGTAGTCCAGTAGGTAGAGTTGGGGGGAAGGGTTGGGGAACCAGGATTCCTGGGCTCTATGCATACCTCAGGTTGGGGGTAGTGGGGTCTAGTGGGTTAGAGCAGGCGGGGCTGGGAGTCAGGACTCCTGGGTTCTATCCTCAGTTGTACCACTGCCTTGCTGTGTAACCTGGGGCGAGTTGCCATGGAAAAGTCACCTGCAGTTGACACCTGTGTCTGCTGAGTGGCGCTGCTGCTGAGTGAAGTCAGCAGAAGGCTTGTGTTCATGCCAGGCTGGGTAACTCCAGCAGCGCGGCGCGGGTTTAAAGAGCCGGTGCCTATTTGATCACAGCTCCATCAGGTGGCCTGTTCTGACCCTGGCGAATCCATTTTGTGTCTCGCCCCCGATTCTAGGGGCAAGGCCTGGTCCGATGACACCAGCCAGCTGGGGCCAGACAAGCACGCGCGGGACGTCCCGTCGCTGGATAAATATGCCGAGGAGAGATGGGAGGTGAGTGCTGGTAAACCCCCTGTGCTGACCCCAAGAGAACCCAGGAGTCCAGGCTCTCAGCCACTACCCTGTTCTAACCACTAAACTCCACCCCCCTCCGAGAGCTGGAGATAGAACCCAGGAGTTCTGACCCCCAGATCCCTGTGCTCTAACCTGCTAGATTCCACCCCCCTCCGAGAGCTGGGGATAGAACCCAGGAGTCCTGGCTTCAAGCCCCCCCTGTACTAACCACTAGACCCCAATTGACTCAAGTGGGTGCCATAAACATTTCCCTAACACCGCCAGTACAAAGTATCCCAAAGCACTTTGCGTACTTCACATCCTTTCACCCACACACTGAGATGCAGCCACCTCTGGGGTGGGGCCGCTGGAGAACAGCCGCATCACAGCACTGCACAGGGATTGCTCACCTTGTGCGGAAATGCAGCCACTTCTGGAGTGGGGCGGCTGGGGAACAACCGCATGGCGACGTGGCAATGGGTTCAGGAGGGATTTTTGCCATTGACTAGTCCAGGGGTGGGCCAACGTTTTGGCCCGAGGGCCACATCTGGGTGGGGAAATTGTATGCAGGGCCGGGGCAGGGGGTTGGGGTGCGGGAGGGAGTGTGGGGTGAGTACGGTGTGCAGGAAGGGGCTCAGGGCAAGGGGTTGGGGCAGAGGAGGGTGCGGGGTATATGAGGGGGTTCAGGGCAGGGGGTTGGGGGTGCAGGAGGGGTGCGAGGTGTGGCAGGGGACTTAGGGCAGGGGGTTGGGGTGCAGGAGGGGTTCGGGCTCTGGCCTGGCGCAGCAGCGGCGTGCGCCAGGGCCAGGGCAGGCTGGGAAGCGGCCGGCACCATGTCCCTACGGCCCCTGGAGGGCATAGGGGGACAGAGAGCTCCGTGCGCTGCTCTTAACTGTGGGTACCTCCCCTGAAGCTCCCATTGGCCGCAGTTCCCCATTCCCGGCCAATGGGAGCTTCAGGGGAGGGAGGTGGTGCGGCCACTTCTGGGAGCAGCGCGAGGTCAGCAGTGCCATGGGGGTGGCGATCCCACAGGCCGGATCCAAAGCCCTGAGGGGCCGGATCCAGCCCGCGGGCTGTAGTTTGCCCACCCCTGGCCTAGTGGAACAGGGTTGAGAGGCCCTCTGGTGGCAGAAAAGGGCAGCACCTGCAAATGGGGTGCGTGTCTGGAGCGTTTCTGGTTGCTGACCCGTCCATGTGTCCATCTCCTGCTGGCCCAGGTGATCCTGCATTTCATGGTGGGCTCCCCCAGCGCCGCGGTCAGCCAGGATCTCGCCCAGCTCCTCAGCCAAGCCGGGCTGATGAAGAGGTGAGTGGGGACATGGGGTCTTTCCCCTCTCGGGGGTGCCGGCTCTGATCCAGCCGCAGGGCTGGGGACTGACTGGCTTGGCAGGGAGAATGGGACGCGGGGCCTTTCCCCTGCAACCAGCCCCCTTCTCCGGCCACTTAAGGAAGGAGGCCGAGAGCTGGACAGGCCAGGGACCCCCCAGCTCCCCTCTGCCCCCTAGTGGCTGCTGTAGTGACCCAGCCTGCAGTTGCGGGGGGTGCTGAGTCCTGATCCCTGTCTCTCCCGCCCCCCTTCAGCAGCGAACCCGGAGAGCCCCCCTGCATCACCTCCGCCGGCTTCCAGTTCCTGCTGCTGGACACGTCCTCCCAGCTCTGGTACTTCATGCTGCAGTACCTGCAGTCCGCTGAGGTGAGATCTCCTGCCTGCCCCAGTGCCTGCCCCCTTTGTGTCTCCCCCCAGGCCCTAGAGCCCCCCACTGCCTCCCCCGGGAGTAATCCCCTTCTCCCCCCACTATCCCCCTCCCCCCCCAAACTACCTCCCCACTACCCAGCAGCTCTGCCTCTTGCATCCGTGCCCCCCCCCAGGCTGTTTTAACCCCTCGTTGTCTCCCCTGCAGACCCGGGGCATGGACCTAGTGGAGATCCTGTCCTTCCTCTTCCAGCTCAGCTTCTCCACCCTTGGCAAGGTAGGTGGGGAACCTCCTGCTCTAACCACTACACCCCACTCCCCTCCCAGAGCCGGGGATAGATCCCAGGAGTCCTGGCTCCCAGGCCCCTGCTCTTGAGCAAATTGATTTAACTGGGGTTTGGATCAGCTGAACAAGGCAGAAGGAAAACACAGTAGGTTCTATCATGAACCTCTACATGGGAGACCTGCTGGCTGTTCGTTCCCTTTTACAATCATAGCGTCGGAGAGCCTCACAGGGAAAGGGTATCGCGCCCATTGCGCAGCTGGGGAAACTGAGGCACAGAGCAATGAAGCAGCTTGCTCCAGGTCACGCAGGGAGTCAGGGAATTGAGACCAGATCTCCTGAGCTCCAGCGCAGTGCCCGAACCACTAGACCCTCCTTCCTTTTGCTCCTGCAACACATGGTAGAAAACATCTACAGGGACATTGCTGCTGCTGAGAGGAGAGGAGGGGAGTTAAGGGGAGCTGCGTGAAATTGACCCTGCTGGTCAATTTCAGGCTGTGGGGGGAGAATCCGGATGGGTGTTGGGCTGTGAAATCGTCCCCCCAAGGGGGCAGGGCTGGGAGCCCCCTGGCTGGGACATGTAGGATCAGACAGGGCAGAGCTGTGGGGAGCGATTCTCAGGGGATTGATAATATGGGAGCCTCACTGGGGCTTCCTTAAGTCTGGAAACAAAGGGTCTTTGCTTTCGCCCCCTCCCAGGATTACTCGGTGGAGGGAATGAGCGACTCGCTGCTCAATTTTCTTCAACACCTTCGGGAATTTGGTCTGGTCTTCCAGAGGAAGGTATGTGGAGAAGGACTGAGGGGCACCGGCAGAGCTGGGGTGGGGGGACCCCAGGGCTGGGTTAGCAGGGGGCTGTGGGTTGGAATTGGGGGGCACTGGCAGAGGTAGGGTTGGGGGAGGTGGGGGCTGGGCTAGTGGAGGGCTGTGGGTCATGATTGGGGGGCACCAGCAGAGCTGTGGGAGGAGCCCAGGGCTGGGCTAGCAGGGGGTTGAGGGTTGGGATTGAGTGGCACTAACAGAGGTGTGTGGAGTTGGCGGGAGGGGGGGGTTGGGCTAGTAGGGGCTCCGGGTCAGGGTTCAGGAGCACCAGCAGAGCTGTGGGGAGCTGGGGGGGAATCTGGAGGCTGTGGGTCGGGGTTGAGGGGCACTAGGGGAAGCTGGGGGTTGGGCTAGCAGGGGCCGTGGGTCGGGGTTGAGGGGCACCAGCAGAGCTGTGGGGAGTTGGGGGGGGGATCTGGGGGCTGTGGGTCGGTGTTGAGGGGCGCTGGGGACTGTGGGTCAGAGTAGAGGGGCACCAGCAGAGCTGTGGGGAGGTGCGGGGAGGTTGGGGCTGGGGTAGCAGGGGGCTGCGGGTAGGGGTTGAGGGGCACCAGCAGAGCTGTGAGGAATTGGGAGAGATCTGGGGGCTGTGGGTCGGGGTTGAAGGGCACTGGGGGGAGCTGCGGGTCAGGGTTGAGAGTCTCTGCAGACACCCTGCGTTCCCCCCCTTGCAGAGGAAGTCGCGGCGCTATTACCCCACCCGCCTGGCCATTAACTTGTCCTCAGGAATCTCCGGCACCACCACGGACACCCACAACCAGGGCTTCGTTGTCGTAGAGACCAATTACAGGGTCTATGCGTACACAGGTCAGAGGTCAAGGGCCGGGGGTCACCCACCTGGCTAGTCTCCGACCCCCTATCCCCTCCTCACTGCAGCTTCCTTCAGAGCCCAAGGTCAGCACAGGGGAGTGTGGGAGTAAATGAGAACAGCAGCTGCTGCTTCACAGGCCAGAATCATGGGGGGAGGGGGGAAAGTCAGGACTCCTGGGTTCTATCCCCAGTTCTGGGAGGGGAGTGGGGTCTTATGGTTAGAGAAGGGGTGGCTGGAAGCCAGGACTCCTGGGTTCTATCTCCAGCTCTGAGGGGAGTGGGGTCTAATGAGTCAGAGCAGACAGGGGCTGGGAGTTAGGACTCCTGGGTTCCGTTCCCAGATCTCTGTGACCTTGAGGGGCACATGCCCTTTCCCGTGCCTCAGTTCCCCCCCCAACACAGGGTCAGTGATCCTGACCCCAGTGTGTAAATGCAGGGAGATCTATGGGTGGGATCCCCCATATGCTGCGAAGGGTGATGACTCCCTGGGGAGCACTGATTCCATGGGATGGTGCTGGCCATGCCTCCAAGGGGCGGGGCTTCCCTAGATAAGACCACAACCTGATTGATTGTCTCCTATCCGCTGCTGTGCCCCGCCCCGCCCCAGACTCGGAGCTGCAGATCGCGCTCATCGCACTGTTCTCCGAGATGCAGTATCGCTTCCCCAACCTGGTGGTGGCCCACGTGACCCGCGAGAGCGTCCAGCAGGCCATCGCCAACGGCATCACGGCCGAGCAGGTGAGAGCCGGGGGCAGGGGCCATGGGATCACAGAGACCCGGTGAGGGCTCCGACCTGGGACGGGATCGCCCCGAACCCAAGCAACGGGGCTCCCAGCTTGCCCCTTGGGGGCAGAAACGGATCAAACATTTCCTGCTTTGGATAGCCCAGCCCCTTTCTCTGCACCCCCACTGGGAGGCAGGACTCCTGGGTTCTATTCCCAGCTCTGGGAGGGGAGTGGGGTCTAGTGGGTTAGAGGAGGGGGCGCTGGGAGCCAGGACTCCTGGGTTTTGTCCCCAGCTCTGGAAAGGGAGTGGTGTTTAGTAGTTAGAGAAGGGTGAGGGGTGTCTCTGAGGCATCATATGGACCCACGCTCACCCCTCCGACGAGACAGTCTGGTTACGGGGAAGGATCATCCAAGGCGGGGTTGTACCCCAGCCCTGGGGGGAGGGACAGGCTGTGGGTGGCTGCTAGGGGGTGCCGGCCGGTTACAATGTCCCCTCTGCCTGCAGATCATCCACTTCCTACGGACCAGGGCACACCCTGTGATGCTGAGACAGGTGAGGAGCTGGGGGGCTGGGAGTCAGGACTCCTGGGTTCTATCCCCAGCTCGGGGAACGGAGTGGAGTCTAATGGGTTAGAGCAGGGTGGGGTGGGAGGTGGGAGCCAGGACTCCTGGGTCCCCACTGGTGACAATATTTCCCTAACTCCTAGGGGCTGGAGTGAACTAGTCAGGGCAGAGATGAAAGGGGCTGAGCTAGAAGACAGAGGTCATAGACGGAGCAGGGCAGGTGAAGGACGGGGGTTAGAGACAGGGGAGGGTCCAGAGACATAGTGGGCAGAGGGGAGGGGCAGATACCATAGAGATCAGGGCCCTATGGGTGCCTAGATGGTCTCTATCCTTGGGAGCTGGGGATTGGTCGTGGGACCAGTAGCTGCTGAGTGACTCCTCGCCTGCTCCCCCCGCAGACCCCCGTGCTGCCCCCGACCATCACGGATCAGATCCGGCTCTGGGAGCTGGAGCGCGACCGGCTGCGCTTCTCCGAGGGTGAGTGTCGTGGGGGAAGGGCTGGACACTGGGGGGGCCAGCAGCAGGGGAAGGGATGGTGCCCTGATGGAGTCTGATGGGTTTTTTCCTCCCTCTCTGCCCCATTCCCCCTTTCATCTCCCTCCTCCATCCCACTTATCCATCATTCATCTTCCCCGCCTCATTCTCCCTCCATCCTTCCCTCCCTCCTTTTTCCCCTCCTACTTATCCATCTGTCTGTCCTCATCCTCCTCTCGGCCTCCTCTTCCTCCTCCATTCATCTCTCCTCCTCTCCATCCTCATCTCCCACTCCACCCCTTTCCCCCCTTTATCCATCCATCATTCCTCTTTTCTGCCCTATTCCCTCTCTCGTCTCCCCCTCTTCTTCCACGTCTCCCACTATTCCTTCCTTCCATCATCCCTTCCCCCTTGGCCCCATTCCCTCTCCTTCCATCTCTCCATGTCTCCGACCTTTCCTTCCATCCATCCATCCTGCCTCCTCCACCCTGTTCCCTCTCCTTCCATCTCTCCATGTCTCCCACTTTTCCTTCCATCCCTTCCTCTTTTTCCCCCCATACAGGCGTGCTTTACAACCAGTTCCTGTCCCAGGTGGACTTTGAGCTGCTGCGGAACCACGCCCGGGACCTGGGCGTGCTGGTCTTCGAGAACCCCGCCAAGCGCCTCATGGTGGTGACACCCGCCGGCCACTCCGACGTCAAGCGCTTCTGGAAGAGGCAAAAGCAGAGCTCCTGAGGGGACCCCGTGCCCGGCCCTGAGGACTGGGCTGCCGCTCCCCGACATCTGGTGCAGGGGGGGATCCTGCTGCACTGAGTGTCCAGTGGTTAACTCAGGAAGCTCAGTGCATCTCCAGCAGAGAAGGGGTTAAATTGCAGTGCCTCCCCCTCACCCCTGCACGCCCTTTCCCCCAAACTGGATCTCTCCTTTGGCAGATCTCTTTCCAGCAGCAAAGGGGTTCCATGATGACATGCCCCCCATCCCCCCTGTGGGGGCTAACTGGTCCCATCCCTCTGCATCAGTTTTTGAGGGGCTACTTTGCTGATCACCCCAGAACCCCTGGCTGGGGGTGGAGTTGGATGCACCTTCCAAGATGTGTGGGTCTTCTGCACCTTGACGTCTGTGGGGGGATCCAGGGCTGGGTTATGCTCCTCATGCCCCCCCACCCCTTGATGCTTTCCAGCAGCCAGAGGAGATTTCTCTGGGGCCTTTCTCCCCTAGGGGGCACCAGCTCCAATCCTGCCCTAGGCCAGGGGACAGAGACAAAGCGACTGACCCTGCTTTTGCCGATGGGTGTAAATGAATACCCCCACTGGCGTTAGTGAGGCTGATTCCCCTCTCAGCTGGTGTAAATCTGGAGTAACTAAATTGAAGTCACACCTGATTTGCTCCAGTGGCAACTCTATGCACGGAACTGGAGTGACCGGATTCACACTGGCCAACCGGATCAGAATCCAGCCCTGACTCTACTGCCATCGATGGGCGGCCCTGGATTGACACTGCGCTCAGCATCCTGCCCTGGCTCCAGGGGTCTCTGGATTTACACGAGGGGAACAGGAGAATCCAGCCCAACACCTGTAAATAGTTTTTTGTAACTGTTGAGAGAGAACTGAATAAAGCTCCCATTTGAAAGTTTTGTATTTGCTGGCTGGTGGGGTGTCGTCATTCCTGGCTGACACAGGGTGCCCCCTACAGGCAGGTGTGGTGTAGCAGGGGAGCCCTGACTTGAATTTCCCTGCACCCAGGGGGATATCAACAAGTCCAGGCTGTTAGACGCTGAAGGGCACCCCCTGGTGGAGGGGCTCGGGCCACAGAAAAGCCAACGCAGAATCTAAAACTCTCACCCCAACAAACGTCTCGGCTGGGGGAGCCTGTTCTTAGCGCCTCTGTCCCCCACTGGAGGCCAGCGCTTGCCTCGACTCAGGTCTAAAGAGGGACTTTTGTGGCCGGAGAAAAAGGAGAAAGTTTGGTGAGGGGATGGAAATACTGACAAGGCCATTGTCTACCCCCCTTAGCAGGGAAGGAAGGTTTGGGGTGAAGGCACAGGACTCTGGGGTTCTAGTCCCTCCTCAGCCACACGGAGTCTACTGCAGGAGACGCTAATTGTGTAAAGTCTATGGCCAGTTCCCGTGAAATGTTAGGACGTCCTTATTTCCTTGACCCATCACGCTGACAGAAACAGCTGTACGTAGAGGCCTTGGTTGAACTGGTTTTTGGAAAGCAGGCCTTCGATTGATGGGTACTTGGACTAGTTACATACATATTGTGCCTGGACTGCACAAAACTTTTTCAGACAAGTCAAGGCCCTGGTGACTGGGGGGACTTCCAGGCACAGACTCCTGGAATCCTGCCATCAGCTGTTAGGGCAAGGATGGCAAAACATGGATGAAGGAAAGGTTACACCCCCTAAAGGGATGCAAGGGAGCGATCATTTTCTATTAATCCGTGTCTGTCGCTTACCTTTTGCTTTTCTTATGGTCTAACTTGTGGGCCTAACAGTGTCAATGGGGACTGGCGAGAAAGTTTCACCCTAAAAAATTTTTGACTGGAAAATTAGGTTGTCAGTGAAATGAATTTTATCTTCAGCCATTTACTTTCTGTGGGAAATTTTGATTTGGTCAAAAAACCCAGATGCCCGAAAAACAAAGTATTGCAGTTTTAAAGCTTATGTGAATTCTTTAAGCTTGATGTGCTTTAGTTTTCGGCAGCATCTCCACAAAAGCCACACAGGCCTGGTGTAGCTTAGAAAGATTTGCCAGTTTATACTGGTGCAGACACAGTTCTACCCATTTAAAAGTGCCTGTGCTGGTGTGTCTGTTCTTCACACTGGAAGGGAAATAAGTTTTACTGGTGTGAGGCACCTTTATCCTGGTACAGCTTCATCCACATTGGGGCTGTGGTGTATAACTATATTGGTGGGGGGGAAATCACACCCCTAACTACCATAGCTAGAGCAGTATAACTAGGTAGATCAGACCCCAGCTGGGGTCTGTAGACATTTGTATTCAAATATCTCTAATGGTGAAAGGAGCCTTGGTAGCCACACAGAGTAGCAGTATCACGGTTAATCTCTTAAAAATAATTGTGCTTTAGCATCAGAGTCAGAGCTTCAGGCTGCAAGAGTCGGGCTGTTGGTATAATCTGGTTGCTTTGTGCTGATTTCAATCAACCCTGGGGGATGGAAAAATGCAACTGATACTTAAGTACAGGCACCTCATGAATATTAGCAACTGAGGATGTCTATAGCCTGTGGTCCATATTGTAGAAGTGTGATACTGTGAACAGAATTGATCTGGATTGGAATTATGTGGGCCCCCCCCCCCCCCTTTTTTTGTACTGTGGTAGAGGAATAGAATTTGCTTTGACACCAAGGCACACGAGTAACTTTATTGTTAAAAATAAAAAAATCTTTATTAGCTTTGTTAGAGAAAAGGACACTTATGAGAATGAAGGACGCCCTTTATAAATATGTCTGAACAAAAATACTTAGCACAGAGAAAATGTTAGGAAAATAATGTATCCAATTAGAAATAAACATTGCAGTAGAAAAATAATATACGTAAGGAAGTAACTAAGCTGTGTGGGGCAGAGCTCTCTTTTTGCACAGTGCACATGACTTGGGGCTCTTGGGTACTAATACAATACAAACAATTAAGAAAAAGAATTGAAGAGATACGTGCTTCAGTGTTTGCAGGATGGGGAACTTCGCTAAAGACGTGATAAGGAGGAAGAGTTTCTATGTAAAGGATAAACAAGATTACTTATCACTGGAAGTCCAAACTGATAAAAATATTATAGGACTATATTGACATTGGGGGAGAGAGGGATTCTTTGGGAGAAGCAACAGTGAATCAATTATTCTAATACTGCCTTGTAAATTAAGGCCTTTATCCAGAAAAAAAAAATTGAACAAGTGCTTAATGTAAACGCGGTGACTATTCCCATTGATATCAATGGCATGTGTGTCTAGCTGGACAAATGCACACATCTATGGGCTGGTCCACACTAACCCCCCACTTCGAACTAAGATACGCAACTTCAGCTACGTGAATAACGTAGCTGAAGTCGAAGTATCTTAGTTCGAACTTACCGCGGGTCCAGACGCGGCAGGCAGGCTCCCCCGTCGACTCCGCGTACTCCTCTCGCGGAGCAGGAGTACCGACGTCACGGCGAGCACTTCCTGGATTGATCCCAGAAGATGGATTGCTTACCGCCGGATCCGGAGGTAAGTACAGACGTACTCTTAGTTTAGTACAAATTCCAGCAGGGCGGAATTTCAAAGGCGATAGTATGGTAACCTGCGTCAATATTTGGGAAGTAAGTTGAGTTCATCAGTGGGGACGTGAAGAAAGCACTGGGGTGCAGGAGTGAGGCAAAATGCTCCACCAAGGAGAAGTCATGACGACAAGCCAAGAAACCAGAAATTCTTCAGGTCACAAGACAACAAAGGAGCTCATGTGATAGGAGAAAAAACAAACCAACCCAAATATTTAGAAACAATATAAATTAGAGCAGTGATAACTCTGACTGAGGTGCAAGCCACAAATGGCGCTTTAATGTGTCTCTCCTGTGAGTCTTTGCAGCACATGATATTAAAACACCGTGATTTAATTATTAACCAATGTTATTAACCAATGAAGTTATTAAATTATTTGCACTGAGAATAATTATAAACTAAATATTCCCCGTCATTCCCACACCTGTGGCTCTTTCAGGTGATGCTGGTGGCTAATTGGGCTCCTGAACCACTGAGCTCTGAGTATCACTGAGTTAGAGACTCACAACAAGCCGAGTTCTGTACAAGCCGACACAGAGATGGGGGCTGCTGAGCTATTAGCATCGGATTTTAGATGCTCTTCATTGATTTATTTGGATTAAGTAGCACAGAAGCGACTGTAATTGGTCTCTACCACAATGAAGCCCTGGTTGTGGGTGTCCGTGGTGGTGCCAGAGATTCCTGAGGACAAGTTAATGGCCAGGCAGGTGGGGTAATAGCGCCACGACTTCCTCTGCAAGGGGGAGAATGCGGGGTGTCTGCAGAGAACCTCCTCCCATGCACAGCTCTGCTGGTGCCCCTCAACCCCAACCCACAGCCCCCTGCTATCCCAGCCCTGAGCTCACCTCTCCCGGGTCCCTTCCATGAGGGCAGTACCGGCAAGAAATTATTTCTATTTGCACCACTGACAAGAGATCAAACTACATTAGCACAGCGGTCCCTTCTTCTGGCTTTGAAAGCTACGAATTTTGCACAGGGGGAGTTTGTTGCTGCTATAATCTACTGGGACTGCCCCTGGGATACTGAAGATCTTGTCCCCCTCTGTGGGGAGCCGTGGATGCAGAAGGGGAAAGATGCTAAGTCTCAATTGTGGATTGATCCTTTCACTCTGTCCCTGACCCGTCTGTGCCAGAGCAGTGACTCCCCTGCGCTCTGCTCCCATCTCAGAGCCGCTCCCCATTCAGAGCCGGAAAGGTGGAAGTTGCCTGATTCCCTCTCCAGCTAGAGCAGAGTCTGTCACTGACACAATCAAACCCTCCGCCAAGGACTCAGCTCTCAGCGGTCGATTCTCTTTCCGCAGTGAGTGCGACTAGATCAGTGGTTCCCAAACATTAACCTGTGAACCCCTTTCACTAAAATGTCAAATTTTGTGATCCCCCTCCTAAAAATGAATATTCCCAGGGATTTTCTCGTTTACCTGAGTATAAATTAATTTGTTTTTATAACATGCTTATTACACACAATTATTAATCATTACAGTATTTTTATTACATTATAGAAATGGCAACACTCTTCCAAGCTCTCACTTTCGTAGCTTGTATCACTTTGAATAAGCCTGTTATAAGACAAGGCTCCTATGTTTCATCAAGGAGTATCAGATGTGAACCAGCACGGTTTTAAGAAGCCAACTCAAAGAGTTCCTCCTACACAAGCATTCAGATCGTGAGCAGTCCAGGCAAACACCGCACGTTACAACAAAGCTTAAACTTGTTCTTCATAATAATTATAAAAACAAGAGTAGCTGCCTATTTAATTTTAAAAACAGCAAAAAATATCCCCCTCCCTTTCCATTTCTGATAAGGAGTCTTGAAGTTTAAATCTCCTCCGTGTGATAGAGATGCTTGCTTTGATCTGCTTAGCTCTTGGAAGTCCAGGGGCTCTGGACTGCTGGCCCTGTGCTGTCCAGGGTCCCTAGGGACAGCTCTGTCCGCCATTAGGGATTTTTTCCCGCAGAACCCCCTGTAACATTTCGGAAACCCTTAGGGGTTCACGAACCCCAGTTTGGGAACCACTGCTCTAGATCCAGACACAGCTCACCCCCAGCTCATCCAGTCTCTGCCTGACAATCCCCAGAGAGTTGTGTCTGTTGCCTGTGTGCTGGGCTGTGATGATTCACCTCACAGAGGCATTACGGGGAGCTGGTGGTGAGCCAGGGGGAGGGAGTCTGTGAGCAGGAAGGGATACATCAGCTTTAACCCAGAGGAGGGGACGAGGGCTGTGGAGTGGAGCAGGGGCCAGTACTGGGATCTCACTTCCCTGCGCAGATCCCCCTCACCCTGAGCTGCGACTCCACCAAGATCCGAGTTTATCTGGACTATGAAGGGAGACAGGCGGCATTTTTTGATGCTAATACTTGGGACTCAATGTTCACTTTACTTTCGGCCTCTTTCACCGGGAGACAATCCACCCATTCTTCTGGATTGGATTCAAGGGACTCCCTGCTTTGTTCACAACTCTGAGCCAAGAACTGGGGCTCATACTCTGTCCCTGAGACATGCCCCATGAAACACACTCCTGCAGCCTCTAGCATCCTACTCTCTACAACCCTGGAGGACCCAGCCAGCCTCTCCCCATAGAGCTGCAGCCATGACCCATCCACAAAGCCATAGAGATAGTTATAAAGAGGGGCTGGGGAGCATCACTCCAGCCATCTCTCTGTCTGGGGGTGCTGTGTGAAGGGCAGAGAGGCCCTCTACACGCTTGGAGACCAACTTTGCCAGGAGTGAGAAAATGCTGCTTTTAGCCTATTTTTACCTTCAACAAATCTCATCCTATGTATTGGGCCAAATTACCCCTTGGGTTTGTCCACAGTGAGAAAAGACATCAAGGTTAAAAAAAAAACAAAACAAAACACGTGCTTTAACTAACATAAAACTAAACACGACTATGCAGCTAGCACAGACACGGACAGTCCTGTTTAAAATCATGCTAGCTGGTAATTGGGCAGAACCAGCTCAGACATTTTTAAATACAGTTGTTAGTCTCTATATGAGGTACACCTCTACCTCGATACAACACTGTCCTCAGGAACCAAAAAAAAAAAAAAAAAAAATCTTACTGCATTATAGGTAAAACCGCGTTATATCGAACTTGCTTTGATCCGCTGGAGTGCGCCCCCCCCCCCCCCGAGCGCTGCTTTACCGCGTTATACCCGAATTCGTGTTATATCGGGTTGCGTTATATCGGGGTAGAGGTGTACTAACGCTATGATTTGCAAAAGTACCAAAGAGACTTAAGACTCACTTTGTTTAGTGTAAACAAAAAGGCCTACCGATATAACTCAAGGACTGTGTTAAGGTCATGCCTGGTAAACAGGACATGTGGAGACAGAAACTAATTTCTGACACACCACTTTTGGTTCATTGGACCTAACTAGTGGACAAAATACTGAGGAGATGAGATATGCTCCCACCCTTCCCTTTTGGGCTCCTTAAAAGAAAAGACTTTAGGAGGAAAAACAACAGCAACGTTGGCTGACAAAGACAAGAGGTCAGTAAGGAGCAAGCTTCACCATCACACCGTCTTCTGAGACCCTGGGGATCCACCAGAACCTCCTTGGGCTTTTGCTGTCCTGTTCCTGAGCGATGTCCAGACCAGTGGGCCGGAGAGAGGGACCAAGATGACATGGCTACATGTACCGTCTCCGACTAATTCCTAAACTGCAATGCGAGATTTTGTCTCCCCACCTCCATGTGCGTCCTTTTACTATCCCACCTTACGTCTTTTCTTTCCCATCCCTCTTCTTTTGCCTTCTGTTAATAGGGAGTCTGCCTTAGCCAACGAAAACTGTGTATTTTGCAACACTGCTGTAAGCCTGTGACAAGAAAGAGGCAGCTAAAATCAATGCCCGATCCCAGCCCAACGCTGGTTCAAATTTACCAGGTCTTGGAGTGGCTAATAAGATCTATGTCTGTGTTTCTCCAGCAGAGGTCACATGTGAGAGGTAACACCAAAGACAAAAGCTGCATTTTCTCTCATTGCTGTTCTTTATTTTTACCTTGTGTGTGTTTTATTGTTTTGTCCAGGGCCGGCTCTAACTTTTTTGCTGCCCCAAGCAGCAAAAAAAAAAGTGCCGCGCCACTGCGCCGAGCCCCCCCCCGCCGGAGCCCGCCCCCACTGAGCCCCGCACCGCCGGAGCCCCTCCCTGAGCGCCGCCCCCCGCCGCGCCGCTGGAGCACCCCTCCCCCCTCGGAATGCCGCGCCGTGCTGCCCCCTCGCCACCCCAAGACTGGCCGCCCCTTACCAGGTGCAGCCCCAAGCATCTGCTTGGTTGCCTGGTGCCGGCCCTGGTTTTGTCTTTTAGGAAGGAGCCGCTCAGACTTTAGGAGTAGCTCCAGGCTCTCTCAACTAACCTTTCCTGTCGTTCTCCCAAAAGAGGATAGTTATTAGCTTCTTTAATATCATATAAAGACTGTCAAACGGAGGTGGTGGGTTCTTTATAAAAAGACTCTACAGCTAAAGGGAAAGGGAACAAGCAATGCTGTTAAAATGAAGCCTTAATACTTTCTATTTCAAATGCTTTAATTGGTTTCCCTTCTTTTCGGTACCTTTCATAAAAGCTTAAAGGGATTTTTAATTGCTATGGGTTTGCCATGGTACTAAGCAGGTTGAGATTTTTGTATACCAAACCCCGAACCTTGTTTAGTAAACTGTTCAATGTTGGACAATGATGAGCCCTTTTTAATCAAGGGTTCACATATTCCATTTAAATTAATATAACATTAATTCTATGGGGAATTTGTCTCAAAACCTTCGACAAGTTATGGTTTGCTATCGAGCTGATAAAACCTCCAGTTTCCATGACACCATCCGATAACTAATATCTGCAATGCTGTTAAACTGTAGTTCTTGACAGCAGGAAATTTAGGAGCAGATCATATAAACTGAGTTGAATATAAAACTAAATATCCCAAGGGAAGCGACTCCCTTGACAGGGATGGATGATGACACTCTTAAAGGTACAATTCCCCACAGACACACGGCTCTGGTCAGTGGATTCCTGGTTTGGGACTCAGGTGATCTGGATTCTAGTCCCAGATCTCCTCACAGACTCACCATGTGACATATGCACCCTGAGGAACCGACTCAGGCCAACTGTTTCCTTCCAAAAGCGAAAGTAAAGTGCAGTTTGAAATGGAAGGGAAAAGGAGTCTTAAAATTATGGAGCTTTTGTAATAAATATTCAATAGATAGAAGAGGGACCAAATATAAGGGGGTTTTATATCAACATTATAGAATCAGAGGGGGAAAGGAGCAAAATCTCAGGCAATTTAATGGCAATATTTCAATAATTAGAGAGAAAAGGGGCCAAATTTGATGGGATTTTATATGAATATTTGAGAATTGAAGGAGGAAAGGCACAAAGTCTGAAGCAATTTTACATCAATATTCAATTAATCAAAAAAAAAAAAAAGGTCATCTGGTGGAACTCATTGCCAGGGAATGCTGTGAAGGCCAAAAATATAACCGGGTTCAAAAAAGAATTAGATATGTTCATGGAGGATAGGTTCATCCATGGCTATTAGCCAAGACGGTCAGTGATGCAAGCCCATGAAGCTGGGGGTTGGCCGACAGGGGATGGATCACTTGATAATTGCCCTGCTCTATTCATTCCCTGTGAAGTATCTGGACGGGCCTCTGTTGGAAGACAGGATACTGGGTTAGATGGACCATTGGTCTGACCCAGTATGGTCGTTCTTATAATCTTAAAATGTGAAGGAGTTTGCAACCCATATTTGAAAATCAGAGTGAAAAGAGACCAAATCTGAATGGATATTTTATCAGTAATTGACCATTGGAGAGAAAAGGCATTTAATCTGAAGTGACAGTTATTCATAGGGGGTTTAACCCCCCACCACATCGTCTGTCCATGATGTGGGGCAATAGTTCAGGCCAACTGTTTTCCTCCAAAACCAGAAGTGCCTGCAGTTTAATATGGGGGGAGACCCCCAGACCGAGGGGATATTTTCATCTGTATTTGAGAATTAGAGGGGAAAGGAGGCAAAATTAGAATGGATTTGAGATCAACATTCAAAAATAGATGAGTGTCGACAGCTGAAGGGATTTTAGAGAAATGTTTGAAAATTTGAGACGTGTCAACATCTGAGGAGCCTTTTGATCAATATTTGATCATTAGACAAAACAGTGACGGAATCTGAGGGATTTCAGGTCAATATCTGAACATATGACAGACGTGTCGGCAGCGGAGGGGATTTTGGAGCAATGGTTGATCACTGGAGAGCACAGCTGACTCGCAGGGATTTTAGATCCATAGTCAATAACTTGGGGGAAGGGGTTACAGCTGAGAGCACTTTCCCCCCATAACCGATCATTAGAAGGTAAAGAGACGAGCATGGGCGGGGGGGGGGGGGGGGTCGGTTGATAATATTATGTCCCTGGGACAGACGCCGCTCGCCAGCCCGGCTCCAGGCACCAGCGAAGGGGGCCAAGGGAAAGGGGCGGCTCGTCCCTCAGCCCCTCGAGCGAAGGACCCGCCGCCGACCTGCGGCAAAACAGCTGGAGCCGGGCCCGCCCCTCACCGGGGTCCCACAGACACTGTGACTGGTTCAGCGTTACATCTTGTAACAGAAACGTGCAATTTCCAGCGAGGCGGCTCCAGCTAAACGCGGGTTTCAGTTTGTACATTTTCCATCAACAAACCTCCACTTCTGAGTCACGCAGCGCTGAGCGGAAACCACAGTAAGGCCCTAAGGCTTGGTCTACACTACCCCCCCTAATTCGAACTAAGGTACGCAACTTCAGCTACGTGAATAACGTAGCTGAAGTTCGAAGTACCTTATTTCGAATTAGTTCAAACTTACCTTGGTCCACACTCGGCAGGCAGGCTCCCCCGTCGACTCCGCGGTACTCCTCTCGGCGAGCTGGAGTACCGCAGTCGACGGCGAGCACTTCCGGGTTCGACTTATCGCGTCCAGACTAGACGCGATAAGTCGAACCCAGAAGTTCGATTTCCAGCCGTCGAACTTGCCGGTAAGTGTAGCCAAGGCCTAAGATGCCACAAGTACTTCTGTTCTTCTTTTCGCAGTAAGGCTGCAGCTGTAACCGCAGCTGTCCCATATCCCCGGCCCGCCCCCCCCGCAGGGCCTGTCACCCAATCCCAGGCCGCGACTGAACGGAATTTGCATGTTTGGCCCCGCCCCGAGCTCTATCGCAGACATTGCGCGTTGCCCCTCTTCCTCCAGATCTCCCCCCCGCGCCGCCGGCAGAGCAGCGGGCGCAGGCCGGTGAGTGTCTGTTACCCCCGGGCCGGGGCAAGGGGGGCGCGGGTCTGAGGGGGGAGACCCGGCCCCAGAGACACGGGGGTATTTGGGGTCGGGAGAAGGGGGCGGGCGGAGACCCAGCCCGGGGTGCAGGGGAAACGGGGCGGGTTGGAGGGAACTGGGAGGAGAAGAGACACATGGGGAGGGGGTGACACGTTGCTGACGGGGAAACTGACTCACTCCGAGTACATGGGGGTGGGGTGGAGGCAGATCACACTGGTCCCAGGGTAATTTCTGGGGGTGCTGATTCCCCACTCGGCTGGGGACCGAGCTACCGATGGGCTCAGCTCTGGGCTGAGGAGACCTGGGGTGGGGCAGATGCAGGGGCTGTGTGTGTGTCAGGCGGGGGAGCTGGAACTGGGGGAGCTGCAGCAGCCCCTGGCTTGAAGAGGTTTCTGTTCTATACAGGATTTACAACTGGCTCTTCTTGGCTATTGCAATGGCGCTCAGCCCCCCCCCCCCCCTGTAGAAATTGTTCTAGCACAGAGGGTGACCAGATGTCCCGATTTTATAGGGACAGTTCCGATTTTTGGGTCTTTTTCTTATATAGGCTCCTATTACCCCCCCCCCCCCCATCCCGATTTTTCACACTTGCTGTCTGGTCACCCTACTAGCACCACTGTCCTGAGGTCAACTTTTAATGCACTTTGCAGCCCCACTCAGGGCCTGCCTGGCTCTCCTAGAGCAGGCGAGTGCCCAGCTCTCCTGTGGCAGGTCTGGGGAAAGCTCGGTACAGATACTAACCGCGCCGGGGAGCCCGGACGAATATTGGTTGGACAGAGGAGCCTGGGGCAGTTTTATCAGAGAGCAGAAAGTGAATCCAGGACACAGCCCTGGAGCTGCAGTGCTAGGGGTGTGGGCTTGGGTCTCCTGTACAGTCTCCCTGCACCCCCTCGTGGCATAACAAGTTCCCTGCATAGAAGCATAGTTGTGGGAACTAGGGGTGCAGAGGGTGAAAAGTTCCGGGTACCGTTAGAACGAAACTAGCATTATGCCATCATTCTTGAGAATCCCGAGCTGAGCTGCACCCGTGTGGTGTGAGCGGGAATTGCGCTTTTTAACATTACTTTTGAACACACATGGTTACAGTTTCGTTAGCATGCTTTCAGCATCCCCACTATAAAAAGTGATTGAGCACCACTGCACGGACGGGCCTGCTACAGACACTGCCTGGCCTCTGGCCTGCTGCCCTTTCTGTATCACAAACCCGGAGGAGGGGGGCGAAGAGAAGAGAAGGATCAGAGCCTAGAATTCAGGGCTTGCCTACAGGGGGACATTCAGCAAAATTAGTGTTTTGATTAGCAAAAGGTGTGACTTTAAAGTGGAGTGGTTAAATGGCATTGAACCCCAAACTAACCCCATAAAGACTTGATTTTACATAGCGCATTAGAGCACATTTAGAAATATTATAATACATTAGAGCAGTGATAACTCAGACTGAGGCACAAGCTGCAAGTGGCTCTTTAATGTGTCTCCTGTGACTCTCTGCAGCACATATTAAAACACTGAGTTAATCATTAACCAATCAGGATGCTTGTATTATGTTATTAACCAATTAAGTTAACTTATTTGCTGTGAGAATAATTATAAACTAAACCACAATTCCCACGCCTGTGGCTCTTTCGGGTGATGCTGGTGGCTAATTGGGCTCCGCAATCACTGAGCTCTGAGTATCACTGAGCTCGAGACTCACAACAAGCCGAGTTCTGTACAGGCCGACACAGAGATGGGGGCTGCTGAGCTATTAGCAGCGGGGTTTAGATGCTCTTCATTGATTTGGATTCAGTAGCCCAGCAGCGTCCAGCTGAGGTTAAAGGGGCTCAACACCAACGTTTGTTTTTAAGCTTTTTATTGTTATTGATGTAAATGTTCCCTGCTGCAGGGATTTTAAGGAGGGGGCTCCACAGTGAGAGGGGTTTAAATGAGCCTGTTGCTGTGTGTGTGTCGGGGGAAGGGGTGGGGAGGTGATCCAGGGGTTGTCACAGTAAGGGAGTTCCTGGGTTTCTGCTAGGGAGGGAGAGTTGTTGGGAAGGGGGGGAGCAGGGTTGTTGCAGGGGGGGTGGCTAGTGAGGGGAGGATGCCGGGTGCAGGCCTGTGCTGGGGGCTATATGGACTGGGGCTTGGTGGTACTGGGCTCAGGGCTGTTGCAAGGGGGTGCTGGGTGGCCATGGGGGCACAGGAACAGCGGGGGCAGGAAGAGGAGGGCTGGCGTAAAACAATAGTTTATGATAAAGTTTGTCCTCACCCCCACCCCGGCACCAACTCCCTTTTGCCGCAGGGCCTCACGGGAGTTGTAGTTCTCTGGTGACCACCCGCTCTGGGCCTGGGGTGCCCTGCTCAGATAGCCTCTCCCACTCGCAGGCGGAGGGGCTGCCTGGTGGAGTTGGCATCCAGCGAGGGAGCGCGGCTCATAGGAAAGACCGAGGAGGAGTGTGAGGAACAAACTACAGTAACTCCTCACCTAACATTGTAGTTCTGTTCCTGAAGAATGCTACTTTAAGCAAAATGTTAAGCAAATCCAATTTCCCCATAAGACATAATGTAAATTGCGGGGGGAGGGTCCAGGGAATTTTTTTTGCCAGATAAGACTTTATACATACACACACACACCCATCTAGATATCTATATATATATTACACACACACACACACACACACACACACACACAAGAAGTTTTAAACAAACAATTAAATGATGAACTAGCACTGGGGTGAGCCCTCAAGGATTAACACGTTGAATGTAACCTCACACTCTACAAGGCAGCAGGAATAGAGGGAGGAGACACAGCATGGCGGAGACAGACACAGAGTGTATATGTGTAGAGAGATGTGCATTGCCCTGGGAGCAGCTCCAAGGCAGTGAGGGGAGGGACACCTGAACTGCCAGGCACTTGATAGCCTGCTGGGCGGCTGCCCCACAGGGAACTTAGGGGAGTTGATAGGGGGGCTGCCGGCCCACCCTGGTTCCAAGCCCCCACCACTAGCTCCAACGGGCTGCACTTCCTGCAAGCAGTGGACAAAGCAGGCAGCTGCCAGACAGTCATAAGGGAGCATTGCGCAATTCTAAACGAGCATGTTCTCTAATTGATCAGCAACATAACGAAACCACGTTAACCCGGATGACATTAAATGAGGAGTACCTGTACCAGGCCTGAAGGGAGACAGGAGCCGTCGGAAGCAGTGTTTGCCCTCGTTCTGTGCTTGCTGCTGGTGGCCCCCCTGGAGACCCAGGCAGAGGCTGGTAAGTTGGGGGGAAGGGGGAGCTTGTTGCTACCCCCAGGGATAGGAGGGGGCGATGTCTGAAGCACTGGAAATGGCTCTGCCTCCCCTCCCTGTCTGGTTCTAACACAGGGGAGGCTGTGGACAGAAGGCCGGGCCTTTGGGGGCGATGCTCAAGGTGTAACACTGGGGCATGCGGGGGGGGGGGGAGATGAGGGGACACCCCAGGGGTGTGCGATGAGGGAGGAACTGGGGGAGGGAAGACTGGAGGTTGGGGGGGCTGTAGTGAAGGGGAGCATGTAGGAAGGAGAACAGTGGGGGGGGGGCACTGGGGCCATTTGGGAGGAACGGGAGCCCCAAGCCTAAGTGAGATGATGAGGCTGTAGGAGTGGGAGCCTGGTGGGTCTCAGACTTGTCTGGTGGGCTTTTGGGGGGGGGCTCTATAGCAAGCGGGGCCCTGGGGTGCCACAGCCAGTTTCCAGGGGGGTAGGGGGTGTCAAGGTCTGGGATCCAGTGGCCACTGCGAGGTTGCACCAGGGTGATAATGACTGGCAGAGGGCTGGACAGCAGCACCACAGCCCTTGAGGAGGGGCTGTGAATGGGGGACACTGAAGTCTATGGGGGTGTGGCTGGATGGCACCATGGCCATTGCAAGGGAGAGGTTTTTCGCGGGGGGGCATGGCATTGGAGAGTCTGAGGGGTTGTTGCTTAGGGAGGTGCTGTGGGTGAGGGGTTGTCAAGAGGGACCCCCCCACCTTCTACAGCCATTGCAGGGGAGCTTGTGGTGGGGACCATAGGGAGCAGGCTTGTGCTGAGGTGACTGTAGCCAAAGTGGGAGGATTGGAGCAAGGGGGGCTGGGGCAGTGTTGTGGGGAGGGCACTACAGCCATTGTGGGGAGGAGGGACCTGGAGTATGCTGGGTCCATAGGGACGGTGGTAAAGGGGTGTAGAGGCTGTAGCAAGTGTGGGACAGGGGTTCCTTAGATCAGTAGTGAGGACTGGGGGTGGGTGTGAGACTTGTGCCATTCCCAGTGAGAGGACATGTAGGGAGGCAGGAGCAGCCACCCCAGGGGAGGTATCAGAGTTTGGGTGGAGGGGCAGCCTGGAGGTGAGGATGGCTCCGGTGAAAGCGAGTGTGTTGGGAGGAAGAGGAGCATGTGTAATTTAAATCCACTTTTGAACAAGTACAACTTTATCCTGCAGATGCCGTGGGGGCCTCAGTGACAAGAAAAATATTTACAAATAGGAAAATGAGATTGAAACTTCAAAGATTAGCAGGGGGATGGTGAGCATAAGATCTGAAATTTATCAGTGTGATTCCCAGGATCACCTTTAGATCCCTTAGTAGAAATATCAGTAAATGCTTTTACAAAGAACAATCCATCTGAAGCTGTGGGCAGCCCTTCTCAATCTGTTTTTAAAAATACTTCAACAGAAACTCTAGACTAGAGTCTATCACCTGATCAGAACACCAACAAAACTGTTCATTGACCCCACTCAGCAGAATCCCCACTAGTGGTCAAACTGACCCACCCCCCACAGGCTAGAGAGAACAGATGCACCCTACAGCATGCCCTAATCAATGACTAATAGACTTGGGCTGTTAGAGACCAGGATGTGGGGGGGAAAGAATTCTCAAGGCTTGCGGCTAACAAAACACTGCAGACAGTCCCCTGATTTATAGGGTTACCAAAAGTCCGGATTTTCCTGGACATGTCCGGCTTTTTGGGCTCCAAATCCCTGTCCGGGGGGAAATCCCAAAAAGCCGGACATGTCCAGGAAAATCGGGACACGTGGGGCCGGCCATGCGGGTGCGCGGGGGCCGGGCCGGCGGTGCGGGGCTGGGCCGGGGGCCTGGGGGCCGGGACAGCGGTGTGGTGCCGAGGGCCGGGCTGGGGACTGGCGGTGTGGTGCCGAGGGTGCTCGGCCGGGGGCCCGGGGACCGGGGGTGCTCGGCCGGGGGCCCGGGGACCGGGGGTGTTCGGCCCGAGCCGACCCAGGCTGGAAACGCCGGGGGGGGCCAGCCTGGGCCACACCTCCTCCCCCCACACCCCTTCTTACCTGCTTCAGGCTTTCTGCGAACATCGCGGGAAGCAGGGGAGGGGGGGGGGAGACTTTGGGGGAAGGGGCGGAGTTGGGGCGGGGGGTGTGGGCGGGGCGGGGGGCCTGTGGAGTGTCCTCCTTTCGGAGGCACAAAATATGGTAACCCTACTGATCTATGCTCAAGAGACTCCAGCTCAGGTCACAGGCCATTTAGGTCTTTATAAGTCAAAACCAACACCTTAATCAACCAGGAAGCTGATAGGCAGCTAGCACAGATTGTAGAGCAGGAGTTTTAATGTGTTCCCCATCCCCCAAACACAACAAAACAAAAGCTCACCAAGTGGGCTGCTAAATTCTGCACCACCTAAAATTTCCAAGTGGTTTTAAGGCTCCAAGCAGTGTGTGTAAGGACAGTCTAGTCTCAAGGTGACAAAGGCATGGAGGATAACAAAGAAACAGTTGTAAAATCCCGTCTGTACATCAGCAACAGAGCCAACGTTACCCTTCCTGCCACCTGATCTTCAGCAAGAACTGGGAGTCTGACAAGATGTCCCCTGCCTCAGATGACAAACTTAAGCATCAAATGCACACCGACCTGGACACCCTCACTACTTCCATATTTTCCAGAGGCTTTTCCCAACCAACATCACCTCAGTCTCATCCACTTTAAGTTACAGCCAGTCAGCTCTCAGTCTCCAGTCTTGTCCAAACAATGACCAGTACAATTGACTGTTCTGGTTGGATATAAGATATAAGGCTACGGGTGATCGACTGAAACCACAACCCATGTCTCTTTGCTAGTCTGCTCAACAGCCTCATACACTCACAAGAAGAAAAGTGACATGGGGTCCATATTGAGAGCTGCCTCCAAGGGACAGAAAGGCTCAGGGTGGTAGAGCTTGAGGGCGAGGGAGGAAGACAGAAGGAATAGCTATGTCCAAGAACACGGTGTGTGGTCTGGGGTTCCCTGAACACTACTTGCTGCCACCCCTTTTTAGTGTCTGACATGACCAGGCCTCCCTGAGCCAAACTAAATCTATTCTGGTCTTCTCTAGATCTCAAAGACTGTCACAATATCTCCAGGGCAGTGTCGGAAGGAGACACTGTGGTTATTCCATTGAACACCTCAAAGATGATGGACGTGCACAAATGGAACTCCTCTAGTTCCACCTGGGAATTAGTTCTGGTCTATAATGGAAAGTCTTATTCTGGGAAACGCACCTTCACAGATCAGCTCACTGTATCCCAGAAGCAGTTCACAATGATGAACGCGAGCAGAGAGTCACAAGGACTTTATTTGGTTACCTTATTCCTGTCTGAGAAATGTGTGGCACTCATCAACCTGACAGTGAGGGGTAAGTTCCACATTGATCCCCCAGATGATCCCAAGTGTCTCTAGGGTCACTGGCCATGGATGGGTGGAGATGGGTGGGTGCTATTTGTACACCAGCACATGTGCTGATTTCCTGGGGAGGTGGTTTCTCATTTTTCAGTTCGCCACGCTGCTAGAGCCCTAACTTCATGTGGCAGGTTAGTGATTGTGAGGTACTTTGCACACAAAGAGCCGTGAATGCCACAGATTAGCAGTGGGTATGAAGACTTTGATGGAGCATGTGCTGGCAAATGACACATCACCAGCTGCACCAAACTCCCATCCCTGGGATGGGGCAGAATGTCCTGCATTTCCAAGGCCTCCTGCGGGTGTGTGGCTAAGAGCAGTGATCAGTTGAGGGGCTGCACTGTATTGAGAATAGCTGCCTGCTGTATGGACACTCCTGGAAGAAGCCTTGTGGCAAATTGGGAGAGTCTGCAGCACTTCCCTTTCCTGCAAGGTGCTTTAAATCCTCACCCTGATCTTCTGTCTTCCAGCTCCTACGGCACCTCCATCGGTTATACCTGGGAACCAAGCTCCTGCAGCCCGTAAGCACTTATTCTTTCCTAGAGCTCTCCCAAAACTCATCTCTAGCACTGTCCACATCGGTGATTCAGTCGGTGACACTTATGTCAGTCTGGGAGGGGCAGGGGTCAGGTCACAACCCCGACAAAAGTACTAGTGTAGACATAGCCTTAATTACCACTGGTATAGTGGCCTCGTCAGGGCATTTTGGTGACAGAGGTTTGGGGCTGCAGCCAGGGGACTGTAGGGAAAGAGGTTGGGGAGCTCATGTTAGGGCTAATGGAAGTGGACTGACATTGGGAAGAGGAACCTGGTGGCTTGTACCAGGGGGGCCTGTCAGCCCAACATTCTTCCCTGCTGCGTGTGCATATTAAATCTGGGGGAGTTGGGGGGCCTCTCCTCCCTTGCGAGCTCTGTTTGACAACTCCTCCCCCTCTCCTGGAGAGACATTGCTATTTTCTGCTGATAAGGGAGCAGAGGACTCCTTTCCCCCTTCCTTTGCCTCCTGCTCCTCAGAGCTCACCTCTGGTTACCTAGCGACATGCTCCCTCTGGCTACAGGTTACAGTATTAACAGCTTTGGACAGTGATGTGTCATTTCCAACCATCATATTAGCTGGCAAATTCTTAAGTACCCCAATCTTCAAAGTATGCTTTAATCCTTCCCACTCCAATTCAGTGAGTGCTAAGGGGACTTTGACTCCCTGGTACCTCCAATTCCTCTCCTTAGGAGTCTTTCATTAGTGCTGTCATATTGGACCACCAGGTCTACTGTAATAAAGTTAAGACTAGCTTTCTATTTAAAGCTTGACTCTAAGTGCTCTAAAATCAGCATGGTTACTCAGATCGCCTTAAACTTTGGTGTGCCACTAGGATGTGTTGGGTAGGGTTAGTGATACAAGTTTGGGGTCGACGAAAGGGTTCTTGAAATAAAGCCCCCTGAAAAAAAAAACCCAGCTTTTCTTAAATGTTGGTAGAATCTGTTAACCTTACTGATTGAGTGCCAAGACCTGGGGATCAAACCATGGTTCTGAATGTGACCCAAATGGTCTTCATCTATCAACATTTACCCCAGCCAGTGTATGGCACGTGTACCTCTTTGGGGGAGCAACATTGAAAATGAAATGTAAGAAAGAGTTTAGCTCTCTAGACAGGCAAAGGCCCAATGTTCTTAAGGCACACAAACTAATCAGATTACATTGAGGATGTGGAGAGAGACATCTACAGAGTTTGTAGTCTTGAAACCCTCACTGTAGCTGGATAAGCAGTAGTTCTTTGAACTTGACCCACCCAACCAGTGTCAGTTCAAGTCCCATCTCAGGCAGAAGTCTGGAGAAATCTGAATGTATATGGCTAAAATCTGTCTGATTGCATTTCCCAAAACACCGCCCCCCCCCCCCCGGAGTATTTTTTTCTAAAAAAAAAAAAAAAAAAACATGTGAATGCTTGCTGGGAGGGGGAACTGTCGGTGGAGAAGTGGAGGTGAGAGAGGTTTGGGTTTGCAGTGGAGGGAGGAAGATGGATGAATGTGGGGGAAGAGAAGGGCTGGGGAGCTCAGGTGAGGAGATAGGGTTAGAGGGAGTGGAAGGGGAACCTGGCATTAGGTAGGTGGAGGGAAGGGGAAGGGAAGGAGGTTGAGCTCTTCTCCCTATCTTCAGGTGAGCTGGGATCTGGGGGTTTCATACCCAGCTATGGAGCCTGGCCCTCATCCCTGCCCTCCTCATGCGAGCCAGGATCTGGGGGAAACCCTGCTTCTGTGGGTGTGGTGCTAAGAACATGCATTCTGGGAGCATGCACCAAGAACACACTGCTGACACACACTGAGGTGTACAGAACTGGCATTCCCGCTGCAGATCACAGGCTCTCCAACCCTGGGGAGGTGGGATGGGAATATCCCCGGGAGCAGGGCACGTCTCAGAACTATTGTTTCAGGCTGTGTTTATCTCCATAGTGTGTTCTCATTCCACTGAGAACAGCTCATTGAGATGAATGAACCACTTCACACCTGAGCCACCAGTGCTGCACATGGACATGTGGAGCTTCTTCCCTCTATCCTGCCTAAGATGTCCCCCGTTTTCAGCATTATCCTGTGCTGGAGAGCTGGATAGAGCAAAATAGTTGCTGATGATTAATCGAATACAGGATTATAGCGGAGCACCAGCCCTGCTATAATGAGGATTGACATTGTTGTTTAAAGGACGATTCTAAGTGCTCTAAACTCTGCATGCAAACCTGGGTTGTGTTGAAATTTGGCGGGCCTCAGTTTCCCCACTTGTGCAATGGGGATAATTTTCTCTTCAAGATCTACTGATGAAAAGTAAGAGCTAGGTCTGATCATTTTCTGGGTGCAGGAGCATCTAAACTGCACATCTACATGGTAACTACAGCTGCCTAAATGACCACCAACTCCTACCAACATTTCTTTGTTCAAAACACTAAAAACTTAAATGGCAAAAAACCTTAATTGACATAGTTAAGGTTGCTCAGTGATCACTTGTGTTGTTCCAGAACATTCAGTTCAGCAGAACACAAAATGTCTGAGAGCCAGGAAATACAGAGTTGTGGGTTAGGCTCACCCTGCTCTCTGAGCGATGCCCCATGTGGCCACAACACGTACTCGCCCTGTGTCTTTGCACTGTACTGAACAGGAGCTACCTACATCTGCCTGACACTCAGCCTGCTGCGCAGAAAGAACATCTGCTAAGTTTTACAACCACTTCAGTCCCATTTGCAAACCACTCACCCCAAAGCTCATGTTAGCACTTCTCACTGTACTTTCTTTTACCCTTCATTAAACTCCAACCACACTCATCTCCCACCCAACTGACAACTTCCATAGCAAGAACACCCCCTAGGCCCTGCTACTGACAGTCTACACACAGCGCTGAAGTAAGGCACACATGCACATCTTTCCATTCATCACACACCTGTGGGTCAGGAAAAGGGGCTCCCAGCCTCCCAGATCACAACTCTGCCCATCATTCAGTGCAGCTACCCCAACACAGTGACTGCAGCTGATGTGCATGCAGATAATTCCCTGTGGCTATTGCCAGCTCCAAGAGGCAGAGTTAAGGTTGCACGAGCATTTGCTTTAACTCTGTATTTCCAGTTTTTCATGAGTTTGAGGCCTGGTCTACACTACAGAGTTAGGTTGACGTAAGGCAGCTTACACTGACCTAACTGTGTGAGCATCTACACTACAATGTTCCTCCTGCCAACGTAACTTGCCTGCTACGCAGACCTAATAACTCCACCTCTGGGAGAGGCATAGCGCTTAGGTCAATGCAGTTAGGCTGTTGCTTCCATCTCCTGTTGCTGCCTTTGACAGCCCTAGCTGACAGCCCTGCCCTGGCAGCAGGGCTCCAGCGGTCAGTGCCAGCGACAGAAGGAGGGTAGTGTGGACATAAACAGCTGATTTAATAACTGTGGTGGCTGTAGTGTAGTGTAGACAAGCCCTGAGTTTTGCTGAACTCTGTTATCTAGAAGGGCTGAGCGATCAGCAGGGAATGTTAACTCTGCACCCTCCCCCACCCCCATTAAATTATCTGTATTACAGCAGTGGCTAGAGGCCCCAGCTGAAGTCAGGGCCCCTTGTGCTTGGCACTGAACAAACACATGGGAAGAGCGAGCTCCCCGAAGAGCTCACAAGTGTAAGAGACCAAAGGAGGGGCAGAGGAAAGGGAGGATTGTCCCCATTGTGCAGATGGGGAACTGCCCAGAGAGACTGAGTGACTGGCCTGAATTGCCACAGGGAGGCTGTGGCAAAGCCAGGAATTGAACTTTGGTCTCTCAAGTTTTAGACCAGAAGCTTAATCCCAAAACTGTCTTCCTTCTTCCCACCTTGGCCTTCTGATCCCTCGATCTCTGCAGGCTGCCCTCAGATTCAATGGCTAGTCACAGGCAATCTTGCAAAGACATTAAGGAGATTTTTTTTAAATCCCTCCAGCTATGCTCACTGCTCTCACTTTTGCACAGCACCTGTCTCCTGTCAGCAAGTCCCTCATGGCCCCCCCCTTCCTCAGATATTGACTCCAGGGGTAGATATTGATCTGCTCTGATCTCAAACTGCCAATTTTACAGTGTACTTTTTAAATAAAAGCAACCTGTGGAACTTCTCTGCTGCAGGATGTTAGAAGCAACTACCTTGGATTCGAAGAAGGTCTTCTCTGAAGTGCAGTGACATCAGCTAAATTTAAGTGCTGTTCATCCTCTGACTCCACAGCCAAGACTGATCACTAGCTAACTGAAAATCCAGCAGGAACTCCTCCCTGTCCCCATCATATTGCACAATAAGATTCGTTACGGAGCCATGTTAATCCACATGAATCCTGGCATTTTGCAGCCTTCCAACCAAATGAAGGCAGAGGTGGCTGTGTGTATATACCTGTTCTCCAAATGGGTTAACCTGACTTCTGTTCTGTTTGGCTTGATTTCAGATCCAGCTTTATGGGCTCTATTCCCCACTCTGATTATTGCTGCAATAGTCATTTACTGGGCTGTAAAAAGATTTTGTCCAAGAAGAGATGGATCAAGAGCCATTCAATGACAGACCTGCGGGTGGCTATCTTACAACAGAAAAACTTCAAAAACAGACTCCAACCAGAGACTGCTGAGCTGGAATTGATATGCAAACTAGATACAATCAACTCAGGATTGAATAAGGACTGGGAATGGCTGAGCCATTACAAACATTGAATCTATCTCCCCTTGTAAGTATTCTCACACTTCCTATCAAACTTCAAATCAAGGTATCTTGATTATCACTTCAAAAGTTTTTTTTCCTCTTGCTTAATTGGCCTCTCAGAGTTGGTAAGACAACTCCCACCTGTTCATGCTCTCTGTATGTGTGTATATATATCTCCTCAATATATGTTCCATTCTATATGCATCCGAAGAAGTGGGCCGTAGCCCACAAAAGTTTATGCTGTAATAAATTTGTTCATCTAAGGTGCCACAAGTACTCCTGTTTTTTTGCGGATACAGACTAACACGGCTGCTACTCTGAAACCAGTGTATTCTATACTGTCTTCACGAGAAGAGGAAGGAATCCAAATCAGAACAGAAGAGTGTAAAAATCAGGGGTAAATAGTTGGACCGTGGGCCAAAGGGGCAGACGCAATATTGTAAACTGCAGAATTATGTAGCTCTGGTCCCTGTTGCTGCTGCCCCATTCTGTGCCCCTTGGTCCCATTTTTACTCTTTTCTTGTTAACTCCATTGGATTAGTCTGTAGGATGAGCTCATGGGCTGGAGGATTCTCTGCACCTTGAGGTCTTTAAACCACGATTTGTGGACTTCAGTAACTCAGGCACAGGTTAGGGGTTTGTTACAGGAGTGGGTGGGTGAGATTCTGTGGCCTGCGTTGTGCAGGAGGATCGGACTAGATGATCATAATGGTCCCTTCTGACCTTAAAGTCTATTAGTCTATAACAGGGGTCGGCAACCTTTCAGAAGTGGTGTGCAGAGTCTTTATTCACTCTAATTTAAGGTTTCATGTGCCAGTCATACATTTTTAGAAGGTCTTTCTATAAGTCTATAATATATAATTAAACTATTGTTGTATGTAAAGTAAATAAGGTTTCTAAAATGTTTAAGATGCTTCATTAAATTAAAATGCAGAGCCCCTCCCCACCCCCCAGACTGGAGGCCAGGACCCGGGCAGTGAGAGTGACACTGAAAATCAACTCACGTGCCGCTTTCGGCACGAGTGCCATAGGTTGCCTACCCCTGGTCTATAATACTGAGCCAACTGGGTTTGCCTGAAGAAGAGCTGGAGCTCTGCAAGGTATCTGCAACCCTAGCTCCACTCACAGGGCCTACAGCCGGCCAGTACAGCCCATTGACTACACTGGAGGTTTGCTCTTCTGCCTTATTTCCTCTCCAGTTTGCATTACATTGGTATCCTGCCATCAAGAAAAGCTATGAGTGACATCTGGGCTGTACTGCCTCAGCCCTCATCATTGTGCTGCAATTCTGTAAAACCCCACTAGGTGTCAGTATTACATTCCCTCTTGTTAATCAAGGCCAGAATTCGCTTGTTTTATAGAACTTCATCTGAGGAGTTCAATGGGTTTACAACATTAATGGATTATTCCTACTTTCACTTAAACAGAACCATGTTGAGATGTCTGGATAACGCGAGCATGCTTACATCCATTTCCCAGAGAGTGAAATTAAGGTAGAAGCAGTAACCAACCCCCTGCCATCTTCACATTGTTACTGCAGTAACAGACATTGGACTAGAACTGGATATCCTGACTCATCCTCTACTTTAACCATTGTACCCCAGACCGATGCTGGGCATAAAGTCTGTGCTCCAACCGCTAGACCTCACGCCCATCCCAGGAACCAGAACAGAGCCCAAGTCCTCACTCTCACTGTGGAGACCCATATGTCTGTTAAATCACATGAAGGGAAACAGCAACTCTTCCACACTGACAATCAAGCAACCACTTAATCAGAAGTCAAATCATTTTAATTTGCTCTCCCCTATCTTTCCCCAGGGGAAAGGGAAGATATAAATACTGCCCCTTCTGGCTTATCTTCCCCATGTCATCTCATGGAAAATTAAATTTGAGTGATTCCCCCTCCAGAAAGTTAAATGTAGTGAAAAAATGGATTGAGTGGGGATATCTTGGCCACTAATAAGACAGAAAAAGCTACAGCTGTAGGAGTCCTCCCCCTCCTCCAAAAAAACCCACCAAATCCATGGTTTTAAGGCCCTCCCCCCCTTCTTCAAATCTTTGAGATCTGGACACATGTTCCACTAAAATTAAAGGAAGATAGGTGCACACAAGGGCCCTGATCTCAGCTGGATCATCTAGGCCAGTGATTCTCAAGTGCTGCCACCAGACTTCACATGCAGCCACCACAACCTTTGGGACACCAGAGCCCCGTCCCTAGTGAGCCTGGGGGTGTTTCATTGAGCGTAGCAAGGCTGCAGGGGCTTCTGGATGTGGGACGGAAGGATCCCTCTCTCCATGTCCGCCTTATCTCGATTCATAAGGGACACTAGCAGCAAGGCCCTGATTAGCCAGACCGCCCTGCTTCCCTGCTCACCTCCATTGGAGGAGGGCAGTGTCACTCACCACGGGGCCCCATGGCGCTAAGCTAATCAGTTTGCAGGGGAAGGAGCCAGCCAGAAGCAGGGGCTGTTACACAGTGGAGGATTCTGCTCTGTTGTTGCTCCATCTCACAGCATGAGAGGAGGAAGTCGAAGCAGGAAGGTGCTGGCAGGGAGAGGCTACAGCTCTCCGCTGAGCCCCACAAGCAGCTCCAGGGCTGGCTGGCTCGGCAGTGACTGTCGGGGTCCAACAGGGAGAGTACACGGGCTGTCACTGCTGCACCACAACGCACAGAGCATCCTGGTGCACGGCCACCAGCAGCCTCCCCAAAGGGTCCAGTTGGGAGGAACCCACTGGCAAGGGCAGCCCCCACCACAAGAGTCGCTTCACATTTTGTGTGCGCTACAATGGATATACAACACTTCTTTGCTAAAAGAGAGGCACGGAAAGTGACCAGCTGACACCAGACTCAGGAAGAGCGACCCAAGTAACTCTGGCTTGTCAGCGCTTCCTTTTGCAAAGCGCAGCAGCGACTTACACGCTAAAGAGGGTAAGTTAGTGTGTGGGAGGAAAAGTACTTAGTGTTGTTGGCACCAATTTTAACAGAAACCATTGCAATTTATGCAAATCGTAAGAGATGCTTTACACTGAAATGATTGTATTTGCATGACACTTCCAAATAACCATGTCACTAAACTGTCAGTGTAATATTGTAACTGTTCAAACTGGGGCCACTGTGAGCTTGCTACGACTGTATGTGCAGAGAGAGCAAAAATTCATTTGAGAACCGCTAATCTAGGCATTTCTTCAATTCATATAATTACGTATCTAAATCCTCATGACTGCTCTGAAAGTCTCAGCCTCTGCATTGCCACCACGGGATTTTATCACAGGTCTCATGGTGTTTGGGTTCAGAGTAGCAGCTGTGTTAGTCTGTATCCGCAAAAAGAACAGGAGTACTTGTGGCACCTTAGAGACTAACAAATTTATTAGAGCATAAGCTTTCGTGGACTACAGCCCACTTCTTCGGATGCATCCGAAGAAGTGGGCTGTAGTCCACGAAAGCTTATGCTCTAATAAATTTTTAGTCTCTAAGGTGCCACAAGTACTCCTGTTCTTTTTATGGTATTTGGGGTTTCCAAGAGCCCAGCTCCTGGCATCCAATGGCTATTGAGAACTTCAGCTTTCATTTAAAAAAATAAAATTGAGTTTCTAGCCCTAGTGGATGCAGAAGATAGAAAATGTGACCTCATTCCTCCGAAAGGTTCAGAAACCAAACCGCAAAGAGTGCCTCTTACATCAGGGTTTGGGGAACCCTGGGGAAGAGCAGACACCCAGCCCAGCATTAAAACACAAGGCTCTTTCTATATAAGGCTCAGTGATGCACACACAGGGGGTGAGGTGAATCAGCTTTCTAGTCTAGACAGGTTCTTAAAACATGCTCAACAGCTTTCCTGTCTTGTCTCTTCTCACACAGCCCAGTTTTCTTCTCCCCAAGCCCCATTTCTGCTGGGTGGAGTGAGAGTGCTCCTTGCTCTTCTCCCCTCATTCCCTCCCCTATCCCCAATATCTCCCCTCACTCTACTGAGTGTTTATAGGCGCCTATCGGATTTAACTCCAGGATTTTGGCTTTGACACCCAAAATCTGGATGACTGTGTGATGGGGTGTACCTGACATTTTGTGGCCCCCTCCTGGAGGCCCTGTGGTCCTAATACTCCCTGCTCCAGGAAGGAGGAGCAGAGGCTGTTTATAGGGTCTCTGGGCTGGAATCTGGAGCAGTGGTTGGGCCTGGTGAAGTGGCCTAAGCCCTGAGCAGGGGACAAAACTCCTCTAGAAATGTGAGCAAAGGGCTGAGTTTAAAGGGCCCTGAGACGGGGCTGAAGACCCTGGTGAGGGCAGGCAGCTTGTTGAACTTTTTGCTACCCTGGAAGGGGTTCAATTTTGACTGAGAGACCTGAAGACCTGCTGAGTGAGGTCAGCAACCTACAGGGGGCACCAGAAGTAGGGGGGAAGATTGCAGTACCACACCCAGCTACTAGGAGGCTCTCAAGAGTGAATGCTACTGTTCCACTGTGGATAAGTGCTTAAATCAGGGGTCTCAAAGTCCCGGCCCACCTGCCGTCTGTGGCCCGAGAACCTCCCAACTGCGGCCCACGGAAACTTTTTTAGAAGTTCTTTCATCCGTCCCCATGGCTGTCGGCTGGGGGTGGGAGGGGAGCAGACAGGAGAGATTCACATGCCCCGTCCCCCAACGTTGCTCTATCCTGCTGCTCCTGGGACCCTCCCAAGGGTTGCACTCAGCCACATATCATTCACTTCGGGAAGCTCTGCTCCCTGCAAGCGGTTCCCTTAGGGTGACCAGATGTCCCGATTTTATAGGGACAGTCCCGATTTTTGGGTCTTTTTCTTGGCTCCTACTACCCCCCACCCGCTGTCCTGATTTTTCACATTTGCTGTCTGGTCACCCGAGGTTCCCTATCCCTGCTGTTGCCGGCAGAGCCGTGGAGGAGAGAACCATGCAGCCATGCTGCCCGCTGTCTGCTACAGGTGCTATTCCCCGCAGCTCCCATTGGCTGGGGGACAGGGACAGCATCACTAGTTGCTGGGTAATCACCCACGGAGGAAGCATCATTAGTTGCCAGGCAGAGTCAGCCAGGGCAGCATGAGGCCAAGGGAGTGAGGGAAAAGGGTGAGAAACGGGCTGGAAATTGGTGTGAACACCATCTTCAGTGACATGATTGGCTTGCTGGGAGGATTTGAGGACTGGCACTTGCCCTAAGGTAAACTGAGTTTGAGACCCCTAGCTTAAATAGTCATTGGGCCAGAGGTCAGGGTATTCACCTTGTAGGAGACCCTGGGTCTAGTCCACCTGCTCCAATCACTCTTCCATTGGTTTATCCACAGAACAGCTTCAACAGGAGAAACTGGGGGAGCCCCAGATCAGAATATCCCATATCCCAATGGTTAGAGCACCTTCTGAGACATGGGAGACTCCTGTTCAAATCCTTTTCCTTCTGTCAGAGGGGAAGGAACTGAACCTGGATCTCCTAGGTCCCAGATGAGTGCTAACCACTGAGCTAAAAGTTATAAGGTAGGGCCCACAACATCCTGCAGAGTTGTAGAAAGTTTGTTACCTCACTTCTGTAGATAGTTCTGGTCATAGTAAAGGATACAGGGGACCTCTCTGCAACCTCCCCAAAGCTCTCATGTGAAGAGGGGTGTGGACTGTAGAATATTTAGCTTTCTCCCATAAACTGTAAAGAAATAGCTTTGTGCTCTACTGCTCTAAGTAAGGTCAATTATTCTAGGGGGTTAGTTTGGGGTTCAATGCCATTTAACTACTCCACGTTAAAGTCACACCTTTTGCTAATCAAAATTAATTTTGCTGAGTGTCCCCCTGTAGGCAAGCCCTGAATTCTACGCTCTGATCCTTCTCTTCACCTCCCTACACTGGGTTTATGATACAGAAAGGGCAGCAGGCCAGAGGCCAGGCAGTGTCTGCAGCAGGCACGTCTGTGCAGTGGTGCTCGGTCACTTTTTATAGTGGGGATGCTGAAAGCTAGGGTTACCATTTGTCCGGATTCCCCCGACACGTCCGGCTTTTTGAGCTAAAAATAGCATCCGGGGGGAATTTGTAAATGTCCGGACTTCCCCCCGCCCCCATGCAGAGCACGCGCGGCTAACAGGGCAGCCGGCCAGATAGTGCTGCTTACATGGTGCTCCGACAGCCAGAGAGAGCCCCTCCTCCTCTCCCCTGCAGCAGTGATCTCTCCCTCCCTCCCTCCCTCCCTGCATTCGCAGATCGCCTCCGGCAGTCTGGAGCTCCTCCCTGACTCCTCCCCTGCCAGCCAGCCTGGAGGAGCGGCTCAGGCCGTTCCTGAGCAAGTTCACAGAGACGTTAGGCAAAGGCCAACAACAAGGGGACCAGGGGGTCGGAGAAGGGGCAAGGAAGTTCTGGAGGAGGCGGGGGGGGGGGTCGGGAGTTCGGGGGGGGGCTTTCTGGGGGAGGGTGTGGATAAGGTTTTGGGCAGTCAGGGTACAGGTGGGGGGTAGTTGGGGGGTTCTTGGGGGGGCAGTTAGGGGACAAGGCACAGGGAGGCTTAGGTAGGGGGTGGGGTTCTGGAGGGCAGTTAGGAGCAGGGATCCCAGGAGCGGGCAGTCAGGGGACAGGGAGCAGAGGGGTTTAGATGGGTCGGGAGTTCTGGGGGGGGGCTGTCAGGGGGTGGGGAGTAGTTGGATGGGGCGTGGGAGTCCCAGGCGTCTGTCTGGCGGTGGGGGTGTGGATAAGGGTTGGGGCAGTCAGGGTACAGGTAGGGGGTAGGGGTCTAGGGGGCCAGTTAGGATGGGGGGAGGGTCTCAGGTGGGGGGACAAAAGGCAGGGAGGCTTAGGTAGGGGGTGGAGTCCTGGGAGGCAGTTAGGGGCAGGGTCCCAGGAGGGGGCAGTCACGGGACAAGGAGCTGGGGGAGGGGAGGGAGTTCTGAGGGGGGAAGTGGGAGGGGCAGGGGCGGGGCTAGGGCAGGATGGGGGCGGGGCTCCTCCCGTCCTCTTTTTGGCTTGCTGAAATATGGTAACCCTATAAAGCATGCTAATGAAACTGTAACCATGTGTGTTCAAAAGTAACGTTAAAAAGCGCAATTCCTGATCACACCACATGGGTGCAGCACAGCTCGGGATTCTCAAGAATCACGACATAATGCTAGTTTCGTTCTCCTAGGCAGGGAACTTGTTATGCCACGAGGGGGTGCTGGGAGATTGTACAGGAGACCCAAGCCCACACCCCTAGCACTGCAGCTCCAGGGCTGGTTCTGTATCAACTTTCTGCTCTCTGATAAAACTGCCCCAGGCTCCTCTGTCCAACCAATATTCGTCCGGGCTCCCCGGCGCGGTTAGTATCTGTACCGAGCTTTCCCCAGACCTGCCACAGGAGAGCTGGGCACTCGCCTGCTCTAGGAGAGCCAGGCAGGCCCTGAGCGGGGCTGCAAAGTGCATTAAAAGTTGACCTCAGGACAGTGGTGCTAGAACAGTTTCTACGGGGGGGGGAGAGGGGGCTGAGAGCCATTGGAAGAGCCAGTTGTAAATCCTGTATAGAACAGAAACCTCTTCAAGCCCGGGGCTGCTGCAGCTCCCCCAGTTCCAGCTCCCCCGCCTGACACACACACAGCCCCTGCATCTGCCCCACCCCAGGTCTCCTCAGCCCAGAGCTGAGCCCACCGGTAGCTCGGTCCCCAGCCGAGTGGGGAATCAGCACCCCCAGAAATTACCCTGGGACCAGTGTGATCTGCCTCCACCCCACCCCTATGTACTCGGAGTGAGACAGTTTCCCCGTCACCCCCCCCCCCCCGTGTCTCTTCTCTTCCCAGTTCCCTCCAACCCGCCCCGTTTCCCCCGCACCCCGGGCTGGGTCACTGCCAGCCCCATCTTCTCCCCTCCTGACCCCATCACCCTGTCCCTTACAGGTCTATGGGGCTGGATCTCTCCCTGCCCCCTTCTCCCCTCATCCCCTCCCCCCAATATCCCCTGCCTCGGGCGGTCTGTGGGGCTGGGACTCTCCCCGCCCCCCCACCATGTCCTGGCTCTGGGAGTGAGTCAGTTTCCCTGGACCGACTCCCCCATGTGTCTCTTCTCTCCCCCAGCTCCCCCCGCCCCATTTCCCCCGCCCCCTGGCTGGGTCTCCGCCAGCCCCCTTCTCCCGACCCCAAATACCCCCCGTGTCTCTGGGGCCGGGTCTCCCCCCCTCAGACCCCGCCCCCCTTGCCCCGGCCCGGGGGTAACAGACACTCACCGGCCTGCGCCCGCTGCTCTGCCGGCGGCGCGGGGGGGAGATGGGAGAAGAGGGACAACGTGCAATGTCTGCGATAGAGCTCGGGGCGGGGCCAAACATGCAAATTCCGTTCAGTCGCGGCCTGGGATTGGGTGACAGGCGCTGCGGGGGCCGGGCCGGGGGATGGGGCAGCTACCGCAGCAAGTTTTACGTCGGCGGTTTCTAAATGACTCAGAAGAAATGGCGATTTGTGGCGGTGAGAGCCCATGTTGCTAGAGCCGCCGACACCGGAAATGCCGCCAGCTGAACCGGAACCAGTCACACTGCGAGGCTCTGCTGAGGGGCAGGTCACACCGGCTCCAGCTGTTTTGCCGCAGGTCGGCGGCGGGTCCTTCGCTCGAGGGACTGAGGGACGAGCCGCCCCTTTCCCTTGGCCCCCTTCGCTGGTGCCTGGAGCCGGGCTGGCGAGCGGCGTCTGTCCCAGGGACATAATATCATCAACCGACCCCCCCCCCCCATGCTGGTCTCTTCACCTTCTAATGATCGGTTATGGGGGGAAAGTGCTCTCAGCTGTAACCCCTTCCCCCAAGTTACTGACTATGGATCTAAAATCCCTGCGAGTCAGCTGTGCTCTCCAGTGATCAACCATTGCTCCAAATCCCCTCCGCTGCCGACACGTCTGTCATATGTTCAGATATTGACCTGAAATCCCTCCGATTCCGTCAAAAAGCTGCTCAGATGTTGACACGTCTCAAATTTTCAAACATTTCTCTAAAATCCCTTCAGCTGTAGACACTCATCTATTTTTGAATGTTGATCTCAAATCCATTCTAATTTTGCCTCCTTTCCCCTCTAATTCTCAAATACAGATGAAAATATCCGCTCAGTCTGGGGGTCTCCCCCCATATTAAACTGCAGGCACTTCTGGTTTTGGAGGGAAACAGTTGGCCTGAACTATTGCCCCACATCATGGACAGATGATGTGGTGGGGGTTAAACCCCCTATGAGTAACTGTCACTTCAGATTAAATGCCTTTTCTCTCCAATGGTCAATTATTGATAAAATATCCATTCAGATTTGGTTTCTTTTCCCTCTGATTTTCAAATACGGGTTGCAAACTCCTTCAGATTTTAAGAACATAAGAACAGCCATAGTAGGTCAGACCAATGGTCCATTTAACCCAGTGTCCTGTCTTCCAACAGAGGCCAGTCCAGATGCTTCAGAGGGAATGAACAGAGCAGGGCACTTATCAAGTGATCCATCCTCTGTCAGCCAACCCCCAGCTTCATGGGCTTCCATTGTTATACCAATAGAATAAAAACCAGCAGGATCTTATTAAGAGGGATAAGGCAAAGATGCCACATTTATTGTAAATATACTGATAAAGCAAAAGATAAAAGTAAACAACGTTGTTTGACTACTTATTTCTTATACATACACACACACACATATAGAGAGAGAGAGAGAGAGAGAGAGAGAGAGAGATTCATTCACACAATCATTCATTTAAGTTCTGTATAGGTGTTATAGTTACCAGCCTAGAAGTTGCTCATGCCAAGTTACTGGCCAGGTATCTTGGTCATGAGGATGGAGCCGAGTCTATGTCAGGTGCACCTGATGCTCCTGGAGGCTGGCAGCAGAACCAGAGACTCAAAGTCATCAGTCTTTAGAGTCCATTCTTATAGGAATTAGTTCCTATGTTAGTCAATGGGAGCTGTTTCATCCTGCTGTTGCTGACTCAATCAGCAGATGGCACATTCCTGGTGGCTCCACACTGTCCAAAGTTTGTGTTTCTCATCCTTCCAGGTGATGGGGTGGATCCCAGTTTACCCTCCGGGGGTTTCTGGTCATCCACTTGACACATTCTTCGGCCGATGGATACTCCTTTTCTAGGCTGGCACCTCCCTAACCATCCATGTATATCAAGCATTCATCAGCATACATTCCATCCCTTAACCATATTTTAATTTACTATCTCCACCACTTTCAGAGTGTGTGCTAATTCATTTGAGACTCCCGGCCCTTTAATCACAGAGGGTGGGGGTCTGTCCTAGAGCAGTTGAATGAAGTGAAAGACACTTAACAGCTTATAGTGTTTGTTTACATTGTATAACAAAGTCAGTTAACTTGTTTGTAAGTTTTACATAGTAGTCACAGGATAGATATAATCAATGGTTTCTACAGACAGTAGCTTACAAGTTTTAACAGAAGGCCCAAGAGATTTTTGTACTTGGTGAAACTGTTGGATTTTAAAGTGTGGGGGCCAAATTATGAGGGGGTCACTGTCTCTTGGGGGAATCACTGTTAGTACCTTCTTTAATATCCCTTCATAATCCCCCTTTTGACACTACGATATTTATATAATCGTTAGTGTCACTTTCTTTTTAACCTATTTGAGAGAAGGTACTGTGAGGCAACATGTGTTTGTGATTCCAATTTAGCGTACATTTTTTTTTATCTGAAAACACATGCCACACATACCAATTATACAAATACAATTTAATATCAAGACTACTATCAAGGGGTGTAGCATTACTGATAGGATGCCAGTGGTAGTCGGGGACCATCCAGAGAATATATCATACCAGTGGTAGGTTGTAATTTGTTTTTCTGCAGTGGCAATTCGTAACATGTCCCCATTGGCATGTATAATATGAATAGTCCGATTTCCTACTTGGTCATTTGTCTGTTCTAAAAATTTGGTCACTTCTTTGCTTTTAATGAGGCTATCAGTAAGGTCTTGCCATTTAATTCCAAGGTCAATTGAGAAGTCGGCCAGCTTAGCAGTTAGTGTTAGCTGGGACTTCTTTGGCCGCAGTAAATAGTAAGTGTGATTTTTAGTAAAAACAGTACTGACATTGCATTTGCATTCATCTACTGGGGGGGTTGCTAACACTCCCATCCTCCCAAAATACTTCCTCCCACGAGTGGATACATACACATTGTCCATTGTAAAATACTTTGGTGTCATTGTCCAATTCATCCCACATACATGATCCCAATGAAACATCTTTACTACAAGGCTCTGGGGCAACAGGTAAGGTGAGGCATACCCACTTTTGAGGAGTCCATTCAGTTCAACCTCTAGTGTCCAATAGTTTTCCTCCACCAAATCCCTGGTGAAAACAAATCCAAACCCCTTGGATCTTAAAACAAGGGGAAATTAACCATTCCCCTCCTTCCTCCCACCAACTCCTGGTGAATCAGTTCCAACCCCCCTGGGATCTACAACAGGGAGAAATTAACCATCCCCCCTCCTTCCTCCCACCAACTCCTGGTGAATCAAGATCCAAACCCCTTTGGATCTAAAACAAGGAAAAATCAATCAGGTTCTTAAAAAGAAGGTTTTTAATTAAAGAAAAAGGTAAAAATCATCTCTGTAAAATCAGTATGGAAATTAACCTTACAGGGTAATCAAACTTAAAGAGCTCAGAGGACTCCCCTCTAGTCTCAGGTTCAAAGTACAGCAAACAAAGATAAACACTCTAGTAAAAGGTACATTTACAAGTTGAGAAAAACAAAGGAAAACTAACACGCCTTGCCTGGCTATTTACTTACAAGTTTGAAATAGGAGAGACTTGTTTAGAAAGATGTGGAGAACCTGGATTGATGTCTGGTCCCTCTCAGTCCCGAGAACGAACACACTCCCAAACAAAGAACACAAACAACAACCTTCCCCCCCCAAAATTTGAAAGTATCTTGTCCCCTTATTGGTCCTTTAGGTCAGATGCCAGCCAGGTTACCTGAGTTTCTTAACCCTTTACAGGGAAAAGGATTTTGGAGTCTCTGGCCAGGAGGGATTTATAGTACTGTACACAGGACAGCTATTACCCTTCCCTTTATAGTTATGACACGCCCCCCAAATCACAGATAGTGTTGGATGTTCGGTTCCACACTGGCTGTGATTTCTTCCTGGAGTTCTAGGAGAAAACAGAGTTAATAAGACACATGTACCTTTAGACATACTACTGATTATATAAAAACTAACAATATGTTTCATTCCAAGAACAATTGTTAACCAGTTAACTCTGGGAAACTTTCCCGGGAGAGTGCATCAGCCACTTTGTTAGAAGCTCCCGAAATGTGTTGTATTTCAAAATCAAAATCTTGGAGAGCTAAACTCCACTGAAGAAGTTTTTTGTTATTTCCCTTGGCGGTATGAAGCCACTGTAGCGCAGCATGGTCTGTTTGTAGTTGGAAACGCCGTCCCCAAACATATGGGCGTAGCTTTTCCAGCACGTACACAATGGCATAGCATTCCTTTTCGCTGATTGACCAATGGCTTTCCCTCTCAGACAGTTTCTTACTGAGAAACACAACAGGATGGAATTCTTGATCTGGTCCTTCCTGCATTAAAACTGCTCCCACGCCTCGCTCGGACGCATCTGTGGTTACTAGGAACGGTTTGTCAAAGTCTGGGGCCCTTAGCACAGGGTCAGACATGAGTGTTGCCTTAAGCTGGTTAAAGGCCTTTTGACACTCATCAGTCCACTGAACTGCATTTGGCTGTTTCTTTCTGGTTAGGTCTGTCAGCGGGGCGGCGATTTGGCTGTAGTGGGGTACAAATCGCTTATAATATCCAGCCAAGCCTAAGAAGGATTGGACCTGTTTCTTAGACTTTGGAACCGGCCACTTTTGGATAGCATCCACTTTGGCCTGTAGGGGATTTATAGTTCCTTGACCCACCTGGTGCCCCAGGTAAGTCACTCTGTTTTGGCCTATTTGACACTTTTTAGCCTTAACAATTAGTCCTGCCTGCTGGATGTGCTCGAAAACTTTTTCCAGGTGCTCCATGTGCTCTGCCCATGAATCAGAAAAAATGGCCACATCATCGAGGTAGGCAACTGCAGATTCTCCCAATCCCGCTAGGAGACCATCTACAAGTCTTTGGAAGGTGGCGGGTGCATTTCGCAACCCGAAAGGGAGTACATTGAATTTATACACCCCTGCCTGGGTGACGAAGGCTGACCTTTCCTTAGCGGGTTCATCTAGTGGTACTTGCCAGTACCCCTTGGTTAAGTCCAAAGTAGAGATGAATTGGGCATGTCCCAATTTCTCCAATAGCTCATCTGTGCGTGGCATTGGATAGTTGTCAGGACGAGTTACAGCATTTAGCTTACGGTAGTCCACGCAAAAGCATATTTCCCCATCTGGTTTGGGAACTAGAACCACTGGAGATGCCCATGCACTCTTAGAGGGGCGGATTATACCCATCTGTAGCATGTCCTGGATCTCCCTTTGTATAGCAGTTTTGGCATGAGGTGACTCCCGGTAGGGTGGGGTTCTAATAGGGTGAGCATTACCTGTGTCAATGGAGTGGTATGCCCGTTCGGTCCATCCTGGAGTGGCTGAGAAAATTGGTGCAAAGCTTGTGCACAGCTCCTTGATCTGCTGTCGCTGCAGACGTCCAAGGGTCGTGGAGAGGTTCACCTCTTCCACGCCACCATCCTTTTTTCCTTCGTAGTAGACACCTTCAGGCCACTCCGCGTCATCTGTTTCCTGGGCTGTAAACTGGCAAACGTTTATTTCTCTGGAATAAAAGGGCTTAAGAGAATTAACATGGTATACCTTAGGCTTTATGTTGGAGGTGGGGGAGGCTATGAGATAGTTAACAGCTCCTAGGCGCTCCTGGACCGTGAATGGTCCTTCCCACGACGCTTCCATTTTATGGGCCTGGAGCGCCTTTAAGACCATGACTTGGTCTCCTACTTTGAAGGACCGTTCTCTGGAATGTTTATCATACCAGGCCTTTTGCTCTTCCCGAGCATTCTTTAGGTTTTCTTTAGCAAGGGCTAAAGAGTGTCGGAGGGTGCTTTGTAGGTTGCTTACAAAGTCTAGAATGTTAGTTCCTGGAGAAGGCGTAAACCCCTCCCATTGCTGCTTCACCAACTGTAATGGCCCCTTAACCTCACGGCCATACACAAGTTCAAATGGTGAAAACCCTAAACTGGGATGTGGTACAGCCCTGTAGGCAAAAAGCAACTGCTGCAACACTAGATCCCAATCATTGGAGTGTTCATTTACAAATTTACGTATCATGGCCCCCAAAGTTCCATTAAACCTCTCCACCAGGCCATTGGTTTCATGGTGGTAAGGGGTGGCAATCAAGTGATTCACCCCATGAGCTTCCCACAGGTTTTCCATGGTTCCTGCCAGGAAGTTAGTTCCCGAATCGGTAAGGATGTCGGAGGGCCAACCTACCCTGGCAAAAATGTCTGTTAATGCCTGGCACACACTTTTAGCCCTGGTGTTGCTTAAGGGTACTGCTTCCGGCCATCGGGTAGCAAAATCCATGAAAGTCAGTATGTACTGCTTTCCTCTGGGTGTCTTCTTTGGGAAAGGACCCAGAATATCCACAGCTACGCGCTGAAATGGGACCTCAATTATGGGTAGTGGCTGGAGAGGGGCTTTAACCTGGTCTTGGGGCTTTCCCACTCGTTGGCACACCTCACAAGACCGGACATAATTAGCAACGTCCTTGCCCATTCCCTCCCAGTGGAAGGACTTCTCCAACCGGTCCTCGGTTCTGTTCACCCCAGAATGGCCACTGGGATGATCATGGGCTAAGCTCAAGAGCTTTACCCGATACTTAGTGGGAACTACCAACTGTCTTTGAGGATGCCAGTCTTCCTGGTGCCCACCAGAAAGAGTCTCCTTGTATAAAAGTCCTTGTTCTACAACAAACCGGGATCGGTTAGAAGAGCTGAGAGGCGGTGGGGTGCTCCGCGCCGCCGCCCAAGCTTTCTGAAGGCTGTCATCTGCTTCCTGCTCGGCCTGGAACTGTTCCCTTGATGCTGGAGACATCAGTTCCTCCTTGGACTGTGGACTGGGGCTTGGTTCCTCTGGAAGCGATGCAGGTGCTGGGGCTGTTTCCATTGACTGTGAACCGCTGTCCGCTGGTGCACTATGATGTATTTCAGGCTCTGGCTGAGCCTCTTGGGTAGGGTTATCTGCTGCTTCTGCCAGTTCAGGCTCGCTGGTGCCCTCTGGCGTTGGAGTTGTAGACGGGTTTGCAAGCGCTGGACTCAGGGCTGGCAATGGTTCTGGTGCTGGTTGCGTTGACAGTTCCGGTTCTGGGACTGGCTTTGGCTAGGTCTCTGGGATTGGATCCACTACGGCTGTTGCAGTCGTTGGCAGGGGATCCAGTTCCACCACCTTTGTCTGGGTCTCCGGTAACACAGACGGGGCCCTGGTGGACGGCTCAGGAACAGGGATGGGGGTGAAAGCTTGCTTAGCCTGGCTGCAGGTGACTATTCCCACCCTCTTGGCTAGCTTCACATGGTTGGCCAAATCTTCCCCCAGCAGCATGGGAATGGGATAATTGTCATAGACTGCAAAAGTCCACATTCCTGACCAGCCCTTGTACTGGACATGCAACGTGGCTGTAGGCAAGGTTACAGACTGTGACACGAAAGGTTGAATTGTCACTGTAGCCTCCGGGTTGATGAGTTTGGGGTCCACTAGGGATTGGTGGATAGTTGACACTTGAGCCCCAGTGTCCCTCCAAGCGGTAACCTTCTTTCCGCCCACTCTCAAGGTTTCCCTTCGCTCCGAGGGTATGAGAGAGGCATCTGGGTTTGGGGATCTTTGGTGTGATTGGGGTGTAATGAACTGTAATCGGTTGGGGTTCTTGGGGCAGTGAGCCTTTATATGTCCCAGTTCATTACATTTAAAACATCGCCCTGCTAAGGTATCACCGGGACGATGTTGGTTGGTGGAGACTGGTGTGGTGGGGTGAGAAGGCGTCTGGGGTTTCCCTTGGGATGTGGGTGGGGCCTTGGGTTGTCCCCGGTGGTAAGGTTTTGTTTCGGCTTGCCCCTTCTGATATTCGCTCCAACTGCTACTAGTTTTTTTCTTTTCTGCCACCTCCACCCATTGGGCTCCAATCTCCCCCGCCTCAGTTACAGTTTTGGGCTTCCTATCTAGGATGTACCTTTCTATTTCCTCAGGAACACCCTCTAAAAACTGCTCCATTTTTACTAGGGAAAGTAGATCTTCCAGAGATTGAACATTTGCTCCTGATACCCAGGCATCACAATTTTTGTCAATGTGGTAGGCATGCCGGGTAAATGACACATCGGGTTTCCACTTTAGGGCTCTGAACCGCCGACGGGCATGCTCGGGTGTTAGCCCCATTCTGAGTCTGGCCTTGTTTTTAAAAAGTTCATAACTGTTCATGTGTTCCTTAGGCATTTCAGCCGCCACCTCTGCTAAGGGTCCACTGAGCTGCGGCCTCAGCTCTACCATGTACTGGTCTGCAGCGATGCTGTATCCAAGGCAGGCCCTTTCAAAATTTTCTAAGAAGGCCTCAGTATCATCGCCTGTCTTGTAGGTGGGGAATTTTCTGGGATGGGAAGTGGTACCTGGAGGGGGGTTGTTAGCATTGGCTGGTGCATCCTGCTTAGCCTTTGCTACTTCCAGTTCATGCTTCCTTTCTTTTTCTCTCTCCTCCATCTCTTTTTCTTTCAGCTCCATCTCTCTCTTGTGGGCCTCCTCTTTGGCTTTTTCTTCTCTTTCTCTCTGCTCTGTCTCGAGTTTTGTTAACTGAAGCAGTCTCTGATGTTTTCTTTCATTTTCTTCTGCTTCTAGTTTGGCCAGTTCTATTTTGTTAGCTACTTCTTTGGTAGTCATTTTCCTGTTTTCTTGTGCTGGGTAACCCCCTCTGCAGTTGGCTGAAACTGGGAAGCTCTCAGCTCTGGCTGTTGCTGAGTTAACAGAGACTTTCTAACTAGCTACTCCGGAGGATGTAAAAAGAAAAAAAAAACAATTCAGCTTGTAAAGTCCTTTTACCAGTCAAGTTTGCTAATTGAACCCTTCTCTTAACAAAGGACCTGTTAAAAAAACTTAACACCTCTGCCTTCAGGCAAGGAGAGATAAGATATGCATCTATCTACCTCCAGCTGGGCTTTCCAAGCAGCTAGAAGGAAAAAAAAATCTCACTGGCTTTTGGGTTTAAAATGATCCCACCGCTCTACCACCATGTCAAGGCTGGATCCCCACTTTGAACTTTAGGGTACAAATGTAGGGGCCTGCATGAAAACTTCTAAGCTTAACTACCAGCTTAGCTCTGGTTCGGCTGCCACCATTTCAAGGGATTCTATTCCTGGGAAACCTTGAAAAACCTTCACCAAATCCCTGGTGAAAACAAATCCAAACCCCTTGGATCTTAAAACAAGGGGAAATTAACCATTCCCCTCCTTCCTCCCACCAACTCCTGGTGAATCAAGATCCAAACCCCTTTGGATCTAAAACAAGGAAAAATCAATCAGGTTCTTAAAAAGAAGGTTTTTAATTAAAGAAAAAGGTAAAAATCATCTCTGTAAAATCAGTATGGAAATTAACCTTACAGGGTAATCAAACTTAAAGAGCTCAGAGGACTCCCCTCTAGTCTCAGGTTCAAAGTACAGCAAACAAAGATAAACACTCTAGTAAAAGGTACATTTACAAGTTGAGAAAAACAAAGGAAAACTAACACGCCTTGCCTGGCTATTTACTTACAAGTTTGAAATAGGAGAGACATGTTTAGAAAGATGTGGAGAACCTGGATTGATGTCTGGTCCCTCTCAGTCCCAAGAACGAACACACTCCCAAACAAAGAACACAAACAACAACCTTCCCCCCCCAAGATTTGAAAGTATCTTGTCCCCTTATTGGTCCTTTAGGTCAGATGCCAGCCAGGTTACCTGAGCTTCTTAACCCTTTACAGGGAAAAGGATTTTGGAGTCTCTGGCCAGGAGGGATTTATAGTACTGTACACAGGACAGCTGTTACCCTTCCCTTTATAGTTATGACAGGTGTCATTGTCCAATTCATCCCACATACATGATCCCAATGAAACATCTTTACTACAAGGCTCTGGGGCAACAGGTAAGGTGAGGCATACCCACTTTTGAGGAGTCCATTTGGTACAACCTCTAGTGTCCAATAGTTTTCCTCCCTCCCCAGCCCACTGGCTTGAGGTCCGAGGCAGCCAGAATGATCCCATGTGTAATAAGGGGAGTGGGCTAACCTTCCACACCTTTGCCTCCAGAGACTGTTGGTATGCTATTTTTACAATTATTTTCCCAATTAACAAGTCTGATTTCACAGTGCTGGAAACATACTGCATCCAGTCATATTGGTAAGTATCAAACAGAGATCATTTCCTTTGTTTTAACAAATGCATTAAAACCTTAATATTACCCAAAGTTACCCAAAACATTTTGTGTTCCAAGGTAGATAGGGCAAGTATCTGCATTTCAGTGCATCCCATAGCTATAGCCGTTTGCATACAGATCAGTGCTGCTCCTACAACACTCCGCCCCTTGATCTATGATCATTACAGTACAGTAGTTGTCGTTGTAGGGCACAGGTGATCTGTTGTAAACAAACCAAACAATTATAAGCAGGTGAGTATAACTAAAATCATTACAATTGACCAAACACCAGATATAATATAAACAGAAATGCAAACAATTAATTATAATAATTGGGAATACAATAAAACCTAAAACCATTACAATAATTAGGTACATTGACAAATAAAATGAGGTCCAATTTTGATGCTGCAATAGTCATCAAACAATAAAAGTTACTGAGGTTAGGACCTTTTTAATGCAGAATCCCCTATTTCTAACAGTTGTTCTTAAGAGGTTTCTGGGGACCTGAAAGGTGGGACCCTGCAATCATGGGCTAAGGTTTTACAGGTTATGGGGGCCCAAGAACTACCCTTCAGGGCTTGGGGAACTAGAATACAGAGTGCATAGAGGAAAGTGTGGAATTAACAGTACAAGCAAATGTAACTAACAATACAAATGTATCAATAACAAAAATTAACAACAAAATGACTATTAGAGAACCTAACAAAAAAATAAACCTGATGCACTGGGGACCAAAGTCTTTTGGACACGTGGTGATTGATAAGTTGGATGGATATGGGAGAAGTAGAGAGAAGAAAAGACATTTGCCCTGTCTAGTGTAGTATCCCCTCTTTTTCTAGACCCAATGCTAGCACAGGACACCACTAGAGACAGACACAGAACATGCAACACAGAACACTGAACACAGACTTTGTCATGACACTGTAACCATGGTATTTTATAACTCTTCAGCTGGTACCAGCTCTTTTGATGTTCTGGTTCAGAGCCTGAAAGATAGAAGCTTGGAAACAAATTAGCACAGTGCTTTCACCCTGGCAGAACCTGCTTGGTCTCTGCCACAGTGTGTTTGGTACTCGGGGCTGCACAAATGCTAATTAAGTGGTGCATTTCTTGTGAGTGTAAATCCTAACTTTCTCTCAGTAAAAGGGCGTTAACACTCCATCTAGAAAAAATTTTCTGTTTTAAAATCTCCAGCCATTTTGCCATGGCCTGGAGATACTTGTCCTGAAGACTGCGGTCTGTATGGGACATGGAGTTTGTGTGAAACCCCTAATGCTTTAAGCAGTAGAGTAAATATGTCTCCCACAAAGGATCCTCCCTTGTCTGAGTCGATAATCTCGGGAGTCCCATATCTGCAAACCACTTCAGAGAATAGTTTCTTAGCGGCTGTGCGGGCGCTATTGTTCCTAGTAGGGAAAGCTTCCACCCAACCTGAAAAGGAATCTATGATTACAAGTAGATATCGAAATCCTTCTTTACTCCTTGGCAATTTATCAATGAAGTCAATTTGGATTCTATGCCAGGGTCCCAGCCTTCTTTGATGTAGCATCTGAGGCTGGTGTGGAGGACAAGCTTTATCTTTGGCACACTGTATACAATTCCTGACCCACGTATCCACATCATCTCTCATCCCCTTCCATTCTGCCACTTGCTTTAACCTTCCCAGCATCCCTTCCACTCCTTCATGCATGAACTGATGAGCTATGACCAGTTCCTGCCTTTCAATCCTTCCTGGGACGCGGACTGCTTCTAATACCTCCTTTTCCTGCCTTCGGGTCACCGCTGCTATCCCTTCATAATCTCTGGCTATGGCATCAGCACGGTTATTCCATACTGTTTCAGCTGCAGAGCCTTTTCCATGTGCCTTGACATGTTTGATTTTAAGCTGGTTGGGATGAGAGGTAACCCAGGCATAAATCCATCTCCATTCTCTATATATGCTATCTCTTTCCCGCCTGCGGCTTTCCAATTGTTCCTCTGCCAATCAAACATCCAATATTGCACCCCATTTACACAGTAATTGCTGTCAGCATAGATGTATACAGTCTTGGGGCAGTTCTCAGTTTCATATTGTTTTAGGACTGGGTATATGGCATGGAGTTCAGCATGTTGTGCTGAGCCATGATCCAAATACCCCTTTAGTACCTCCTCTTCTAAAATGATGGCTGCATATCTGATTTTCTTTTTACCGTGCACCACCATGGAACTGCCATCGGTGTACCAAATATGTCTCTCCTGACCCACGGTATCCAATTCTTCCGGGGGGGGGGTGTGCTTGGGCTTGTGCTATCCTCTGTTCTAGTGTGACTGCTGGACATACATTTTATTTCTCTGCTTTTGCAGCAGAGGCTTGTAAATCTTGGTGCAGTTTTTTATTTTTGCATGTAGCCAATTGAAGGAATACCTTGTTACAGGTCTTCCATAGAAGCCAAACTGCAGCTGCTTCCTTTTGTTTTTACAGAGTTTTCATGTACCCTCGTCAAAGTAACAGTCTGATTACACAGAGCCATCTTAAGGCTCAGTGTTTCTAGCAGTGCTTCTTTTTGTTTTGTGCACCTCACCCCTGCTGTTGCTTCAGAGGGGCACTGTTAATTTCTTATTCTTTTACTACAGCTCTCATTTGCTATTTTGTTACACATTAAAAACAAAACAAAACTAATTTATCTTAAACCTACAAAACAGGAGTTTTACAAACCAGATGTGTTGGTTTAGGTTCTTAGAACTTTACATATTTCCACAGACAAATAGATACATACACATTTTCTTTCCCTTAACATCTTTTCTACATTGCTGTTTTTACATAGCTGTACATAGATTATATTCCCTTTATACATTTGGGTCAGTTAAGTTTCAATAGAATCCCCTCATGTTTTTAACAAATTTGACTAAATTGTTCATAGTCAAATTATTTCAAATACCTGGATTATTTACAGACATTCCTTTGGAAAAGGGCCCATTTTTTCTTCAGAATGGCTGCAAAGGAACCAAGAATTTCTTTTCTTTTTAACATGGTACTTTTTAGCATTTTCACAAAGTTTAACTGCTTAATTCTGTTCAGCCTCTGTAGAGTTAACTTTTTAGGGTCTTTCCTTAAATTACTGTTTATCTCCCAAAATGACACCTTTATCAATTAGATTTTACCATTTTAAGTATTGTTCCAGGGATTCATGCCTGCACTTATTGCTTTCTTACTCCTGCCACTATGCCCTTAAGGCTTCCAACCAATTTCTTTATCTGTTGCTTGCCTGCTTGTCTGGGCCTGATCCTGCTTTTTCCAATGAACCTTTCCTTTCCATGGGCACAAGCTTTGTTCCACTACCAATTTAGCAAGGAGGGTGGGCTTCTCAACCAGCCCCCACCCTTCCTGGTCCCTTTCCTTAAACATTTCTTTCAATATTGTGAAATGACCACAATATCATTCACAAGAAAAACAAAACAAAGCAAAACAAACAAACAAACATAAACCACACTACACTGCCCAAACTCCTATATTCTTCAGAGTTTGGTTTAACAGAACAAGGTTTGTATCTTATGATTTTAACCCACTTTGGGCCAGAGGGAGAGACGCTAAGCTTCCCTCTGTATTGCTCGGACTTTTACCACCGAGAGTTCATCCACCAAATATAAAAATCCTTCCCAGGATCAGAGCGAGAAACAGAAAGTTTTCCTCTGTACAGGCTGTTAGGCGGAGGTAGCTGTCATTACAAGCCTCCAACAGCAGCCAGATCCCTGCAGCGTCTCTTTTTGCTGCATTTGGGGGTTTACATATGAGGATATAGTGGGCCAATCTATCCTCCAGGTCTGAAATAGAGCAAGCATCTGCAAGGGCTTGTTCAGTCCAAGGACTGTGCCCATATCTCTGAAGGATTTGTTTAAAGGGTGTTATTTCTTTTACAAATGGTGAGGTTGGAGCTCCTTCAAACTCCATTCCTCCCTCTGAGACTGTTCTCCCTTGTCTTTTCTTAAACATTTTTATCACGTGTATAGTTTCCTTTGTCACCCCTGAACCCTTGCAGCGAGTGACACAGCCTAAATTATCTTATCCTGCTACCCCTGATCTCGTTCAGCGAGCAGCTTTACCTTGCCCAGGGGGCTCTTGTTACCCCTGATTTCTCAGTGAACACTTTGGATAAGATTAATTGTAGCTTAAAGTTTCTATGAGCTCTTTTATGAAGCCTCTACCCACCGGAGGTCAGTAGGCTTTGGTTAACCAAAAATAGAACTGCTCTCTATAGAACCGGCTGTGTGCACACCAATGTTCACAATAACTAAGGCATTTTACCAATATTCCCCCTTTCGCAATTCTCCACCAAAATGTTATACCAATAGAATAAAAACCAGCAGGATCTTATTAAGAGGGATAAGGCAAAGATGCCACATTTATTGTAAATATACTGATAAAGCAAAAGATAAAAGTAAACAACGTTGTTTGACTACTTATTTCTTATACATACACACACACACACACACACACACATATATATATAGAGAGAGAAAGAGAGAGGGGGAGAGAGAGAGAGAGAGAGAGAGAGATATTCATTCACACAATCATTCATTTAAGTTCCGTATAGGTGTTATAGTTACCAGCCTAGAAGTTGCTCATGCCAAGTTACTGGCCAGGTATCTTGGTCATGAGGATGGAGCCGAGTCTGTGTCAGGTGCACCTGATGCTCCTGGAGGCTGGCAGCAGAACCAGAGACTCAAAGTCATCAGTCTTTAGAGTCCATTCTTATAGGAATTAGTTCCTATGTTAGTCAATGGGAGCTGTTTCATCCTGCTGTTGCTGACTCGGGCCTAGTCTTCACTTACCGGCTGGTCCGGCGGCACGCCATCGATGTTCAGGGAAGGGTGGGTCACATATCTCATCTCCTCAGTATTTTGTCCACCCGTTAGGTCTAATTTCTGACCACTTTTGGTTCATTGGTTTCTTGTTTACCAGGCATGATCTTAACACAGTCCTTGAGTTATATCGGTAGGCCTTTTTGTTTAGACTGACCAAGTCTGTTTGTCTTTCTTTTACACCTTTACCCATCAACATTTATAGTTATAGGATATTGTAACACTTTTATCCGTTTTCCCCCAGTTAGGCTTACAAATGGGGTGGTCCTACCAGGTCCCAATCATCACTGTGCGACTCAAATGTGAACACCAGGAGTTTACTTACCCTGAGAAAATGCATCGTTTTAGAAAATGGGTTGACTAACACAACACTAAATAGGACTTAGATGCTTTTCAAAATCCCACCCCAAATTACTTAGTAGCACAAATTCCACTGAAACTCAATGAGTCTTAAGTCTCTTTGGTTCTTTTGCAAATCACAACATTAGTGCCTTGTATAGAGACTAACAACTGTATTTAAAAATGTCTGAGCTGGTTCTGCCCAATGGCCAGCGAGCATGATTTTAAACAGGACTGTCCGTGTCTGTGCTAGCTGCATAGTCGTGTTTAGTTTTATGTTAGTTAAAATACAATTTTTTTAAACCAGGATGTCTTTTCTCACTGTAGACAAACCCAAGGGGGTAATTTGGCCCAGTACATAGGGTGAGATTTGTTGAAGGTAAAAATAGGCTAAAAGCAGCATTTTCTCACTCCTGACAAAGTTGGCCTCCAAGCGCATAGAGGCCCAGCGTAGAGGGCCTCTCTGCCCTTCACACAGCTCCCCCAGACAGAGAGATGGCTGGAGTGATGCTCCCCAGCCCCTCTTTATAACTATCTTTATGGCTTTGTGGGTGGGTCATGGCTGCAGCTCTATGGGGAGAGGCTGGCGGGGTCCTCCAGGGTCATAGAGAGTAGGATGCTGGAGGTTGCAGGAGTGTGTTTCATGGGGCATGTCTCGGGGATGGTGTATGAGCCCCGGTTCTTGGCTCAGAGTTGTGAACAAAGCAGGGAGTCCCTTGAATCCCATCCAGAAGAACGGGTGGATTGTCTCCCGGTGAAAGAGGCCAGAAGTAAAGTGAACATTGAGTCCCAAGTATTAGCATCAAAAAATGCCGCCTGTCTCCCTTCATAGTCCAGATAAACTTGGATCTTGGTGGAGTCGCAGCTCAGGGTGAGAGGGATCTGCGCAGGGGAGGTGAGATCCCAGTACTGGCCCCTGCTCCACTCCACAGCCCTCGTCCCCTCCTCTGGGTTAAAGCTGATGCATCCCTTCCTGCTCACAGACTCCCTCCCCCTGGATCAGCACCAGCTCCCAGTAATGCCTCCGTGAGTTGAATCAGTCACAGCCCAGCACACAGGCAGTAGACACAACTCTCGGGGGATTGTCAGGCAGAGACAGGATGAGTTGGGGGTGAGCTGTGTCTGGATCTAGAGCAGGGGTCGGGAACCTTTCAGAAGTGCTGTGCCAAGTCTTCATTTATTCACTCTAATTTAAGGTTTCACGTGCCAGTCATACATTGTAACATTTTTAGAAGGTCTCTTTCTATAAGTCTATAATGTAGAACTAAACTATTGTTGTATGTAAAGTAAATAAGGTTTTTAAAATGTTTAAGAAGCTTCATTTCAAATTAAATTAAAATGCAGAGCCCCCCGGACCGGTGGCCAGGACCGGGGCAGTGTGAGTGCCACTGAAAATCAGCTCGCGTGCCGCCTTCAGCACACGTGCCATAGGTTGCCTATCCCTGATCTAGAGTCACACTCACTGCAGAAAGGTACCCGACCGCTAGGGGGCGAGCTGAGCCCTCGGAGGAGGGTTTGATTGTGCCAGTGACAGACTCTGCTCTAGCTGGAGAGGGAATCAGGCAACTTCCGCCTTTCCGGCTCTGAATGGGGAGCGGCTCTGAGATGGCAGCAGAGCGCAGGGGAGTCACTGCTCTGGCACACACGGGTCAGGGACAGAGTGAAAGGATCAATCCACAATTGAGACTTAGCATCTTTCCCCTTCTGCATCCACGGCTCGCCACAGAGGGGGACAAGATCTTCAGTATCACAGGGGCAGTCCCAGTAGATTATAACTTGTCCTCAGGAATCTCTGGCACCACCACGGACACCCACAACCGGGGCTTCATCGTCGTGGAGACCCATTACAGCAGGGGTTCTCAGACTGCTGTACGGGTGACCCCTTTCCCACAGCAAGTCTCTGAGTGCGACCCCCCTTGTACATTAAAAACACTTTTTTTTATATTTAATACCATTATAAATGCTGGAGGCGAAGCGGGGTTTGGGGTGGAGGCTGACAGCTCGTGACCCCCCATGTAATAAACTCATGACCCCCTGAGGGGTCCCAACCCCCAGTTTGAGAACCCCTGAATTACAGGGTCTATGTGTACACAGGTCGGAGGTCAAGGGCTGGGGGTCACCCACGTGGCTAATCCCCTCCGCTGCTGACACTTCTGTCATATGTTCAGATATTGATCTGAGATCCCTCAGATTCCGTCACTATTTTGTCTAATGATCAAATATTGATCAAAAGGCTCCTCAGATGTTGACACGTCTCAAATTATCAAACATTTCTCTAAAATCCCTTCAGCTGTCGACACTCATCTATGTTTGAATGTTGATCTCAAATCCATTCTGATTTTGCCTCCTTTCCCCCCTAATTCTCAAATACAGATGAAAATATCCCCTTGGTCTGGGGGTCTCCCCCCATATTAAACTGCAGGCACTTCTGGTTTTGGAGGAAAACAGTTGGCCTGAACCATTAGAACAGTTTGTGGCAGTAAATGTACAGGCTGTGATCCAGCAGCCCTCACTGGAAATGCCAAGGTCAGGGCCGGCTGCAGAAAGAAGAGCAGATCCTCCCCAAACTGGTGGTTAACACTGAAGTTAGACTCAACAACCAGTCACAGGTTGTGCCCCTGGCGAGTGGGACCTCTCACAGGGACATAATATTATCAACTGAAAAGCCTCCCAACATATTGGTCTTTTTAGCCTCTAATTACCCATTATGGGTGGCAAGTGCTTTCAGATTTAACCCCTTCCCCCAAGTTATTGAATATTGATCTAAAATCCCTGCGAGTCAGCTGTGCTCTCTAATGAGCAAATATTGATCTAAAATCCTCTCAGCTGTTGACCCTTCTGCATATTTTCAGATATTGACCTGAAATCCCTCAGATTCCGTCAAAAAGCTGCTCAGATGTTGACACGTCTCCCCCCATATTAAACAACAGGCACTTCTAGTTTTGGAGGAAGCCGCGAAAAGCACATGGTCTGCGATAGAGCTCCGGGGCGGGGCCACAACATGCAAATTCCGTCCAGTCCCGTCATGGGATTGGGTGACAGGCCCTGCGGGGGGGGCAGCTGCAGCCACAGCCTTCTCTCTGCGGTTTCTGCTCCGCTCCGGGTGACTCAGAAATCGCGGATTTTGCAGTGAGCTAAAGTGTAGCTCGAGCCGCCCTCACTGGCAATAACTGTTAGGTTAGAAGAGTTTAACACTGAACCGGAACCAGCCACAGAGTGTGACCCTGGGGAGCGGCAGGGCCGGCTCCGGCTCTTTTGTTTAATGATCAAATATTGATCAAAAGGCTCCTCAGATGTTGACACGTCTCAAATGATCAAACATTTCTCTAAAATCCCTTCAGCTGTCCACACTCATCTATTTTTGAATGTTGATCTCAAATCCATTCTGATTTTGCCTCCTTTCCCCTCTAATTCTCAAATACAGATGAAAATATCCCCTCGGTCTGGGGGTCTCCCCCCATATTAAACTGCAGGCACTTCTGGTTTTGGAGGAAAACAGTTGGCCGGAACTATTGCCCCACATCATGGACAGACGATGTGGTGGGAGTTAAACCCTCTATGAATAACTGTCACTTCAGATTAAATGCCTTTTCTCTCCAATGGTCAATTATTGAAATTATTGATAAAATATCCGTTCAGATTTGGTTTCTTTTCCCTCTGATTTTCAAATACGGGTTGCAAACTCCTTCAGATTTTAAGAACATAAGAACAACCATAGTGGGTCAGACCAATGGTCCATCTAACCCAGTATCCTGTCTTCCGACAGAGGCCAGTCCAGATGCTTCACAGGGAAGGAACAGAACAGGGCAATTATCAAGTGATCCATCTTCTGTCGGCCAACCCCCAGCTTCATGGGCTTGCATCACTGACCATCTTGGCTAATAGCCATGGATGAACCTATCCTCCATGAACCTAGTTCGTTTTTGAACCCAGTTATACTTTTGGCCTTCACAACATCCCCTGGCAATGAGTTCCACCAGATGATCTTTTCTTTTGCTTCATTGAATAGTGATGTAAAATTGCTTCAGACTTTGTCCCTTTCCCCCTTCAATTCTCAAATATTGATATAAAATCCCATGAAATTTGGCCCGTTTTCTCTTTATTGAAATATTGATGTAAAATTTCCTGAGATTTTGCTTTTTTCCCCCTCTGATTCTATAATGTTGATATAAAATCCCCTTCTATTTGGTCCCTGTTCTATCTATTGAACATTGATTACAAAAGCTCCATAATTTTAAGACTCGTTTTCCCTCCCATTTCAAACTGCACTTTACTTTCGCTTTTGGAAGGAAACAGTTGGCCTGAGTCGGTTCCTCAGGGGGCTTATGTCACACGGTGAGTCTGTGAGGAGATCTGGGACTAGAATCCAGATCACCTGAGTCCCAAACCAGGAGTCCACTGACCAGAGCCATGTGTCTATGGGGAATTGTACCTTTAAGAGTGTCATCATCCATCCCTGTCAAGGGAGTCGCTTCCCTTGGGATATTTAGTTTTATATTCAACTCAGTTTATATGATCTGCTCCTAAATTTCCTGCTGTCAAGAACTACAGTTTAACAGCATTGTGGATATGAGTTATCGGATGGTGTCATAGAAACTGGAGATTTTATCAGCTCGATAGCAAACCATTACTTGTCAAAGGTTTGAGAAAATTCCCCATAGAATTAATGTTATATTAATTTAAATGCAATATGTGAACCCTTGATTAAAAAGGGCTCATCATTGTCCAACATTGAACAGTTTACTAAACAAGGTTCGGGGTTTGGTATACAAAAATCTCAACCTGCTTAGTACCATGGCAAACCCATAGCAATTAAAAATCCCTTTAAGCTTTTATTAAAGGCACCAAATAGAAGGGAAACCAATTAAAGCATTTGAAATAGAAAGTATTAAGACTTTCATTTTAACAGCATTGCTTGTTCCCTTTCCCTTTAGCTGTACAGTCTTTTTATAAAGAACCCACCACCCCCGTTTGACAGTCTTTATATGATATTAAAGAAGCTAATAACTATCCTCCTTTGGGAGAACGACAGGAAAGGTTAGTTGAGAGAGCCTGGAGCTACTGCTAAAGTCTGAGCGGCTCCTTCCTAAAAGACAAAACAATAAAACACACACAAGAAGTAAAAATAAAGAACAGCAACGAGAGAAAATGCAGCTTTTGTCTTTGGTGTTACCTCTCACATGTGACCTCTGCTGGAGAAACACAGACATAGATCTTATTAGCCACTCCAAGACCTGACAAATTTAAACCAGCGTTAGGCTGGGATAGGGCATTGATTTTTTTTGTCACAGGCTTACAGCAGTGTTGCAAAATAAACAGTTTTAAACAGAAGGCAAAAGAAGAGGGACAGGAAAGAAAAGAAGTAAGGTGAGGAAGTAAAAGGAGGCACATGGAGTTGGGGAGACAAAGTCTCGCATTGCGGTTTAGGAATTAGCTGGAGATCGTAGGCGTAGAAATGTCATCTGGGTCCCTCTCTCCAGCCCACTGGTCTGGACATCTCTCAGGATCAGGACAACAAAAGCCCAATGAGGTTATGGTGGATCCCCAGAGTCTCAGGAGACGGTGTGATGGTGAAGCTTGCACTTACTAGAAGTGAGGTTTTTACCCACGAAAGCTTATGTCCAAATAAATCTGTTAGTCTTTAAGGTGCCACCAGACTCCTTGTTGTTTTTGTAGATACAGACCAACATGGCTACCCCCTGATACTTGCTGTTCTCCTGTCTTTGTACGCCAACATTGCCGTTGTTTTTCCTCCTAAAGTCTTTTCTTTTAAGGATCCCAAAAGGGAAGGGTGGGTCACATATCTCATCTCCTCATTATTTTGTCCACCAGTTAGGTCTAATTTCTGACCACTTTTGGTTCCTTGTTTTCCAGGCATGATCTTAACACAGTCCTTGAGTTATATCGGTAGGCCTTTTTGTTTAGACTGACCAGGTCTGTTTGTCTTTCTTTTACACCTTTACCCATCAACATTTATAGTTATAGGATAGTGTAACACTTTCATCCGTTTTCCCCCAGTTAGGCTTACAAATGGGGTGGTCCTACCAGGCCCCAGTCATCATTGGGGGACTCAAATGTGAAACCAGGAGTTTACCTACCCTGCGAAAATGCATCGTTTTAGAAAATGGGTTGACTCACAAAACACTAAATAGGACTTAGATGCTTTCAAAATCCCACCCCAAATTACTTAGTAGCACAAATTCCACTGAAACTCAATGAGTCTTAAGTCTCTTTGGTTCTTTTGCAAATCACAGCATTAGTGCCTTGTATAGAGACTAACAACTGTATTTAAAAATGTCTGAGCTGGTTCTGCCCAATGGCCAGCTAGCATGATTTTAAACAGAACTGTCCGTGTCTGTGCTAGCTGCATAGTCGTGTTTAGTTTTATGTTAGTTAAAATACAATTTTTTTTAACCATGATGTCTTTTCTCACTGTGGACAAACCCAAGGGGTAATTTGGCCCAATACATAGGATGAGATTTGTTGAAGGTAAAAATAGGCTAAAAGCAGCATTTTTTCACGCCTGGCAAAGTTGGTCTCCAAGCTCGTAGAGGGCCTCTCTGCCCTTCACACAGCTCCCCCAGGCAGAGAGATGGCTGGAGTGATGCTCCCCAGCCCCTCTTTATAACTATCTCTATGGCTTTGTGGATGGGTCACGGCTGCAGCTCCCAGGGGAGAGGCTGGCTGGGTCCTCCAGGGTCATAGAGAGTAGGATGCTGGAGGTTGCAGGAGTGTGTTTCATGGGGCATATCTCGGGGACAGGGTATGAGCCCCGGTTCTTGGCTCAGAGTTGTGGACAAAGCAGGGAGTCCCTCGATTCCCATCCAGAAGAACGGGGGGATTGTCTGCCGGAGAAAGAGGCTGGTGGGAAAGTGAACATTGGGTCCCAAGTATTAGCATAAAAAAATGCTGCCTGCCTCCCTTCATAGTCCAGATAAACCTGGATCTTGGTGGAGTCGCAGCTCAGGGTGAGGGGGATCTGCGCAGGGGAAGTGAGATCCCAGTACAGGCCCCTGCTCCACTCCACAGCCCTCGTCCCCTCCTCTGGGTTAAAGCTGATGCATCCCTTCCTGCTCACAGACTCCCCCCACCTGGATCACCAGCTCCCAGTAATGCCTCCGTGAGGTGAATCATCATAGCCCAGCACACAGGCAGTAGAATCAACTCTCTGGGGATTGTCAGGCAGAGACAGGATGAGCTGGGGGTGAGCTGTGTCTGGATCTAGAGCAGTGGTTCCGAAACTGGGCGTTCTTGAACCCCTGGGGGTTTGCGAAATGTTACAGGGAGTTGTTGGGGAAAAAAATCCCTAATGGCGGACAGAGCTGTCCCTAGGGACCCCGGACCCCGGACAGCACAGGGCCAGCAGTCCAGAGCCCCTGGACTTCCAAAAGATCAGCAGATCAAAGCAAGCAGATCTATCACACTGAGGAGATTTAAACTTCAAGACTCCTTATCAGAAATGGAAAAGGAGGTGGATATTTTTTGCTCTTTTTAAAATGAAATAGGCAGCTAGTCTTGTTTTTATTATTATTATGAAGAACAAGTTTAAGCTTTGTTGTAACGTGCGTTGTTTGCCTGGACTGCTCACGACCTGAATGCTTGTGTAGGAGGAACTCTTTGAGTTGGCTTCTTAAAACCATGCTGTTTCACATCTGATACTCCTTGATGAAACATAGGAGCCTTGTCTTATAACAGGCTTATTCAAAGTGATACAAGCTATGAAAGTGAGATCTTGGAAGAGTGGTGCCGTTTGCATAATGTAATAAAAATACTGTAATGATTAATAATAATTAATAATAAATAGTGTGTAATAAGCATGTCATAAAAACAAATGTGGTATTTCCAAGATCACTGCTTTTATAATTTATACTCAGGTAAATGAGAAAATCCCTGGGAATATTCATTTTTAGGAGGGGGTTCGCCAGACTTGACATTTTAGTGAAAAGGGTTCACAGGTTGTTAAAGTTTGGGAACCACTGATCTAGAGTCACACTCACTGCAGAAAGGTACCCGACCACTAGGGGGCGAGCTGAGTCCTTGGAGGAGGGTTTGATTGTGTCAGTGACAGACTCTGCTCTAGCTGGAGAGGGAATCAGGCAACTTCCGCCTTTCCGGCTCTGAATGGGGAGCGGCTCTGAGATGGTAGCAGAGCGCAGGGGAGTCACTGCTCTGGCACAGACGGGTCAGGGACAGACTGAAAGGATCAATCCACAATTGAGACTTAGCATCTTTCCCCTTCTGCATCCACGGCTCCCCACAGAGGGGGACAAGAGATCTTTAGTATCACAGGGGGAGTCCCAGTAGATTATAACTGCACCAAACTCCCCCTGTGAAAAATTCATAGCTTACAAAGCCAGAAGAAGGGACCTCTGTGCTCATGTAGTTTGACCTCTTGTCAGTGGTGCAAGTAGAAATCATTTCTTGCCACTATTGCCCTCATGGGAGGGACAGGGAGGGGCACATGACCTTCCATGTGACTCCTCCCTGTCCTGCCCCCAGCCTGGGGCCCCCACCCTCCCCATCCCTTCCGACACTGCCCTTTGTATATACAAACATCAGCATGCTTAACTACTCACTTTCCCCCCAACTATGTAGTATTCAGTCTGTTTAGATGGAATATGGGAGTTAGGTGAGGAGCCTTTCAGCATATGTATGACTTATTAAAAGACAAATTTTAAGTAGAACTGTATCCTAAACTGCATTTTGGTATTGTACCCAAACATTGCATTTCAATGGGGGATTCAACTTCCTTGATAGGAACAGACTCCTGAAACTCTTACCAGTCCACAAAAGTGGTCCATAGTCATGCAAATAGTCCCATTGTCTTCAGTGGGATTGATCAAATGATTAAGGATCTACAGGATTAGGTTCCAAGTGTGTAAATTGTTCTGGATGAAACTGACCATGCCTGAGCTGTCGGCTCAGAAGGAGGGTCATTCCAATAAAGGTGGGCAGGTGTGTGATAAGTCTTAGCTCCGTTGCTAAGATGAGGAACATATTTTCAGCGAAGTTCTTGGCAGATTCCTGAGGGAGCTGGTTTAAGGCCATCAGTGTCCGGCATTATAATCTTCACTTATAGTTCTCTCACTCACAAAGCTGGGAAATGAGGCATTTGTTTTCTTTGTTTTGCTGCTCCAGGTCCAGTTAACAAAATGCATGTTAGACTAGTTTGGCTGCAAAGAAGAATTCTATGTACACTGGGGACAACACCTGATTCCCATCAGGCTGCAGAACTGGGCTGACATCAGAATTCAAACATCCTCTGGTCAGTGCAAGCAGAGGCATTCCTCTAATGATTTGGACTTGATGTGATGCAGTATGAATGTCATGGATAATTCAGACCAATGGGGAGAAACAGAATCAAAAACACTGTTTAAACACCTTCCATCCCCCCTCCACCCCTCCCCTCTTGAGGACTTCTGACCAACATAACAGCACAATACATATGCTAACAAACGTAAACAAAGCCTTTGTTTATGTTTGTTAGCATATGTATTGTGCTGTTAAAGCCATATAAAGAATGAATGCCCTCCCTAGCCATGTTCTATTCCTTTAAGGAGCAGAGCGCAGCCCCACACCCTCCCTGGAGGAGGAGGAGATAGCCCCAAGTCTTTCCGGTACTCCATACCTGCTAAAAATTTCTTGCCGGTACTGCAAACTGGAGGCTACCACCCTACTTGCACTCCTGCCTCTTGTATAACCCAGGTCATAGGACTTCCCTGTTTGAACCAGGACACGTCTTTTAGAAAAACATCCAGTTCTCATTGAAAATGTTCCATGGATGGAGAATCTGAGGCAACCCTTGGTAAGTTGTTCCAATCGTTAATTACACTCAACAATAGGCACTGTATTCTTAGTCCAAATTTTTCAAGCTTCAACTTCCAGCCATTGGATCTTGTTATACCTTTGTCTGCTAGATGGAAGAACCCTCTATTATCACATTTCATCGATGTAGGCACCTATAGAGTGTGACCAAGTCACCCCTTTAACCGTCTCTTGGTTAAGCTAAACAGACTGAGCAGTTTGAGGCTTTTGCTATAAAGCACATAGTCCTTAATCATCCTTTACTCATTCTCATGTCTCTTTGGTGAGCCTCGTGTCACAGCCTGAAGTTAGAGCTCATCTCCCCTTCACATCTCTTCACCGGCCAGTAAGAAGTGTAGATGGGTGTATAGTGACAAACTGGATAAGAGGCCGTGTGATTTAGTGCACTGAGCATTGGACTAAGAGCCAGGAACATTTACATTCGAATCTCAGCTCGGATGTGGAAGCATCGGATAAACCCATTTGAATGTAGGTGCTTCTGTGAGTGACCCATATTGGCAATGGCCTGCAAAGGGGAGAAAACTGGGAAGGTTTGTCTGTCTTGTCTATTAAGACAGCTTTTTGGGGCAGGGACTGTCTGTCACTGTGTGTCTGTGCAGTGCTCGGCACAACGGGGCCCTGATCTCAGCTGGGACAGGGACTGTCTCTCCCTGTGTGTCTGTGCAGAACCTGCTACTAGGGAACCCTGATCTCAGTTACTGTCTCTATGTGCTACGAGAATTACATGATTTACATAGGGTTACCATTCGTCCGGATTCCCCCGGACATGTCCGGATTTTTGAACTAAAAATAGCGTCCGGGGGGAATTTGTTAATGTCCGGACTTCCCCCCCCCCCATGCAGAGCACGCGCGGCTAACAGGGCAGCCGGATGGTGCCACTTACATGGGGCTCCGACAGCGAGAGAGAGTCCCTCCTCCACTTCCCCCTCCTCCCCCTGCAGCATAGCTCACTCCCTCCCTCCCTCCCTCCCTCCCTGCATCGCAGATCGGCTCCGGCAGTCTGGAGCTCCTCCCCCGCTGCTGCCCAGCGGCTCAGGCAGTTCCTGAGCAAGTTCACCGAGACATTAGGCGAAGAAAGGCCAACAACAAGGGGGCCAGGAGGTCGGAGAAGGGGCAGGGAGGTTGTGGAGGGGGCAGTCAAGAGACGGGGGGGGTCGGGAGTTCGGGGCGGGCTTTCTGGGGGTGTGGATAAGGTTTTGGGCAGTCAGGGTACAGGTAGGGGGTAAGGTCCTGGGGGGCATTTGAGGGGGTCTTAGGAGGGGGCAGTTAGGGGATAAGTAACAGGGAGGCTTAGGTAGGGGGTGGAGTCCTGGGGGGCAGTTAGGGGCAGGGGTCCCAGGAGGGGGCAGTCAGGGGACAAGGAGCAGGGGGGAGGGTTGGGGGTTCTGATGGGGGTGGGAAGTGGGTGGGGTAGGGGCGGGGCCAGGGCAGGACAGGGGCGGGGCTAGGGCGGGGCTCCTCCCGTCCTCTTTTTTGCTTGCTGAAATATGGTAACCCTAATTTACACATCCACTTTTTCAGACATGCTACCAAATGTGCATGGAGTGAAATGCAGCAGCACGAGAAGCAGTTCTCTCAGTGACTGTGAGGACAACGGGGTGGACTGATCAGAGGCATCAGCGGGTGTTGAAACCTGTTCACACCGCAGGGCATCATACAGCATGTTGACAGAAGGCAGCTTCCTGTGCCCTTCTGTAGGTCAGCGTGCGGTTAAACATGTCTGCGCTGCCGTAAGGTTAGATTAGTGTTTGCAGGTGTATAAGCCTAGATTCCGAGGTGCTGCAGTTGCTCCTGGTTGATGCTACTGATTCTGACAGCCCCTTTCCTTTGTCTGAATAATTGCTTCCCTGAATCTCTGCCTAGACGGCTGCCAAATCACCCTGTCGTTGCTGCTTGGGATGTCAGGCTGTGGACTCCCAAATACTCTGGTTCTACTCTTCTGTCTCAGTGATGGACAGGATCGCAGCGGCCATCTGGACTGGCACTCAGGAGATCTGCCTCTGCTCTGCTTGGCTAATCACGTCCCATCTCTGTGCCTCTGTTTCTCCTCCCGCCTTATTGGGATCAGAAGCGCTTCAGGACAGGAGCTGTTCCTTCCACTTGGTATGTTCAGCAGCACCTGGCACAATGGGGCCTGTCTCAGCTGGGTCCTCTAGTTCCGTGGCTCTGAACTGGGGATCAGTGCAGCAAGGCCAGCATTAGACTGGCTGGGCCCAGGGCAGAAAGCTCAGAGCCCCGAGGCCTGGTGCTCCACAGCTGAAGTTCGAAGCCCTGAGCCCAGATGCCCCATGAGGCCGACGACTCAGTGCCCTGCGGGGCAGAAGCCTGAGCTGTGCCCCTCACCCCCGGCCCAGCGGCTGAAGCCTGGAGCCCCCTCACGCGTCCCCCCAACGGGCCCGGGAGTGTTTATAGCATGTTGGGAAGGCCTCAGAAAGAAAAAAGTTGAGACCCCCTGGCCTAGTTACTACTGTAATATAATCCCTGTGGGAATCCTCCACACGCCTGGGGATTTCTGGGTTACAGCAGGGGGAATGATGGGAGTTGGATCCCTTCTTCCCACAATTAACCTGGCCTGGTGGAGTTATCCCACAACATAGCAGGCCTGGAGCTGGTCAAAATATGCAAGAGAATTTCAAAGTCATTAATTTTTTTAAAGGAACCATTTCTGTTGAGTTGAGATTTTTCATGACCACTTCTATAGGCCATTTTCACTTCTAAATTTTGTTTTCTACTTTTACGTGGATTTGATAGTTTTGATTCCCCTCAACCCTCCCTCCGGTGCCCCCCTCCCCCCACCCGCCAATCAGTCATTCATTGGTGTCGTTCCATTGACTTTTATACTATTTACACCGGCTGAGCATCTCACCCGTCGTTTTTAATAGCTGAAAGAAAGATGAAACACACAGAGCTTTTTACATTCCTCCTGTGCAAACAGAGCTCACAAATCCAGCTCCTTAAACTAGGAGAGCTGCTTTCTGGCAAATCCATTTCAACTCAGTTTGGCAGATTTCAGAATGGATCTTGTTTTTCTTCACAGAGGCACAGTTACTCTCTTGCTTAGGATCCGAAACTGGGAACCTAAAGAGCAAAGGGGACAGTCACTGTCCGTGTGTTGAGAGTTGGAGAAGAGGATCGATAGTAGCTGTGCGTCTCCTCCAGAACAGAAATGAGCACAGCCACTGGGCTTTGGTGCAAGTTCAGCAGAGAGGTCAAAGATCAAAGTGGCTCAATTTTTTTTCAAATTTTGCAATTTCCATTTAAACTGCAGCCATTTCTGTGTGTCGGGGGAAAATGGGCACACAAAATTGGCTAAATTGTGTGAATTGTTTTCATTTTATCCAATCAACTGTAGAGTTGGTTGGAACTTTCCGAATTTTGAAATGGATCTAATTTCAAATGTTGATGAAAAATGCGAGAGGGGGGGTGATATTTTTTTCCTTTGTCCTGTTTCACAGCCAGCTCTGCCAAGGATTGATGGGACATGTAGATTGAGCCCCCAATCTCACAAAGACTTATCTGCTCGCTTAACTTGACTCACGTGAGTCACCCCATTGGCTTCAAGGAGAGTTAACATTAAGCACGTCTAGAAGCATTTTCAGGATTAGGGCCCTATACCATAAACCAGTGTGTGTGAAATCCTGGCCCCATTGAAATCCAGGACAAAACTCTTGTTAACTGGTTTATTTATTGTAGACTGATCAAAATCCTAATGAGGAATCACTCACAGTGTTTGATTTAACGGGGATCCGTCCTGCCAGGTCCACGTCCTCCCTGGGGATGTGATGTTAAGTCCAATCCACACCTGATGTTGGTCCCGTGTATGGACGACATGTCAGAGTGACCAGAACATGCTCTGATTCGCTGGCTCAGTTGGTTGCTGTGCACATGGGACCTCATCTCAACGTGGTCAAGGTCAAGGGGCAGACAAATCTACTAGGAACATGACTCAGTCTGTTGGATTCAATAGGGGAGAAAAGGGAGGGGAATGAGAAAAAAATTCAACATTTTTCAGTTGTATACAACTGAAACGAAAAGTTGGTTTCATTTTCACAACAAAAGTTTCTTGCAAAAAGTACCAAAATGTTTCTTTAATTTGCCACTGGAGGGAAAACTGTGATTTTGGACCAGCTGTAATTAATAGCAACACACATCCTGCAGTTGAATATAGCACGTTCTTTACCATCTCCTCCCAGTCATCGATCACTAGCAGTTGTGCTCTCTTCATTAAACAGTCGTCACGGCTCCACTCCCAGCTTTTAATCGCTGTAGAAAACCAGTAACACTTGTCCCCATGCAGCAGCCAGTCCTTGGGGCAGAGTTTGCAGCTGGAACTCTCTGGAGGGGGAAATGGAAGAGAGGTGTCATTAATGATCATTCTGAACAGGGCTGACCACCTTTACAGAGATGCATGGAGCCTTCATGCTCAGGGCTTTACTGAACCCAGGACTGGGGCCTAGCAGCAGAGACGGGGTGAGTATGTGGGCAGGACTAAAAGATCAGTCGGTTTGGACCCCAATGTCCAAGCAGCAGGGGGCGCTGTGCTGCAGGGAGCAGTGTGGGGGCTCGGTAGGAGGCGTTCTCTCTCTGCAGTCCGTGCTGGCCGCAATGCCCCAATGTGGAGCAGAGGACGCTGTAGGGAATGAGATTGGGGTTCGTAGCTGCTCACACGCAGGACTGACCCCAATGCCCCAGCACTGGGGGACGCTGTGCTGCAGGGAGTGGGAAGGGGGCCTCTGTAGGGGGCGCTCTCCGCTCACAGTCAGGGCTCACCCCGGTCCCATTGAACTAGGGGGTGCTGTGCAGCAGGGAGGAGGGGTGTGTGACTCAGTAGTGGGGGGCTCTTGACTCCATACCAGATGCTGTTCCCCAGGTGGTGCCATCTTTCAGGTGAAGGATAATATAGAGGCGCAGAGCTCTGGTGGGCATTAGAATGAAGGTTGGTTTTGTGGTTGAACCCCTGACCTAGGGCTCAGAAGAGCCGTGTTCTACTCTGGGCCCTGTCACTAGCCTGCTGTGTCCTTGGGCAGGTCATGGCCTGTCCTGTGCCTCAGTTTCTCCCTCTGAGTGTCTTGTCTATTTACGCTGTGAACTTGTTGGGGCCGGGGCCATCTCAGCGTCTCTTGGTCCCATGACAGCTAAACTACAGGATTCTATTAAAGTTGCCGGAATGATTCAAGCCTGCAGTTACCTGCGCTGGCCACTTGCTGTCACTGCTGAGGCTGAGTGTCCCTGGAGATATTAAACAGATCTGAAGGGATGGGAGAGAAGAAGGGGTGCGAGAGCGGCTCTGCTTTGGGAACCATCAGTGCCTGTAACAGTGACTGCGGGAGGCAGCATGAGCTGGGGTTACCTGCTGGCTGGTTGTTTTGTGTATAACACAAATGTTGCCGCAGGCGAGAGCGGAACTCCTCCAAGTCACTGCATCCTCTTCCTTTAGGACTGGGCTGAGCTGAGGTTTCGTTCCCCATCGTTTTTGGGACGGCTCCGGTCAGTGATGGGTTCAGGGAACCTTGGAGAAAATTGTTCTGTGGGTGGTTGTTGGAAGCCAAAGATTGGAAAAGACTGGGCTGGGGTGAATCAGCCAGCGCTCCATTGGAGTAACTAGGCCAGATCTCCACCTGGTGTGAATTGGCCAAAGTCCCATTGGGGTCAATGGGGGCAGACTCCGAGCTGGTACAAATGAATGGAGCAACACCAGTTAGTTGCACCAGTTAGAATCTGGCCTAGAGTGCAGAAGTGTAATAGATTCATCCATTCCAAGGTCAGAAGGCAGCATTATGATGGTCTAGTCCAGGGGTGGGCAAACGTTTTGGCCCGAGGGCCACATCCGGGTATGGAAATTGTACAGTGGGTCATGAATGCTCATGAAATTGGGGTTGGGGTGCAGGAGGGGGTGAGGGCTCTGGCTGGGGTTGCGGGCTCTGGGGTGGGGCCAGAAATGAGGAGTTCAGGGTGTGGGAGGGGGCTCTGGGCTGGGGCAGGGGTGTGGCGGGGGTGGGTGAGGGCTCCAGCTGGGGGTTTGGGCTCTGGGGTGGGGGTGGTGATGAGGGGTTTGGGGTGCAGGAGGGTGTTCCAGTCTGGGACCGAAGGGTTCGGAGGGTGGGAGGGGGATCAGGGCTCGGGCAGGGGTTGGAGCATGGGACGGGGTCAGGGGTGCAGGCTCCTGGCGGCGCTTACCTCAAGCATCTCCCGGAAGCAGCGGCATGTCTCCCCTCTGGCTCCTCCATGCAGGCGCGGCCAGGTGGCTCTGCGCGCTACCCCGTCCACAGGCGGCACCCCTGCAGCTCCAACTGGCCACAGTTCCCAGCCAATGGGAGTTGCAGGCAGCGCTTGGGGCAGAGGCAGTGTGCCGGAGCCCTCTGGCTGCCCCTACGCATAGGGATGGGTAGCTCAGTGGTTTGAGCATTGGCCTGCCAAACCCAGGGTTGTGAGTTGAATCCTTGAGGGGGCTACTTAGGGATCTGGGGCAAAATCAGTACTTGATCCTGCTAGTGAAGGGAGGGGGCTGGACTTGATGACCTTGCAAGGTCCCTTCCAGTTCTAGGAGATAGGATATCTCCATTAGTTTTACGGGGGAGGGATAGCTCAGAGTTTGAGCATTGGCCTGCTAAACCCAGGGTTGTGAGTTCAATCCTTGAGGGGGCCATTTAGGGAACTGGGCTAAAAATCTGTCTGGGGATTGGTCCTGCTTTGAGCAGGGGGTTGGACTAGATGACCTTCTGAGGTCCCTTCCAACCCTGATATTCTATGATTCTAGGGACATCCTGCTGCTTCTAGGAGCTGCGTGGAGCGGGACAAGCCCTAGACCCTGCTCCCCGGCGGAAACTCGAGGGCTGGATTAAAACGTCTGATGGGGCAGATGCGGCCCCCGGACCATAGTTTGCCCACCCCTGGTCTAGTCTGACCACCTGTATCGCACGGGCCAGAGAAGTCCACCCGGCCATTCCTGCACTGAGCCCAGCAACTTGTGCTGCGTTCATGGTGCGTTGCTGTGCAGCCCAAACGCACGGTTTTGGCACACTCACCCCGAACAGCCAGCGCCGTCACAACTCTCAGCAGCACGATGTTCCCAGCGAATGTGAGGCCCAGAGCCAGCCAATGCCAGTACGGGCACCTCGGGCGATCTGCAAGAGTCAACGTGCACTGTTGAGCTAATACCGTGTGCTTCACTCACAGGCCTGTGGAGCTTGCAAGGGGCTCTCTACCCTCGGACGATTTGGCCCTGCCAGTTTCCACTTCCCACTACAAACAAGGGACTCCCTGTGACACTTTCGGGGAAACCCGAGGAGTCCAGCGTAAATCGCTGCTACCTGCTCCCAGCAGGAGGGAGCCTTGTCCGTTCTTCCGGAGAGCTGGGATCCACTTTTCATGAGACACCTGCTGGCAGAATTGTTGCTTCCATGTAACGTTTGTACCTGCTTCACTTCTCCTATACAGTCCCAGAGCTTTACCTTTGAAATCAAGTTTGCTTCTGCCCCAGACTGAAAACACAGGGCTGGGCCATAGAATGATAGAAGTGTAGGACTGGAGGGGACCTCAAGAGGTCATCTAGTCCAGTCCCCTGTGCTCACAGCAGGATTACGTAATAACTAGACCAGTCCTGACAGGTGTTTGTCTAAACTGTTAACATGAGAACGGCCATACGGGGTCAGACCAAAGGTCCATCTAGCCCAGTATCCTGTCTTCCCACAGTGGCCAGTGCCAGGTGCCCCAGAGGAATGAACAGAACAGGGAATTATCAAGTTATCCATCCCCTGTCGCCCATTCCCAGCTTCTGGCAAACAGAGGCTAGGGCCACTATCCCTGCCCATCCTGGCTAAAAGCCATCAATGGATCTATCCTCCATGAATTTATCTTGTTCTTTTTTGAATCCTGTGGCCTTCACAACATCCTCCAGCAAAGAGTTCCACAGGTTGACTGTGGAAACCTCCAATGACGGAGATTCCACAACTTCCCTGGCAATTTATTCCAGTGCTGAACCACCCTGACAGTTAGGAAGTTTTTCCTAAGGTCCAACCTAAACCTCCTTTGCTGCAATTTATGCCCATTGCTTCTCCTATTCTCAGGGGTTAATGAGAACAATTTTTGACCCTCCTCCTTGTAACAGCCTTTTATACACGTGAAAACTATTATCATGTCCTCCCTCCGTCTTCTCCTCTCCAGACTAAACAAGCCTGTTTTTTTCAATCTTTCCTCATAGGGCATGTTTTCTAGAGCTTTAATCACTTGTGTTGCTCTCCTCTGGACTTTGTCCACATGTGTCTGTGGATGTCGATTGTTCTCAGTGTTGATTGAGTCAGCTTTGAGACCCCCCAGCCTCAGGTGATAAGGTTCTTCTCCACCAATTTTGGAAACCAGTATTCTGAATGTTACATAACTCTAGAAATGTTTCCTGTGCAAACATTCACAATATCCATGAGAACCAGCTAGTATTTCTTTTTTAGTAGAGACCGACACGATCCCCTTTTGGTGAAATAGTGAGACGATGCTCAAACACAGATGCAATACACCTGCCAGGGCATGCCTGGACATATGTGGTCATGTCTGTGTCGCACTCCCATGGTGCACTGTGGTGACTCAGCCAGAGGGGAGGCTGCTGTGCACCATGGGAAATGTAGTCTGTTCCAGCCCATAGAGGAGAATGGGGGCAGGAGAGAAGTGAACTACAACTCCCATGAGGCACTGCAGCAGCTCAACTGGACACAGGTTCAAGTCAAACTGACTTTGACATTTTGTTTCATTTTCCCCAGTGGAAAGACATTTTGGCAGCAGATTCCCAGCCAGTTTCACTCAGCACCCAACCTGCTGGGCCCTCCTGAAAAGCTAGGCCCTTATTTTGGCACCTAAATGAGAGCTGAGACCCTCCGAAGCCCTGGCGCCACTGGTGAGTGCTGAGCACCTTGGGAAATGGAGCCATCAAGGCCAGATCCTCAGCGGCTGTGAATCAGCAAAGCTCTGTACATTGCAAGAGAGCTACAGTGCTGTACCCCTGCTGGGGATCTGGCAGTCAGACTGTAACAGGGAATGAGGTCAGTGATGCCGTCTCACAAACAAGTCAAAGCATTTCATGTTACACTGACCTGTCCCTAGGGGCTATAGGAACCTAGGGACACCTCCGCAGCTGCTGTAACGCGGCTGTAGCTCCACTGAAGTGCACAGTTATGCACATTTATACCAGCTGAGGTAGGGTTACCATCTTTCAAGCTCCGGAATAGAGGACACTGCCAGGAGGAGGGGAGGGGGGGAGTTGAAAGCGGAGGAGGGGTACTATGCCACCCTTACCGCTGCGCTGCTGCCGGCAGCAGCGCTGTCTTCAGAGCTAGGCGGCCATCCAGCAGCCACTGCTGTCCGGCTACGCAGTTCTGAAGACACTTGTTCATATTTCAGAAGCCCACCCGGACAGAGATCGGAGGACCAAAAAAGAGGTCATCTCTGGGAAAACCCGGACGGATGGTAACCCGAAGCTCAGCATATAGTCCTCTGTTTAGTTCAAGGCAAAAAAATACATGAAGCTGGAAAGGCTGAGAGAATGTATCAGGTTTTTATGGTTCAAAACCTTCCAGGGAGGCTGTAATTATCCCAAAGCCAAACATAACAAACCCAGGACATGCAGAGTTAGATCTCACTGGTCCCAGGTTAGATTACACTCATTTTAAAGACATGTTAGGTATTTTCTCCCCCCTCCCAGAGTCAGGGCTAGATTCTGATCTGACCTGTTACCCTATTGAAAATTGAGTGACCTCAGTGAAATCGCTGGAGTTAGGACCAGCTTCTCATCCGAGTTATACCGGGGTACATCCAGAGTGACCCCACTAAATTCAGTGGAGCTATGTCCATGTCCACCATCTGGGGGCCTGACTCCCCGACCTCCCATGCCTCGCTCAAGCTGCTGGTTAAAAACCTATTACAGCCGACAAGATCCCAGCCCCCACCAAATCCACCAGCCCTGTTTAAACACCACAAAGCAAAACTCACTGTGATGCTGAGATGGAGCCACTTTGCATCTGGAGGAAGGCTCTCCAGGGATGTTTAAATCAGCAGGGACTATTTCCCCAGCCATGGCTGTCACCGGAGGCGGTGAGCGGGGTTGTACTGTGTAAAGGCAGCTCGTGTGTGGGCTAAAATGGCCAACATCCCCTCAAACCAGGAAATGTCAAGATTGAAGTCCCATCCCCCTCCTTACTGTGTGGGTTTAGGGGAATGGCTTAAATATATTGTACTTTCTCCCCCAACACAACTGTGCTCTAGGCTGCCCTTGCAGAGGTCTCTAATGGAGGTAGGTGCCCAAGTGTAATGAAAATCAGTGGGGATCCTACCTCAGTTAGGTAGTAGAACCCAGCTTCGAGCACCATACAGAGCCAATGCACAGACAGTCTTGTGTCTGGGATCACCGCTTGTTTCCCATGGCTTTAGTCTGCGTTCAAAGAATAAACGGTAATAAAACCAGACCCAGTGAGACGGACACCCACAGCCATCAGCTCTCCACGTTCGTCTTGTTTTTTTGTGTCCAACAGCCCAGAAACGGGCTTGAAAGTAGGGCTGGTGGGAAATTTTCCAACAATGTTTTTTGGATGGACAATTGACGTGTTTTGGCTAAATGCTCATTTCCACGGAAAGTTTCTGCTTGCCTCAGAAATATTTGGTATTTCCATCGGAAAACAAAATGCTGCTTTCCCCCTCCCTGCGCCCCACCCAACCCAGGTTGTGTCTGAAAATGTTTGGTTTTCAACAAGTCAAAGTTTTCCACTGAAAATGTCGCCAAAAATCTAAAAAATAATGGAATTTTCATTTCAGAGTAGCAGCCGTGTTAGTCTGTATCCGCAAAAAGAAGAACAAGAGGACTTGTGGCACCTTAGAGACTAACAAATTTATTAGAGCATAAGCTTTCGTGGACTACAGCCCACTTCTTCGGATGCATATAGAATGGAACATATATTGAGGAGATATATATACACACATACAGAGAGCATAAACAGGTGGGAGTTGTCTTACCACCTCTGAGAGGCCAATTAATTAAGAGAAAAAAAAAAAAGAAAAAAAAAAAAAAAAAAAAAAAAAAAAAACTTTTGAAGTGATAATCAAGCTAGCCGAGTACAGACAGACAGTTAGATAACAAGTGTGAGAATACTTACAAGGGGAGATAGATTTAATGTTTGTAATGGCTCAACCATTCCCAGTCCTTATTTAAACCGGAGTTGATTGTGTCTAGTTTGCATATCAATTCTAGCTCAGCAGTTTCTCGTTGGAGTCTGTTTTTGAAGTTTTTCTGTTGTAATATAGCCACCCGCAGGTCTGTCACTGAATGACCAGACAGGTTAAAGTGTTCTCCCACTGGTTTTTGAGTATTTTGATTCCTGATGTCAGATTTGTGTCCATTAATTCTTTTGCGTAGAGACTGTCCGGTTTGGCCAATGTACATGGCAGAGGGGCATTGCTGGCACATGATGGCATATATCACATTGGTAGATGTGCAGGTGAACGAGCCCCTGATGGTATGGCTGATGTGATTAGGTCCTATGATGATGTCACTGGAATAGATATGTGGACAGAGTTGACATCGGGGTTTGTTACAAGGATAGGTTCCTGGGTTAGTGGTTTTGTTCAGTGATGTGTGGTTGCTGGTGAGTATTTGCTTTAGGTTGGGGGGTTGTCTGTAAGCGAGGACAGGTCTGTCTCCCAAGATCTGTGAGAGTAAAGGATCATCTTTCAGGATAGGTTGTAGATCTCTGATGATGCGCTGGAGAGGTTTTAGTTGGGGGCTGAAGGTGACAGCTAGTGGTGTTCTGTTATTTTCTTTGTTGGGCCTGTCTTGTAGGAGGTGACTTCTGGGTACTCGTCTGGCTCTGTCAATCTGTTTTTTCACTTCAGCAGGTGGGTATTGTAGTTTTAAGTTTTTTTTTTCTCTTATTGTAGTTTTAGTTTTTTTTTTCTCTTAATTAATTGGCCTCTCAGAGGTGGTAAGACAACTCCCACCTGTTTATGCTCTCTGTATGTGTGTATATATATCTCCTCAATATATGTTCCATTCTATATGCATCCGAAGAAGTGGGCTGTAGTCCACGAAAGCTTATGCTCTAATAAATTTGTTAGTCTCTAAGGTGCCACAAGTCCTCTTGTTCTTCTTTTTGCGGATACAGACTAACACGGCTGCTACTCTGAAACCTTTCATTATGCAAGGCACTGCATTTAGCCGTATGGAGTGGAAATCCATCAACCTCATGAAAAAACTCGTACAGATACAGACAGACATCATCTTCCTTTCCAAATGCAAGCAGATGGACATCATACCAAAAGGACTAAAGGTAAAAAATCCATTACAATCTACATATCACACAGACTATGCTGAGAGACTGTGTCACACACTCTCAAAGAAACTGCGAAATCACCTGATCAGCATCCTATACAGCAAACAGGGAAAGATTAAGAATGAGCTCTCAGAACTGGATACTCTCATAAGAAACCAACCTTCCACACAAACTTCCTCATGGATAGACTTTACAAAAACTAGACAATCCATTTACAAGACAAACTTTGCCTCTCTACAAAGGAAAAAGGACACTAAACTATCTAAACTGCTACATGCCACAAGCAGCCACAACAGTAGTTCCCTTAACCCACCCAGCAATATTGTTAATCTTTCCAGCTATACTCTTAGCCCAGCAGAAGAGTCTGTCCTATCTCGGGGCCTCTCCTTTTGTCCCTCCAGACCCATGAATATGATACAGTTCTGCGGTGACCTAGAATCCTACTTTCGACGTCTCCGACTCAAAGAATATTTCCAACATACCTCTGAACAACATACTAACCCACAGAATCCTCCCTACCAGCACTACAAAAAAAAGGATTCTGCGTGGACTCCTCCGGACGGTCGAAACAACAGACTGGATTTCTACATAGAGTGCTTCCGTCGACGTGCAAAGGCTGAAATTGTGGAAAAGCAACATCACTTGCCACATAACCTCAGCCATGCAGAACACAACGCCATCTACAGCCTCAGAAACAACCCTGACATCATAATCAAAAAGGCTGACAAAGGAGGTGCTGTCGTCATCATGAATAAATTGGAATATGACCAGGAGGCTGCTAGACAGCTCTCTAACACCACATTCTACAGGCCATTATCCTCTGATCCCACTGAGGATTACCTAAAGAAACTACACCATCTGCTAAAAAAACTCCCTGACAAAGCACAGGAACAAATCTGTACAGACACATGCCTAGAACCCCGACCAGGGGTATTCTATTTGCTACCCAAGATCCATAAACCTGGATATCCTGGACGCCCCATCATCTCAGGCATTGGCACCCTAACATCAGGCTTGTCTGGTTATGTAGACTCTCTCCTCAGACCCTACGCTACCAGCACTCCCAGCTATCTTCGAGACACCACTGACTTCCTGAGGAAACTACAATCCATCGGTGATCTTCCAGAAAACACCATCCTGGCCACTATGGACGTAGAAGCCCTCTACACCAATATTCCACACAAAGATGGACTACAAGCTATCAGGAACAGTATCCCTGATAATGTCACAGCTAACCTGGTGGCTGAACTTTGTGATTTTGTCCTCACCCACAACTATTTCACATTTGGGGACAATATATACCTTCAAGTCAGCGGCACTGCTATGGGTACCCGCATGGCCCCACAATATGCCAACATTTTTATGGCTGACTTAGAACAACGCTTCCTTAGCTCTCGTCCCCTAACGCCCCTACTCTACTTGCGCTACATTGATGACATCTTCATCATCTGGACCCATGGAAAAGAAGCCCTTGAGGAATTTCACCATGATTTCAATAATTTCCATCCCACCATCAACCTCAGCCTAGATCAATCCACACAAGCGGTCCATTTCCTGGACACTACTGTGCTAATAAGCGATGGTCACATAAATACCACCCTATACCGGAAACCTACTGACCGCTACACTTACCTACATGCCTCCAGCTTCCATCCAGGACACACCACACGATCCATTGTCTACAGCCAAGCTCTAAGATATAACCGCATTTGCTCCAATCCCTCGGATAGAGACAAGCACCTACAAGATCTCTATCAAGCATTCTTAAAACTACAATACCCACCTGCTGAAGTGAAAAAACAGATTGACAGAGCCAGACGAGTACCCAGAAGTCACCTCCTACAAGACAGGCCCAACAAAGAAAATAACAGAACACCACTAGCTGTCACCTTCAGCCCCCAACTAAAACCTCTCCAGCGCATCATCAGAGATCTACAACCTATCCTGAAAGATGATCCTTTACTCTCACAGATCTTGGGAGACAGACCTGTCCTCGCTTACAGACAACCCCCCAACCTAAAGCAAATACTCACCAGCAACCACACATCACTGAACAAAACCACTAACCCAGGAACCTATCCTTGTAACAAACCCCGATGTCAACTCTGTCCACATATCTATTCCAGTGACATCATCATAGGACCTAATCACATCAGCCATACCATCAGGGGCTCGTTCACCTGCACATCTACCAATGTGATATATGCCATCATGTGCCAGCAATGCCCCTCTGCCATGTACATTGGCCAAACCGGACAGTCTCTACGCAAAAGAATTAATGGACACAAATCTGACATCAGGAATCAAAATACTCAAAAACCAGTGGGAGAACACTTTAACCTGTCTGGTCATTCAGTGACAGACCTGCGGGTGGCTATATTACAACAGAAAAACTTCAAAAACAGACTCCAACGAGAAACTGCTGAGCTAGAATTGATATGCAAACTAGACACAATCAACTCCGGTTTAAATAAGGACTGGGAATGGTTGAGCCATTACAAACATTAAATCTATCTCCCCTTGTAAGTATTCTCACACTTGTTATCTAACTGTCTGTCTGTACTCGGCTAGCTTGATTATCACTTCAAAAGTTTTTTTTTTTTTTTTTTTTTTTTTTTTTTTTTTCTCTTAATTAATTGGCCTCTCAGAGGTGGTAAGACAACTCCCACCTGTTTATGCTCTCTGTATGTGTGTATATATATCTCCTCAATATATGTTCCATTCTATATGCATCCGAAGAAGTGGGCTGTAGTCCACGAAAGCTTATGCTCTAATAAATTTGTTAGTCTCTAAGGTGCCACAAGTCCTCTTGTTCTTCTTTTTGCGGAATTTTCATTGACATTTTCCCAAACCAAAAATATTTTGGAACTTTTTGCTCCTAGCAATATATCAGCCTTTTGACTTTTTGTCACAATTCAGAACATTCTGTCTTATCTCCCCCCCCACCCCCGTTTTTCATGCTTTTTTTCTTCATCCTCCTATAAGTAATAACAAGTAAATGAAAATAAAGTGAGGTACCTTGATTGTTTTTGTAGTCTAACTTACTTTTCCACAGACCACTAGAAAACCACTGAGTGTCTCGGCAGACCACTTAATGATCTCTCCAAATATTGTTTGTACCGTTAGTTAACTATTGTAAGGTGCTTTGGATAAGAGCGCGTTATAAAAAAAAATGTAAAAAAACGTTGGGGTGTGGGGTCTGGCGAGGACATAGGGTGTGGAAGGGGGCTCAGGGCTGGGGGTGCAGGGTCTGGGGGGTGTTAGGCTGTGGGTTGGGGTTCACGGTCTGGCCTGGAGTTAGGATGCAGGCAGGGGCTCAGGGTTGGGGCAGGAGGTTGGGGTGCAGAGCGCTTACCTGGGGCAGCTCCCATTTGGTTCGAGGGGTGCAGCTGGGATGTGGGGGGAGTGCAGGAATCAGGGAGGACAGGGGGGTGGGGGGTTGCAGGAGTCGGGGGGCTGTCGGTGTGTGAGGGGGGTGAAGAAGTCAGGTCTGGGTGTGTGTGAGGGGGTGCAGGAGTCAGGGCTGGGCTCATGAGGGGGAGCTTCCAGCCCCCCGCCCCACATCCTGCCCTAAGCAGTGCACAGCGGGGGGGGGGTATGTGTAAGGGGAGTGTGGGGGCCCCGCCTTTGCTCCGCCCTGCCCTGATTTCACTCCCTTCCCCAAGGCCCCCCCACCTCTTCTCCACCTCCTCCCCCGAGTGCGCTGTGACCCCACTCTTCCCCCTCCCTCCCGGAGCGCCAGCAAACATCTGTTTGGCAGTGGGGGAAGCCCCGGGAGGGAGGGGGAGGAGCGGGAACGCGGCACGCTGGGGAGGTGGTGGAGAGCAGGCAGGGGAGGGGGGAGCTTGGCTGTCAGTGGGTGCGGGACGGCGGGAGGGGGGCGGAGAAGAGTTGGGGGGCCTTCGACTGCAGCCCAAGCAGAGCAGGCCGGGTGGGGCCGGGGCCCCTTTGGAGCCTGGGCTCCCTGCGGGGTAGAAGCCTGAGCCCTGTCCCGTTCCCCCCCCCACCCAGCGGCTGAAGCCTGGAGCCCCTCCACTCATCCCCCACTCAGGGCCGTCCCTAGCCATTTTGGTGCCCTACGCACGACCCGGCGGGGTAGAGCGGGTTGGGGCTGGGTCGCTCCACTTCCAGCCGCCTGGTGATTGCAGGGCAGGCCAGACCCTGCACTCATGGGGTGGCGGGATGGGGAGTGACCAGATCCCAGGCTACTCCGCTCTGCTCCCCTGGCTCCCAGTTGGAGGCACAGTTGGTTGCTGGCGGCATGGAGGGGGCTGGGGCGGGTTGGTCCTCCACTTACCACCGCCCGGTGATTGCAGGGCGCCCGACCCCTGCTGCAGTCCTCAGGGGAAGGGCTGGAGTAGGGGTGGTCCCGGGACACAGCTGGGGCGGGGGCTTTGGGGAAGGCGTGGAGCGGGGGCAGGACTGGGCGGAACAGGGGTGGGAAGAGATGAGGCTGGAGCGGAGCAGGGGCGAGGGCCATGGGGAAGATGCGGAGCAGGGGCTGGAGCAGCACGCAGCTGCTTAGGGCACCAGGAAATTTGGTGACCCAAATTTCCTGGTGCCCAACGCAGGTGCGTACATTGCGTATGGGTAGGGACGGCCCTGCCCCCACTGGGTCCTGGAGTGTTTATAGCATGTTGGGAAGGCCTCAGAAAGAAAAAGGTTGAGACCCCCTGGCCTAGTTACTACTGTAATATAATTCCTCTGGGAATCCTCCACTCGCCTGGTGATTTCTGGGATACAGCAGGGGGAATGATGGGAGTTTGATCCCTTCTTCCCACAATTAACCTGGCCTGGTGGAGTTATCCCACGATGTAGCAGGCCTGGCGCTGGTCAAAATATGCAAGAGAATTTCAAAGTCATTTCGTTTTTTAAAGGAACCATTTCTGTTGAGTTGAGATTTTTCATGACCACTTCTATAGGCCATTTTCACTTCTAAATTTTGTTTTCTACTTTTACGTGGATTTGATCGTTTTGATTCCCCTCAGCCCTCCCTCCGGTGCCCCCCTCCCCCCACCCGCCAATCAGTCATTCATTGGTGTCGTTCCATTGACTTTTATACTATTTACACCGGCTGAGCATCTCACCCGTCGTTTTTAATAGCTGAAATAACGATGAAACACACAGAGCTTTTTACATTCCTCCTGTGCAAACAGAGCTCACAAATCCGTCTCCTTAAACTAGGACAGCAGCTTTCTGGCAAATCCATTTCATCTCAGTTTGGCAGATTTCAGAATGGAGCTTGTTTTTCTTCACAGAGCCACAGTTGTTCTCTTTCCCAGGATCCGAAATTGGGAACCTAAAGAGCAAAGGGGACAGTCACTGTCCGTGCGTTGAGAGTTGGGGAAGAGGATCGATAGTAGCCGTGCGTCTCTTCCGAGGGTGCTGTAGTTTTATCCAGCACTTCTAGCCTTTCCCCCGATGGTCAAGTATATGGAACAAGTTGATAAGTTTAAAGCCAGTCCTTTGGGGGGTAGGGAGTGTCCACGGCACAGAAACCAGCACAGCCATTGGGCACTTCATTGCAAGTTCAGCAGAGAGGCCAAAGACCCAAATTACTAAATCTTTCTTTTTCCAATGTTGCAATTCCCATTTGAAATGTGGCCATTTCTGTGTGTCGGGGGGAAATGGACACACACAATTGGCTAAATTGTGTGAATTGTTTTCAACTGTAGAGTTGGCTGGAACTTTCTGAATTTTGAAATTGATCAAATGTTGATGAAAAATGGGGAAGGGGGTATTATTTTTTTTCTTTTTCCTGCTTCACAGCCAGCTCTGCCAAGGATTGATGGGACATGCAGATTGAGCCCCCAATCTCACAAAGACGTATGATCTGCTCGCTTAACTTGACTCACGTGAGTCACCCCATTGGCTTCAAGGAGAGTTAACGTCTAGAAGCATTTTCAGGATTAGGGCCCTATACCATAAATCAGTGTGTGTGAAATCCTGGCCCCATCGAAATCCAGGACAAAACTCTTGATAACTGGTTTATTTATTGTAGACTGATCAAAATCCTCATGAGGAATCACTCACAGTGTTTGATTTAACGGGGATCCATCCTGCCAGGTCCACGTCCTCTCTGGGGATGTGATGTTAAGTCCAATCCACACCTGATGTTGGTCCCGTATAATATTCCCTATGGACGCCTGTGAAATGGACGACATGTCAGAGTGCCCAGAACATGCTCTGATTTGCTGGCCCAGTTGCTTGCTATGCACATGGGACCTCATCTCAACCATGGTCAAGGTCAAGGGGCAGACAAATCTACTAGGGACATGACTCAGTCTGTTGGATTCAATAGGGGAGAAAAGGGAGGGGAATGAGAAAAAAATTCAACATTTTTCAGTTTTATACAACGGAAACGAAAAGTTGGTTTCATTTTCACAACAAAAGTTTCTTGCAAAAAGTACCAAAATGTTTCTTTAATTTGCCACTGGAGGGAAAACTGTGATTTTGGACCAGCTGTAATTAATAGCAACACACATCCTGCAGTTGAATATAGCACGTTCTTTACCATCTCCTCCCGGTCATCGATCACTAGCAGTTGTGCTCTCTTCATTAAACAGTCGTCATGGCTCCACTCCCAGGTTTTAATCGCTGTAGAAACCCAGTAACACTTGTCCCCATGCAGCAGCCAGTCCTTGGGGCAGAGTTTGCAGCTGGAACCCTCTGGAGGGGGAAATGGAAGAGAGGTGTCGTTAATGATCATTCTGAACAGGGCTGACCACCTTTACAGAGATGCATGGAGCCTTCATGCTCAGGGCTTTACTGAGCCCAGGACTGGGGCCTAGCGGCAGAGACGAGGTGAGTATGTGGGCGAGATGGGATCAGTATGTGGGCAAGACTAAAACATCAGTCGGGCTGGACCCCAATGTCCCAGCAGCAGGGGGCGCTGTGCTGCAGGGAGCAGTGTGGGGGCTCGGTAGGAGGCGTTCTCTCTCTGCAGTCCGTGCTGTTCCCAAGGCCCCAGTGTGGGGCTAGAGGGTGCTGTAGGGAATGAAATGGGGGTTCGTGGCTGCTCACACGCAGGGCTCACCCCAAGACTCCAGTACTGGGGGACGCTGTGCTGCAGGGAGTGGGATGGGGGACTCTGTAGGGGGCGCTCTCCGCTCACAGTCAGGGCTGACCCCAGTCCCATTGAACTAGGGGGTGCTGTGCAGCAGGGAGGAGGGGTGTGTGACTCAGTAGTGGGGGGCTCTTGACTCCATACCAGATGCTGTTCCCCAGGTGGTGCCATCTTTCAGGTGAAGGATAATATAGAGGCGCAGAGCTCTGGTGGGCATTAGAATGAAGGTTGGTCTTGTAGTTGAGACCCTGACCTAGGGCTCAAAAGAGCCGTGTTCTACTCTGGGCCCTGTCACTAGCCTGCTGCGTCCTTGGGCAGGTCATGGCCTGCCCTGTGCCTCAGTTTCCCCTTCTGAATGTTTTGTTTATTTACACTGTGAACTTGTTGGGGCCGGGGCCATCTCAGCGTCTCTTGGTCCCATGACAGCTAAACTACAGGATTCTATTAAAGTTGCCGGAATGATTCAAGCCTGCAGTTACCTGCGCTGGCCAGTCGCTGTCACTGCTGAGGCTGAGTGGCCCTGGAGATATTAAACAGATCTGAAGGGATGGGAGAGAAGAGGGGGTGCGAGAGCGGCTCTGCTTTGGGAACAGTCAGTGCCTGTAACAGTGACTGCGGGAGGCAGCATGAGCTGGGGTTACCTGCTGACTGGTTGTTTTGTGTATAACACAAATGTTGCCGCAGGCGAGAGCGGAACTCCTCCAAGTCGCTGCATCCTCTTCCTTTAGGACTGGGCTGAGCTGAGGTTTCGTTCCCCATCGTTTTTGGGACGGCTCCGATGGGCGATGGGTTCAGGGAACCTTGGAGAAAATTTCTCTGTGGATGGTTGTTGCAAGCCAGAGATTGGAAAAGACTGGGCTGGGATGAATCAGCCAGCGCTCCATTGGAGTCAATAGGCCAGATCTCCACCTGGTGTGAATTGGCCAAAGTCCCACTGGGGTCAATGGGGGCAGACTCCAAGCTGGTACAAATGAATGGAGCAACACCAGTTAGTTGCACCAGTTAGAATCTGGCCTAGAGTGCAGCAGTGTAATAGATTCATCCATTCCAAGGTCAGAAGGCAGCATTATGATGGTCTAGTCCAGGGGTGGGCAAACGTTTTGGCCCGAGGGCCACATCCGGGTATGGAAATTCTACGGTGAGCCATGAATGCTCATGAAATTGGGGTTGGGGTGAGAGCTCTGGCTCGGGGTGCAGGCTCTGGGGTTGGGCTGGGGATGAGGGGTTTGGGATGCATGAGGGGGATCAGGGCTGGGGCAGGGCTTGGAGCACAGGAGGAGGTCAGGGGTGCAGGTTCCTGGCGGCGCTTACCTCAAACAGCTCCCGGAAGCAGCCGCATGTCCCGCCTCTGGCTCCTACGTGGAGGCGTGGCCAGGATGCTCTGTGCACTGCCCTGTCTGCAGGCGCCGCCCCCGCAGCTCCCATTAGCCACAGTTACCGGGAGCAGCACTTGGGGCGGGGAAAGTGTGCTGGGGCCTCTCGCTGCCCCTACGCATAGGAGCTGGAGGGGGACATGCCGCTGCTTCTGGGATCCTGCTCCCCGGCGGAAGCTCGAGGGCCAGATTAAAATGACTGACAAGCCAGATGTGCCTCGTGGGCCGTAGTTTGCCCACCCCTGGTCTAGTCTGACCTCCTGTATCACACAGGCCAGAGAAATCCACCCGGCCATTCCTGCACTGAGCCCAGCAACTTGTGCTGCGTTCATGGTGCGTTGCTGTGCAGCCCAAACGCACGGTTTTGGCACACTCACCCCGAGCAGCCAGCCGCGTCACCACTCCCAGCAGCACGACGTTCCCAGCCAATGTGAGGCCCAGAGCCAGCCAATGCCAGTACGGGCACCTCGGGCGATCTGCAAGAGTCAATGTGCACTGTTGAGCTAATACCGTGTGTTTCACTCACAGGCCTGTGGAGCTTGCAAGGGGGTCTCTACCCTCGGACGATTTGGCCCTGCCTATTTCTACTTCACACTACAAACAAGGGACTCCCTGTGACACTCTCGGGGAAACCCGAGGAGTCCAGCGTAAATCGCTGCTACCTGCTCCCAGCAGGAGGGAGCCTTGTCCGTTCTTCCGGAGAGCTGGGATCCACTTTTCATGAGACACCTGCTGGCAGAATTGTTGCTTCCATGTAACGTTTGTACCTGCTTCACTTCTCCTATACAGTCCCAGAGCTTTACCTTTGTCAAAATCAAGTTTGCTTCTGCCCCAGATTGAAAACACAGGGCTGGGTCATAGAATGATAGAAGTGTAGGACTGGAGGGGATCTCAAGAGATCATCTAGTCCAGTCCCCTGTGCTCACAGCAGGACTACGTAATAACTAGACCAGTCCTGACAGGTGTTTGTTTAAACTGTTACCTTGAGAACGGCCATACGGGGTCAAGCCAAAGGTCCATCTAGCACAGTGTCCTGTCTTCCGACAGTGGCCAGTGCCAGGTGCCCCAGAGGAATGAACAGAACAGGGAATTATCAAGTGATCCATCCCCTATCACCAATTCCCAGCTTCTGGCAAACAGAGGCTAGGGCCACTATTCCTGCCCATCCTGGCTAAAAGCCATCAATGGATCTATCCTCCATGAATTTATCTTGTTCTTTTTTGAACCCTGTGGACTTCACAACATCCTCCAGCAAAGAGTTCCACAGGTTGACTGTGGAAACCTCCAATGACAGAGATTCCACAACTTCCCTGGGCAATTTATTCCAGTGCTGAACCACCCTGACAGTTAGGAAGTTTTTCCTAAGGTCCAACCTAAACCTCCCTTGCTGCAATTTATGCCCATTGCTTCTCCTATTCTCAGGGGTTAATGAGAACAATTTTTGACCCTCCTCCTTGTAACAGCCTTTTATATACGTGAAAACTATTATCATGTCCTCCCTTCGTCTTCTCCTCTCCAGACTAAACGAGCCTGTTTTTTTTTTTAATCTTTCCTCATAGGGCATGTTTTCTAGACCTTTAATCACTTGTGTTGCTCTCCTCTGGACTTTGTCCACATCTTTGTGTCTGTGGATGTCGATTGTTCTCAGTGTTGATTGAGTCAGCTTTGAGACCCACCCAGCCTCAGGGGATAAGGTTCTTCTCCACCAATTTTGGAAACCAGTATTCTGAATGTTACATAACTCTAGAAATGTTTCCTGTGCAAACATTCACAATATCCATGAGAACCAGCTAGAATTTCTTTTTTAGTAGAGACCTACACGATCCCCTTTTGGTGAAATAGTGAGACCATGCTCAGACACAGATGTAATACACCTGCCAGGGCATGCCTGGACATATGTGGTCATGTCTGTGTCGCACTCCCATGGTGCACTGTGGTGACTCAGCCAGAGGGGAGGCTGCTGTGCACCATGGGAAATGTAGTCTGTTCCAGCCCATGGAGGAGAAGGGGGCAGGAGAGAAGTGAACTACAACTCCCATGAGGCACTGCAGCAGCTCAACTGGACACAGGTTCAAGTCAAACTAACTGACATTTTGTTTCATTTTCCCCAGTGGAAAGACATTTTGGTGGCAGATTCCCAGCCAGTTTCACTCAGCACCCAACCTGCTGGGCCCTCCTGAAAATCTAGGCCCTTATTTTGGCACCTAAATGAGAGCTGAGACCCTCCAAAGCCCTGGCGCCACTGGTGAGTGCTGAGCACCTTGGGAAATGGAGCCACCTCAGTGGCTGTGAACCAGCAAAGCTCTGTACATTGCAAGGGAGCTACAGTGCTGTACCCCTGCTGGGGATCTGGCAGTCAGACTGTAACAGGGAATGAGGTCAGTGATGCCGTCTCACAAACAAGTCAAAGCATTTCACGTTACACTGACCTGTCCCTAGGGGCTAGAGGAACCTAGGGACACCTCCGCAGCTGCTGTAACGCGGCTGTAGCTCCACTGAAGTGCACAGAGTGATTCAAACTTATACCAGCTGAGGTAGGGTTACCATCTTTCAAGCTCCGGAATAGAGGACACTGCCAGGAGGAGGGGAGGAGGGGGAGTTGGAAGAGGAGGAGGGGTACCATGCCACCCTTACTGCTGCGCTGGTGCCAGCAGCAGCTCTGTCTTCAGAGCTGGGCGGCCATCCAGCAGCCACTGCTGTCCGGCTACGCAGTTCTGAAGACACTTGTTCATATTTCAGAAGCCCACCCGGACAGAGATCGGAGGACCAAAAAAGAGGTCATCTCTGGGAAAACCCGGACGGATGGTAACCCAAAACTAAGCATCTAGTCCTCTGTTTAGTTCAAGGCAAAAAAATACATGAAGCTGGAAAGGCTGAGAGCATGTATCAGGTTTTTATGGTTCAAAACCTTCCAGGGAGGCTGTAATTATCCCAAAGCCAAACATAACAAACCCAGGACATGCAGAGTTAGATTTTACTGGTCTCAGGTTAGATTACACTCATTTTAAAGACACGTTAGGTATTTTCTCCCGCCTCCCAGAGTCAGGGCTAGATTCTGATCTGACCTATTACCCTATTGAAAATTGAGTGACCTCAGTGAAATCGCTGGAGTTAGGACCAGCTTCTCATCCAAGTTATACCGGGGTACATCCAGAGTGACCCCACGAAATTCAGTGGAGCTATGTCCATGTCCACCCTCTGGAGGCCTGACCCCCCGACCTCCCATGCCTCGCTCAAGCTGCTGGTTAAAAACCTATTACAGCCGACAAGATCCCAGCCCCCCAGAATCCAGCAGCCCTGTTTAAACACCACAAAGCAAAACTCACTGTGATGCTGAGATGGAGCCACTTTGCCTCTGGAGGAAGGCTCTCCAGGGATGTTTAAATCAGCAGGGACTATTTCCCCAGCCATGGCTGTCACCGGAGGCGGTGAGCGGGGTTGTACTGTGTAAAGGCAGCTCGTGTGTGGGCTAAAATGGCCAACATCCCCTCAAACCAGGAAATGTCAAGATTGAAGTCCCATCCCCCTCCTTACTGTGTGGGTTTAGGGGAATGGCTTAAATATATTGTACTTTCTCCCCCAACACAACTGTGCTCTAGGCTGCCCTTGCAGAGGTCTCTAATGGAGGTAGGTGCCCAAGTGTAATGAAAATCAGTGGGGATCCTACCTCAGTTAGGTAGTAGAACCCAGCTTCGAGCACCATACAGAGCCAATGCACAGACAGTCTTGTGTCTGGGATCACCGCTTGTTTCCCACGGCTTTAGTCTGCGTTCAAAGAATAAACGGTAATAAAACCAGACCCAGCGAGACGGCCACCCACAGCCATCAGCTCTCAACGTTCGTCTTGTTTTTTCGTGTCCAACAGCCCAGAAACGGGCTTGAAAGTAGGGCTGGTGGGAAATTTTCCAACAATGTTTTTTGGATGGACAATTGGCGTGTTTTGGCTAAATGCCCATTTCCATGGAAATCTTCTGCTTTCCTCAGAAATATTTGGTGTTTCCATCGGAAAACAAAACGCTGATTTCCCCTTCTCTGCGCCTCATCCAACCCAGGTTGTGTCTGAAAATGTTTGGTTTTCAACAAGTCAAAGTTTTCCACTGAAAATGTCGCCAAAAATCTAAAAAATAATGTCATTTTCATTGACATTTTTCCAAACCAAAAATGGTTTGGAACTTTTTGCTCCTAGCAATATATCAGCCTTTTGACTTTTTGTCACAATTCAGAACATTCTGTCTTATCTCCCCCCCTTGCCCCCGTTTTTCATTCTTTTTTTCTTCATACTCCTCCTATAAGTAATAACAAGTAAATGAAAATAAAGTGAGGTACCTTGATTGTTTTTGTAGTCTAACTTACTTTTCCACAGACCACTTGAAAACCATTGAGGGTCTCGGAACACCACTTAATGGTCTCTCCAAATATTGTTTGTACCGTTAGCTAACTATTTTAAAGCCCTTTGGATAAGAGCACTTTATAAAAAAAAGTAATAAAAAACATTGGGGTGTGGGGTCTGGCGAGGACATAGGGTGTGGAAGGGGGCTCAGGGCTGGGGGTGCAGCGTCTGGGGGGAGTTAGGGTGCAGGAGCAGGCTGTGGGTTGGGGTGCAGGGTCTGGCCAGGAGTTAGGATGCAGGAGGGGGCTCAGGGTTGGGGCAGGAGGTTGGGGTGCAGAGCGCTTACCTGGGGCAGCTCCCATTTGGTGCGAGGGGTGCAGGAATCAGGGAGGGCAGGGGGTGGGGGGTTGAAGGAGTCGGGGGGCTGTCGGTGTGTGAGGGGGTGCAGGAGTCAGGGCTGGGGTCATACGGGTGTATGAGGGGGCTGCAGGAGTCAGGGCAGGGGACTGGGGGTGGGGGCTGGGCTCATGAGGGGTGCTCCCAGCCCCCCGCCCCACACCCTGCCCGGAGCATCTCATGGTGGGGGGGTATGTGTAGGGGGAGTGTGGGGGCCTGCCTTTGCTCCGCCCTGCCCTGATTCCACCCCCTTCCCCAAGGCCCCCCCCACCTCTTCTCCACCTCCTCCCCCGAGTGCGCTGTGACCCTGCTCTTCCCCCTCCCTCCCGGAGGGCCAGCAAACAGCTGTTTGGCAGTGGGGGAAGCCCCGGGAGGGAGGGAGAGGAGCGGGAACAAGGCACGCTGGGGGAGGTGGCGGAGAACAGGCAGGGGAGGGAGGAGCTTGGCTGCCAGTGGGTGCGGGATGGGGGGAGGGGGGCGGAGAAGAGCTGGGGGGCCTTCGACTGCAGCCCAAGCAGAGCAGGCCGGGTGGGGCTGGGGCCCCTTTGGAGCCTGGGAGCCCTGCGGGGCAGAAGCCTGAGCCATGTCCCGTTCCCCCCGCACCCAGCGGCTGAAGCCTGGAGCCCCTCCACTCATCCCCCACTCAGGGCCGTCCCTAGCCATTTTGGTGCCCTACGCACGAGCCGGCCGAGCGGAACGGGTTGGGGCTGGGTCGCTCCACTTCCTGCCGCCCGGTGATTGCAGGGCAGGCCAGACCCCGCACTCATGGGGCGGTGGGAAGGGGAGTGACCCGGCCCCAGCCGGCTCCGCTCTGCTCCCCTGGCTCCCAGGCTTGAGGGGCAGGAGGGAACCGTCCCCCAGCACTCAATGGAGGCACAACTGGGAGCTGGTGGCATGGTGGGGGCTAGGGCCGGGTTGGTCCTCCACTTACCACCGCCCGGTGATTGCAGGGTGCCCGACCCCTGCTGCAGTCCTCAGGGGAAGGGCTGGAGTAGGGGGGGGTGGCGGGACGCAGCTGGGGTGGGGGCTTTGGGGAAGACGTGTAGTGGGGGCAGGAGTGGTCGGAGCAGGGGTGGGAAGAGATGAGGCTGGGGCGGAGCTGGGGCGGGGGCCATGGGTAAGATATGTAGCAGGGGCTGGAGCAGCACGCAGATGCTGGTGACCCAAATTTCCTGGTGCCCAACACAGGTGTGTACATTGCGTATGGATAGGGACGGCCCTGCCCCCACTGGGCCCTGCAGTGTTTATAGCATGTTGGGAAGGCCTCACAAAAGAAAAAGGTTGAGAAACCCTGGCCTAGTTACTACTGTAATATAATCCCTTTGGGAATCCTCCACTCGCCTGGTGATTTCTGGGCAGGGCCAGCTCTAGGTTTTTTGCCGCCCCAAGCAAAAAAACAGTTTGGCTGCCCCACCAACCCTCCCGTCCCAGCCCTGGGCTCCTGGCCGTACCCCCCTGCCGCCCAAACTCTTGGTTCTCCCCCACCATCCGCACCCCCCTGCTGCCCCAGCCCTGGGCTCTCCCCCGCCGACCCGCACCCCCGTTGTCCCAGCCCTGGGCTTCCCCCTACTCCCCCACCATTGTCCCCCACACACACCTCCTGCCGCCCCAGCCCTGGGCTCTCCCTCCCCCCACCCCACCTGCACCCTCCTTCCGCCGCAGCCCTGGGTCACTGGTAACTCGCTCCCACGGCAGATCATTCAGCAGGAATTTTGGACGTGCACAGAACACAGACAGGATTGGTTCCCATATGGTTACAGAACTGCAGTAAAGTGGAACAATTTTCAGCTTGTGTGATTGGAGGATATCTGGATCCATATTATAACTGTCCTACATAAATGAGGAAAAGTTGAGGTGCCTTTATTATTCTTTTGTTCCACTCTTTCACTCTATGGGGAATTTGCCAATGCACCATCACTGTCTTCCTTTTAAACAAACAAACAAACAAACAAACAAACAAACAAACAAACAAACAAACAAACAAACAAACAAACAAGGCAATGGCTGTTGAAAATAGCAATTCCAGTCCTAATAACCACTGGGAGGCATTTCTTGCTCAATTTTATCCTACTTTTTCTACAGCAAGGACAGTGGATCAGTAGCTTTGATTTGGGAGAAATGAAGTAACTGAGCTTGAGCACTCCTGAATTTTGAGGTGTTCAAATCTGGAAGGCAGGTGCTGGGGGGGGGAAGGGGCTGTGGCTCCGCAGGGGAGCACGGCAGCATGTATGCAGCAGCGTGTCTGGTGCTGCGCGAAGCCAGACACGCTGGTCTGAGTGGCACGGTAAGGGGGCTGGGAGGTTGGAGAAGGGGTAAGAGGTTCCGGAGGGGGGGGGGAGTCAAGGGACAGGGAGCAGGGGGGGTTGGATGGGTCAGGGGTTCGGGGAGGCACTCAGGGGACAGGCAGCAGTTACATAGGCATGGGAGTCCCAGGGGTTGTCAGGGGACAGGTAGGGGGTGGGGTCCTAGGGAGGAACTTGGGGGGGATCTCATGAGGGGGCAGTTGGGGACAAGGGGAAGGGAGGCTTAGATAGGGGGTGGGGTCCCGGAAGGGGGCAATCAGGGGACAAGGACCAGTGGGGCTTAGATAGGGGGTGGGATCCTGGGGGGCAGTTGGGGCAGGGGTCCCGGGAGAGGGTGATCAGGGGACAGGGGACAGGGAGGTTGGATGGGTTGGGGTTTCTGCGGGGGGCAGTCGGAGGGAGTGGATGGGGGCAGGGTGGGGCTACCCTCCCTCCCCGTGGAGTGTCCTATTTTTTGAATGTTAAAATATGGTATCCCTGCCCTTCCCAGTGCAGCTCTCCATTCATAGCAGGCTGTAGCATGAGGTCTCAGCTTCCTCACTCCCTCCCCCTCTTTCCTGTTGGTAGTGACCAAGGTAATGCTGGGAAATGTAGTTCTTTCCCAGCTCCAGGGCTGGCTCTATAGGCAGGGAGCTAACCAAGGAACTACAGCTCCCAGGGCCCCCTGTTGGTTCTCAGCTCCCAGACTGGATCCCTGCCGCCCCTGCAAATGGGCTGCCCCAAGCACATGCTTGCTTTGCTGGTGCCTAGAGCCGCCCCTGTTTCTGGGATACAGCAGGTGGAAATATGGGAATTTGATCCCTTCTTCCCACAATTAACCTGGCCTGGTGGAGTTATCCCACGATGTAGCAGGCCTGGAGCTGGTCAAAATATGCAAGAGAATTTCAAAGTCATTTCGTTTTTTAAAGGAACCATTTCGGTTGAGTTGAGATTTTTCATGACCACTTCTATAGGCCATTTTCACTTCTAAATTTTGTTTTCTACTTTTACGTGGATTTGATCGTTTTGATTCCCCTCAGCCCTCCCTCCGGTCCCCCCTCCCCCCACCCGCCAATCAGTCATTCGTTGGTGTCGTTCCATTGACTTTTATACTATTTACACCGGCTGAGCATCTCACCCGTCGTTTTTAATAGCTGAAATAACGATGAAATATACAGAGCTTTTTACATTCCTCCTGTGCAAACAGAGCTCACAAATCCAGCTCCTTAAACTAGGACAGCAGCTTTCTGGCAAATCCATTTCAACTCAGTTTGGCAGATTTCAGAATCGATCTTGTTTTTCTTCACAGAGCCACAGTTGTTCTCATTATTAGGATCCAAAACGGGGAACCTAAAGAGCAAACGGGACAGTCACTGTCCGTGTGTTGAGAGTTGGGGAAGAGGATCGATAGTAGCCGTGCGTCTCTTCCGAGGGTGCTGTAGTTTTATCCAGCACTTCTAGCCTTTCCCCGGATGGTCAAGTGTATGGACGGAGTTGATAAGTTTAAAGCCAGTCCTTTGGGGGGTAGGGAGTGTCCACGGCACGGAAACCAGCACAGCCATTGGGCACTTCGTTGCAAGTTCAGCAGAGAGGCAAAAGATCCAAATTACTAAATTTTTTTCCCCAATGTTGCAATTCCCCTTTGAAACGTGGCCATTTCTGTGTGTCGGGGGGAAATGGACACACACAATTGGCTAAATTGTGTGAATTGTTTTCAACCGTAGAGTTGGTTGGAACTTTCTGAATTTTGAAATTGATCAAATGTTGATGAAAAATGGCGAGGGGGGGTGATATTTTTTTCCTTTTTCCTGCTTCACAGCCAGCTCTGGCAAGGATTGATGGGACATGCAGATTGAGCCCCCAATCTCACAAGGACGTATGATCTGCTCGCTTAACTTGACTCACGTGAGTCACCCCATTGGCTTCAAGGAGAGTTAACATTAAGCACGTCTAGAAGCATTTTAGGATTAGGGCCCTATACCATAAACCAGTGTGTGTGAAATCCTGGCCCCATTGAAATCCAGGACAAAACTCTTGATAACTGGTTTATTTATTGTAGACTGATCAAAATCCTAATGAGGAATCACTCACAATGTTTGATTTAACGGGGATCCGTCCTGCCAGGTCCACGTCCTCCCTGGGGATGTGATGTTAAGTCCAATCCACACCTGATGTTGGTCCCGTGTAATATTCCCTATGGACGCCTGTGAAATGGACGACATGTCAGAGTGACCAGAACATGCTCTGATTCGCTGGCCCAGTTGCTTGCTGTGCACATGGGACCTCATCTCAACCATGGTCAAGGTCAAGGGGCAGACAAATCTACTAGGGACATGACTCAGTCTGTTGGATTCAGTAGGGGAGAAAAGGGAGGGGAATGAGAAAAAAATTCGACATATTTCAGTTTTATACAACTGAAACGAAAAGTTGGTTTCATTTTCACAACAAAAGTTTATTGCAAAAAGTACCAAAATGTTTCTTTAATTTGCCACTGGAGGGAAAACTGTGATTTTGGACCAGCTGTAATTAATAGCAACACACATCCTGCAGTTGAATATAGCACGTTCTTTACCATCTCCTCCCGGTCATCGATCACTAGCAGTTGTGCTCTCTTCATTAAACAGTCGTCACGGCTCCACTCCCAGGTTTTAATCGCTGTAGAAAACCAGTAACACTTGTTCCCATGCAGCAGCCAGTCCTTGGGGCAGAGTTTGCAGCTGGAACTCTCTGGAGGGGGAAATGGAAGAGAGGTGTCGTTAATGATCATTCTGAACAGGGCTGACCACCTTTACAGAGATGCATGGAGCCTTCATGCTCAGGGCTTTACTGAACCCAGGACTGGGGCCTAGCGGCAGAGACGAGGTGAGTATGTGGGCGAGATGGGATCAGTATGTGGGCAAGACTAAAACATCAGTCGGGCTGGACCCCAATGTCCCAGCAGCAGGGGGCGCTGTGCTGCAGGGAGCAGTGTGGGGGCTCGGTAGGAGGCGTTCTCTCTCTGCAGTCCGTGCTGTTCCCAAGGCCCCAGTGTGGGGCTAGAGGACACTGTAGGGAATGAGATTGGGGTTCGTGGCTGCTCACACGCAGGGCTGACCCCAAGACTCCAGCACTGGGGGACGCTGTGCTGCAGGGAGTGGGATGGGGGACTCTGTAGGGGGCGCTCTCCGCTCACAGTCAGGGCTCACCCCGGTCCCATTGAACTAGGGGGTGCTGTGCAGCAGGGAGGAGGGGTGTGTGACTCAGTAGTGGGGGGCTCTTGACTCCATACCAGATGCTGTTCCCCAGGCGGTGCCATCTTTCAGGTGAAGGATAATATAGAGGCGCAGAGCTCTGGTGGGCATTAGAATGAAGGTTGGTCTTGTGGTTGAGACCCCGACCTAGGGCTCAGAAGAGCCGTGTTCTATTCTGGGCCCTGTCACTAGCCTGCTGCGTCCTTGGGCAGGTCATGGCCTGTCCTGTGCCTCAGTTTCCCCTTCTGAGTGTTTTGTCTATTTACACTGTGAACTTGTTGGGGCCGGGGCCATCTCAGCGTCTCTTGGTCCCATGACAGCTAAACGACAGGATTCTATTAAAGTTGCCGGAATGATTCAAGTCTGCAGTTACTCGCTGTCACTGCTGAGGCTGAGTGTCCCTGGAGATATTAAACAGATCAGAAGGGATGGGAGAGAAGAGGGGGTGCGAGAGCGGCTCTGCTTTGGGAACAGTCAGTGCCTGTAACAGTGACTGCGGGAGGCAGCATGAGCTGGGGTTACCTGCTAGCTGGCTGTTTTGTGTATAACACAAATGTTGCCGCAGATGAGAGCGGAACTCCTCCAAGTCGCTGCATCCGCTTCCTTTAGGACTGGGCTGAGCTGAGGTTTCGTTCTCCATCGTTTTTGGGTCGGCTCCGGTCAGTGATGGGTTCAGGGAACCTTGGAGAAAATTTCTCTGTGGGTGGTTGTTGGAAGCTAGAGATTGGAAAAGACAGGGCTGGGATGAATCAGCCAGCACTCCATTGGAGTCAATAGGCCAGATCTCCACCTGGTGTGAATTGGCCAAAGTCCCATTGGGGTCAATGGGGGCAGACTCCGAGCTGGCGCAAATAAATGGAGCAACACCAGTTAGTTGCACCAGTTAGAATCTGGCCTAGAGTGCAGCAGTGTAATAGATTCATCCATTCCAAGGTCAGAAGGCAGCATTATGATGGTCTAGTCCAGGGGTGGGCAAACGTTTTGGCCCGAGGGCCACATCTGGGTATGGAAATTGTACAGTGGGTCATGAATGCTCACAAAATTGGGATTGGGGTGCAGGAGGGGGTGTGGGCTCTGGCTGGGGTTGCGGGCTCTGGGGTGGGGCCAGAAATGAGGAGTTCAGGGTATGGGAGGGGGCACTGGGCTGGGGTAGGGGTGCGGCGGGGGGGTGAGGTCTCCAGCTGGGGGTACGGGCTCTGGGGTGGGGTTGGGGATGAGGGGTTTGGGGTGCAGGAGGGTGCTCCGGTCTGGGATCGAAGGGTTCAGAAGGTGGGAGGGGGATCAGGGCTGGGGCAGAGGGTTGGTGCATGGAGGAGGTCAGGGGTGCAGGCTCTGGGTGGTGCTTACCTCAAGCATCTCCTGGAAGGAGCGGTATGTTCCCCCTCCAGCTCCTCCATGCAGGCGCGGCCAGGTGGCTCTGCGCACTGCCCCGTCTGCAGGCGCCGCCCCCGCAGCTCCCATTGGCCGTCGTTCCCGGCCAAAGGGAGTTGCAGGCAGCGCTTGGGGGAGACGCAGTGTGCAGGAGCCCCCTGGCTGCCCCTACGTGTAGGAGCTGGAGGTGGGACATGCCGCTGCTTCTGGGAGCTGTGTGGAGCGGGACAAGCCCCAGACCCCGCTCCCCGGCGGAAGCTTGAGGGTTGGATTAAAATGTCTGATGGACCAGATGCGGCCCCCGGACCATAGTTTGCCCACCCCTGGTCTAGTCTGACCTCCTGTATCACACAGGCCAGAGAAGTCCACCCGGCCATTCCTGCACTGAGCCCAGCAACTTGTGCTGCGTTCATGGTGCGTTGCTGTGCAGCCCAAACACACAGTCTTGGCACACTCACCCTGAACAGCCAGCGCCGTCACCACTCCCAGCAGCACGACGTTCCCAGCCAATGTGAGGCCCAGAGCCAGCCAATGCCAGTACGGGCACCGCGGGCGATCTGCAAGAGTCAATGTGCACTGTTGAGCTAATACCATGTGCTTCACTCGCAGGCCTTTGGAGTTGCAAGGGGGTCTCTACCCTCGGACGATTTGGCCCTGCCTGTTTCCACTTCCCACTACAAACAAGGGACTCCCTGTGACACTTTTTGGGGAAACCCGAGGGGTCCAGGGCAAATTGCTGCTATCTGCTCCAAGCAGGAGGGAGCCTTGTCTGTGCCCACCAGGGAAAACCCTTCCAAAGCTACCAGCTGTCGGCAACACCCGCGTTCCGCTCTGAGCTCCTCGAGTCCCGTCTTTTCTGTAGTTTATACGCCCCACTTTGTTACACTCAGGCGCCCAGTCCCTTGTCTTCTGGACACCTGCAATGCACATCGATCCGCTGCTCTGGGAAAGCACTGCACCCCAGTTTACAGGTTTCACATCAGTTTGGCACTCTCACTAGCATGCGGCACTTAGACGTGGCTCCAGTAAAACCAAATTGAAGTTTCTTTTAAGAGTGCATGAGCTACAGATTCAAAACGAAAGCCAGTAAAAGGATGTGGAAACATACGGTTATAGGTAAAATAAAATAATTAAAAAAAAAAGGAAATCTACAGCCTGTACTTGTTAACATAGTCCTTTCCTGGCTAATAAGGTATTTCTCACTCAATGGTCCGTTCTTCCAGAGAGCTGGGATCCACTTTTCATGAGACACCTGATGGCAGAATTGTTGCTTCCATGTAACATTTGTACCTGTTTCACTTCTCTTATACAGTCCCAGAGCTTTATCTTGTCAAAATCAAGTTTGCATCTGCCCCAGACTGAAAACACAGGGAATCATAGACATGTAGGACTGGAAGGGACCTCAAGAAGTCATCTAGTTCAGTCCCTTGTGCTCACAGCAGGACTATGTAATAACTAGACCAGTCCTGACAGGTGTTTGTCTAACCTGTTAACATGAGAACGGCCATACAGGGTCAGACCAAAAGTCCGTCTAGCCCAGTATCCTGTCTTCCCACAGTGGCCAGTGCCAGGTGCCCCAGAGGAATGAACAGAACAGGGAATTATCAAGTTATCCATCCCCTATCACCAATTCCCAGCTTCTGGCAAACAGAGGCTAGGGCCACCATCCCTGCCCATCCTGGCTAATAGCCATCAATGGACCTATCCTCCACGAATTTATCTTGTTCTTTTTTGAACCCTTGGCATTCACAACATCCTCCGGCAAAGAGTTCCACAGGTTGACTGTGGAAACCTCCAGTGACGGAGGTTCCACAACCTCCCTCGGCAATTTATTCCAGTGCTGAAGCACCCTGACATTGTGAAGTTTTTCCTAAGATCGAACCTAAACCTCCCTTGCTGCAATTTAAGCCCATTGCTTCTCCTATACTCAGAGGTTAATAAGAACAATGTTTAACCCTCCTCCTTGTAACAACCTTTTATGTACGTGAAAACTATTATCATGTCCTCCCTCCGTCTTCTCCTCTCCAGACTAAACGCGCCTGTTTTTTTCAATCTTTCCTCATAGTTCATGTTTTCTAGACCTTTCATCACTTTTGTTGCTCTCCATTTGTCCACCTCTTTGTGGATGTCGATTGTTCTCAGTGTTGACTGAGTCAGCTTTGAGACCCACCCAGCCTCAGGTGACAAGTTTCTTCTCCACCAATTTTGGAAACTGGTATTCTGAATGTTACATAACTCTAGAAATGTTTCCTGTGCAAATGTAACCCACTCAACTTCTGGGGGTGGTGTCTGTCCCTTCTAGTGGCACCGAGACCACTTAGAGAGAGAGAGAGAGAAAATGAATCTGCTCTACAGCCTTAGTTCACAGCCAGTTTGCTTTTAGCTCATGTGCTAAGCTCCAGAGGCCCCAGGTTCAATCCTGCCCGTCGACGACCAGCGTCTGTCAGCGTTACACAAACATCGCACAATAACCAAGAAACCCACGCCACCCCCTTTGGTGAAACAGGGAGAAGATGCTCAGACACAGATGTAATACACCTGCCAGGGCATGCCTGGACATATGTGGTCATGTTTGTGTTGCACTCCCATGGTGCACTGTGGTGACTCAGCCAGAGGGGAGGCTGCTGTGCACCATGGGAAATGTAGTCTGTTCCAGCCCATGGAGGAGAATGGGGACAGGAGAGAGGTGAACTACAACTCCCATGGGGCACTGCAGCAGCTCAAATAGACACAAGTTCAAGTCAAACTGACTTCGACATTTTGTTTCATTTTTCCCAGTGGAAAGACATTTTGGTGGCAGATTCCCAGCCAGTTTCACTCAGCACCCAACCTGCTGGGCCTTCCTGAAAATCTAGGCCCTTATTTTGGTGCCTAAATGAGAGCTGAGACCCTCCGAAGCCCTGGCGCCACTGGTGAGTGCTGAGCACCTTGGGAAATGGAGCCATCAAGGCCAGATCCTCAGCGGCTGTGAATCAGCAAAGCTCTGTACATTGCAAGGGAGCTACAGTGCTGTACCCGTGCCGGGGATCTGGCAGTCAGACTGTAACAGGGAATGAGGTCAGTGATGCCGTCTCACGAGCAAGTCAAAGCATTTCACGTTACTCTGACCTGGTCCTAGGGGCTAGAGGAATCTAGGGACACTTCCGCAGCTGCTGTACAGCGGCCGTAGCTCCAGTGAAGTGCCTAGAGCTATGCAAATTTATACCAGCTGAGGTAGGGTTACCATCTTTCAAGTTCCCAAATAGAGGACACTGCTAGGAGGAGGGGGAGTTGGAATGGGAAGAGGGGTACTGTAACAGGTTGGATCACAGAAACCCCCGTGGGAACTGCCACCTGATGTGTGAAACGACCTCTGAGCCCATTTTCCCTGGGAGCTTGGGACTTCAGTGCTCTTCCTGGTTTGAGCCAGACACGCGAGCCTGCTACAAACACGGCCCCAGTCTGAACTACGTCCCCCAAAAGCTGCAGGCTTAACTGAAAAGAGCTTAAGAAGTGCTCTTTCTCCAGCACTTAGATGCCCGGCTCCCAATGGGATCCAAACCCCAAATAAATCTGTTTTACCCTGTATAAAGCTTATACAGGGTAAACTCATAAATTGTTCACCCTCTATAACACTGACAGAGAGATATGCACAGCTGTTTGCCCCCTCCCAGGTATTAATACATACTCTGGGTTAATTAATAAGTAAAAAGTGATTTTGTTAAATACAAAAGTAGGATTTAAATGGTTCCAAGTAATAACAGACAGAACAATGTGAATTACCAAGCCAAATAAAATAGAACACGCAAGTCTAAGCCTAGTACAGTAAGAAAGTGATTACAGATGAAACCTCACCCTCAGAGATGTTCCAGTAAGCTTCTTTTACAGACTAGCCTCCTTCTAGTCTGGGTCCAGCAATCACTCACACCCTTGTGGTTACTGTCCTTTGTTCCAGTTTCTTTCAGTTATCCTTTGGGGAGTGGAGAGGCTATCTCTTGAGCTAGCTGAAGACAAAATGGAGGGGTCTCCCAGGACTTTATATAGTTTCTCTCTTTTGGGTAGAACCCTACCCCCCCCCACCCCCGTGTAGAATCCCCTTTACAAGACTGAGTTTTGGTGTCACCTGGGCAAGTCACATGTCCATACATGACTTAGTTCTCTATAGGAACGTTCCCAGGAAAGCTCAGATGTGGATTGGCATCTATTAAAATCTATTGTCAGATTAAGTGTTTCTTGATTGGGCACTTACTGAGAATAGTCTTTTCTCAAGAAGCTGACCACATTCTTCACTGAGGCTACTTAAAATCAAACAAGTACGCAGCCAATATTCATAACTCCAAATACAAAAATGACACATGTATACAAATAGGATGAATATATTCAGTAGATCATAACCTTTGCAGGGATATGTTACATGGCATATGTAGCATAAAACATATTCCAGTTATATCATATTTACACACACAAGCATATTTCTATAAAGCATTATGAGGTGCAACATCACAGGTACCATGCCACCCTTACTGCTGCGCTGGTGCCAGCAGCAGCGCTGTCTTCAGAGCTGGGCAGCCAGCCAGCAGCCACTGCTCACTGGCTGCCCACTTCTGAAGACACTTGTTTATATTTCAGAAGTCTACCCGGACGGAGATAGGAGGACCAAAAAAGAGGTCATCTCTGGGAAAACCCGGACTGATGGTAACCCGAAGCTCAGCCTCTAGTCCTCTGTTTAGTTCAAGGCAAAAAAATACATGAAGCTGGAAAGGCTGAGAGAATGTATCAGGTTTTTATGGTTCAAAACCTTCCAGGGAGGATGTAATTATCCCAAAGCCAAACATAACAAACCCAGGACATGCAGAGTTAGATTTCACTGGTCCCAGGTTAGATTACATTCATTTTAAAGACATGTTAGGTATTTTCTCCCCCCTCCTGGAGTCAGGGCTAGATTCTGATCTGACCTATTACCCCCTATTGAAAATTGAGTGACCTCAGTGAAATTGCTGGAGTTAGGACCAGCTTCTCATCCGAATTATACCGGGGTACATCCAGAGTGACCCCACTAAATTCAGTGGAGCTATGTCCATGTCCACCATCTGGGGGCCTGACCCCCCGACCTCCCATTCATCGCTCAAGCTGCTGGTTAAAAACCTATTACAGCCAACAAGATCCCAGCCCCCCAGAATCCACCAGCCCTGTTTAAACACCACAAAGCAAAACTCACTGTGATGCTGAGATGGAGCCACTTTGCCTCTGGAGGAAGGATCTCCAGGGATGTTTAAATAAGCATAGACTGTTTCCCCAGCCATGGCTGTCACCGGAGGAGATGAGCGGGGTTGTACTGTGTAATGGTAGCTTATGTGTGGGCTAAAATGGCCAACATCCCCTCAAACCAGGAAATGTCTCGATTGAAGTCCCATCCCCCTCCTTACTGTGTGGGCTTAGGGGAATGGCTTAAATATATTGTACTTTCTCCCCCAACACAACTGTGCTCTAGGCTGCCCTTGCAGAGGTCTCTAATGGAGGTAGGTGCCCAAGTGTAATGAAAATCAGTGGGGATCCTACCTCAGTTAGGTAGTAGAACCCAGCTTCGAGCACCATACAGAGCCAATGCACAGACAGTCTTGTGTCTGGGATCACCACTTGTTTCCCACGGCTTTAGTCTGCGTTCAAGGAATAAATGGTAATAAAACCAGACCCAGCGAGACGGCCACTCACAGCCGTCAGCTCTTAACGTTCGTCTTGTTTTTTCATGTCCAACAGTCCAGAAATGGGCTTGAAAGTAGGGCTGGTGGGAAATTTTCCAACAATGTTTTTTGGATGGACAATTGGCGTGTTTTGGCTAAATGCCCATTTCCACAGAAAGTTCCTGCTGGCCTCAGAAATATTTGATTTTTCCATCAGAAAACCAAACACTGATTCCCACCCTCACCCCCCAGATTTTCTCTGAAAACGTTTTGTTTTCAACAAGTCAAAGTTTTCCACTGAAAATGTCACCAAAAATCTAAAAAATAATGTCATTTTCATTGACATTTTCCCAAACCAAAAATGTTTTGGAACGTTTTGCTCCTAGAAAAATATCAGTCTCTTGACTTTCTGTCACAATTTGGGATGAAACAAAAATCTCAAAATATGGGAATTTCCCATGGGATGGAAATTCTCTTTGTTTGTTTTTAAATCATCTCTAATCCTGAACTCCCTCTCCCCGCTTCTTGGAAACTTCCAAGCACGGAGTGGGTGCTGCTAGGAATCAGTAATAAAGGCATTAAAGAAACACACAAGTCAGGTGATCTGGGCCAGCCGCGGCTATGCTGCAGGGCTTTTCTTGCAGGGTAGAGGTACCCAGAGAGGGTAGCTGGTCTCTAGAAACAGCCAGAGAGGAAAAGAAGTGAAGCCTGCTGCAGTGGTCCCGGAGGAAGGGTGTTGTGGTTGGATAGAAAAACCCAGCTGAAAGTTTTGGTTTCTGTTGGGGAGAAGGCAGACCAGGCCTTACGTCTCCGCCAGCCGCCCAGAGAACACTCAGGGAGGAGGTCTAGGGTCTAGGCCCAGCTTAAGGCTGGGCCGGAAGACCTTTTCTTGTTTGTTTTGGAATTTATGGTACCCCAAGAAGGGCTTTGATTGGACTTGTGGACTGTTGGAATGTATTGAGGGCCCACGAGGGGAAACTGAGGCAGGGCACCGAGGCGTCACACCTGGCCGTGAGAGGGTACGCAGGGGGCGGCCGACCCTGTTATGTGGATAACATCTGTGAGGTCAGTGAACATGGGTTTTGTGAGCCAGACGGTGTTGGGAGGGGTGAGGCAAGGGAAACATCGCCAGAGTTTTAGCAAAACCAGACAGCAAACAAGCGTGTGGTTAACAGAGCTCTAGACACCTTGCACCCAAGATGTTATCACACCTCTACTGAACGGAAAGTTCTCACACTGTTTCTGTCCTCTGCTGTTGTTCACATTCACACCGGCTCTCAGCCTAAAGGGAGCTGGGGTGGGGCATCCAGCAATCTTGCAGTTATGAGATGAACCGGGGTGGATTAGGACAATCCAGGCACGTCACGACACAGGGCTAATGGAAGAAGCGGAGCTAGTGAGTCTTTAACGTAGACTGCTTTTCTCCCAAGTGTTGGAGTTAACAAATAAACAACTAGGCGTTTTCAAGAGAGAATCTCTTCTTGTCTTGATGAATCAGGTTTCCCTTGTATGGACTCCCTGGTATCATCATAATCCTACCAGTTCTCCGGCATTTTACATAGTCTCCAGGGAAACGTAGGGGAGCTGGAACCTGAATTTCCAGGGAGAAGAAGAGGTTGTTGTTCATTTTTTAAATTATTTTCTAGCAGCCACCACTCAAGGCAGGGTGGCTGTGGGGGAAAGGCAGAGAGTGAAAAGACCAGGGTTCAATTCTTGGCTCTGCCACAGACTTTCTGTGTAACCACGGATAAGTCACTTCATCCTCTTCGGCCTCAGTTCCCTACATGTGAAATTGGGATAATAATCTGGTGTTGTCTATTTAGATTGGCAGATTTTTGAGGCAGGGACTGTCTCTCCCTGTGTGTCTGTGCAGCGCCTGGCACAACGGGGCCCTGATCTCAGCTGGGGCAGGGACTGTCTCTCCCTCAGTGTCTGTGCAGCGCCCGGCACAACGGGGCCCTGATCTCAGCTGGGGCAGGGACTGTCTCTCGCTGTGTGTGTCTGGGCAGTGACACACTGGGAACTTGACTCCATGTTCCCACCTCACCCTGTGTGACTTATATTGGCCCCATCCTGCATGGCCAAAACTTCCCAGTGGCAACTGGCACCTACCCATGGGGCACATCACTGTAGATGGATACAAGCGCTCTCGGTGAGTACGCGCACCGCCATCGCAGGGAGCCAAGCAGGGCCGCCCAGAGGATTCAGGGGGCCTGGGGCAAAGTGGGGGAGCGCTTGTACTCACTGGGCGGTGCTCTGAGTCTGTGGCAGCGGCGGGTCCTTCAGTCGCTCCGTGTCTTCGGCAGCACTGAAGGACCCGCCGCCGAAGAGCCGCTGAAGACCCGGACCGCCGCTGGGTGAGGAAAGGGATTTTCGGCTAGGGCTCGTGGGGCCCCTGCGGGGCCCAGGGCTGGGGCAAATTGCCCCACTTGTGCCCCCCTCTGGGTGACTCTGGAGCCAAGTATAAATGAGCACAAGCGATGTCGTACCTGCGGCAGCTTTCGGCCAATGTAACTTGCGTCACCATAAGTTTGTAGTGTAGACATGGCCTCAGGGCCTTCCATAGAAGTACAAGGTGCTGGTTTTCCTTGTCGTCTTAAGTGGCAGATCAGGATGGAGAATCTCTCTGTCCCAAAGAATTGTCTTTGTTTTCAAAGTTCGGAAGGCCCCATGGGGATTCAGTCTCTTGCGTCCATGGGCGGTGGGGCCACCACCCTGCCGCCAGACGCCTGGGCCGTGGTGGCCCCGCCTGCGCTCCGCCGCTTCCCCTCCCTGCTGCCCCACTTCCTCAAGGCCCACACTGCCCACCGCTGCCTGGCTGAGTCCCTCCCTCCTCTCCTCCCCCTCCAGATGTCCCCACCGCTCACCACATCCCTCCTTTCCTCCACCGCTCTCTGTGAGCCCCTCCCGCCCGCCACTTGCCATGTCCCTCTTCATCCCCTGCCCCCGTGAGACACCACCCCGCCTGCTGCTCACTGCATCACTCCTCACCCCCCTGTCCCCACAGAGGGTGGAGGAGAGGAGAGACACGGTGGGCGGGGGGGGGGGGTGAGCAGGGAGGGGTCTGAGCATGGGAGGGCCAGGGCGGGAGTGGAGTGGGGGCGGGGCCACGGGTGGAAAAGGCGGGACGGGGAGCTAACCTCCCCCAGGGAAAGCTTCACCCGCCGCCCATGACTGTGTCTCTCTGAGGTGCAGGAGCCGGGTTAATTCTCTGTCTCAAGTTTGGGCTCAAGACAACCCCTGCTGCTTTGCTTGAACCCTTTGTTCGGGCTAATATATAAACCGAGGCAAAGCCACATTGTCTATAGGACAGGCGTGTTCTAGGACCATGATACACGGGGAATTCAGAACTTCACGTATTTGGTTAACACATGCATTTGGCCAGCATGCTATTAGTATTCAAATGATCTCTTACACGGTATATTTTGGGCAAATATAATTGCAGTGGAGTGTAGGGTGTGAATACAGGGGGGTTTAGGGTACGTTTCCCAGACCTGAAGAGCTCGGTGTAGCTTGAAAGCTCATCTCTCTCTCTCCCCAGCAGAAGTTGGTCCAATAAAACCCTCTCAAGGGTTACACAGACACGTTTGTTTTTGGTAAAAAGCCATTTTCTTGGAGGAAAAAGGTTTCCTTTCAAAATATGTTTCCCCCTGATCCACTCAGACCATGTCATCAAGTTTTTGAGATGGAATTGAAAGGAGGGTCCCAGCAGGCTCTACCACTTCATTTCTAGCGGAGTTGGCTCGGGGAAAAAAAGAGACATTTATCAAACATTTTCTCCTTATTTTTAAAAATTTGAAATTTTAATGTTTCTAAATGAAAAATTTCAATGCACTCTGATTTTTAGGCCTTCCCCCAAAGTTTAGGGTGATAGCGTAGAGTCCAGAGGCCTGAAATCTGAAAATCTCTTTCCTGGAGTCGGGTCATGTTGGGTGGTCTAGATCCCACAGCCATTGATAGGTTTCAGAGTTAACACACCAATTCCATGATAAGCAGGGCTGGTGCAAGGTTATTTTGCACCCTAGGAGAAACTTGCACCTTGTACTCCCCCTCCATTCCCCCCCGGAGCATCACTTATTATAAACTTTCAAAAATGAATACTGCATAATGTGGCATTGTTCATTAGAATTAATACACGTTCGGCTTGAAAATGTATTAATTTCATTATTTAGTCTACATATTTAATGAAAATAAATGAATAAACTGACAGTTTTGACATTGTTATTGTTTTCACTTTGCACAACATAGCATGCATCTTAAAATAATGATTCTGTCATACAACTGACAATATCAATATGACAAATTTCAACACCTTACACATGCATATTCACACATGATAAACATATACACGCAAATACTGTGTCAGTATGTTATGTATTAGCGAAATGATGCAATTTGCCAGAGTCTTAGATCTGAAACAACTCAACAAAAATAGTTAACCTCAGTCGACAACCTCCAAAAACTAGTAAACTTGGCATTATAAACAGCTGTCGGAACGGGTAATGGCTGCGCGCGACGAGAGAAATGAGGTCGTTGCCACTTTGTAGTGTAGTGAAGCATACGCTTGTCCCTGCAATGCATAGACTATAGCTGTAATGTACGAGAGAAGAGCGACAAGTTAAAATGCGAGTTCAACGACGTTTCTCTTTTCTTTATTCATTTGTTTTCCAGCAATAGTGTGAACATTTTTGGGGGGGCGCTGCTTTTTGGCACCCCCAAATCTTGGCTCCCTAGGCGGCCGCCTAGTTCACCTAGTGGTTACACCGGCCCTGATGATAAGGCACTTTTTTGAGGCTAGGTCTATACTACCCGCCTGAATCGGCGGGTAGAAATCGACCTCTCGGGGATCGATTTATCGCGTCCCGTTGGGACGCGACAATCGATCCCCGAATCGGCGCTCTTACTCCACCAGCGGAGGTGGGAGTAAGCGCCGCCGACGGGAAGCCGCAGAATCGATTTTGCCGCCGTCCTCACAACGGGGTAAGTCGGCTGCGATACGTCGAATTCAGCTACGCTATTCACGTAGCTGAATTTGCGTATCTTAAATCGACTCCCCCCTGTAGTGTAGATGTACCCTGAGTCATGGCAGGCTCTTTGCAGACTCAAGCTCTGTTCGTATTAGAACAGTTCTCTTCGAAACCACAAAGGCTAGAAACTTACACTTTAAAAAAAAACAAAAAAACGGGGATTCTGCAGAATCTGAGTTCGTTATGAAGGTCACAGAATTATATCAAGGGGATCCCAACGTTCACCTTTTCTAAAAACAAAAAGGGTTTAAAACCCAGCGTGGTAACGGAGTAATCTTGCAGGAGGTTAGTGTTTGTCACTGGGATTTCTGCAGGCGTCTGCGCAAAGCCATGGCTGCAGAGGTAGGATGCCCCCTAAAAATGACCATTGTGCAAGTTCTGCGATCACTGAAGAGTTTGCAGCGGTCCCTTAAGCTTAGACGGTGTCCCCTCTGGCGGCGCTTCGCTTCCTTCTAGTGCAATCGTCTGGCCGGCTGCAGATGAAACCTCTTTCCGAGTAGCATCTGGAGCTGCTGACACCAATGTCATCCAGGAAAGCGCACTGCCCTTCCCCTCTCACTGGAAACCTGCAACAGGCAGGAAGGAGGACTGTAAATGAAACCAACAGGCATTCCCTAGTCCATACAGAGAAGCTGCCAGGTCTGTGGCTCAGGAGATCTGCTTTTTAATCCTGGCTCTGTTGCTCTGACAAGGTTGTTTCCCCTTTTATTCTTTGTCTTGTCTGTATAGACTGAGTTTGATAGAAGCCACGGGACCTGCTGCTCTGTGAAAGGAGACTGCGGTTCCGTTTGATTTGGAAGGACTTTGCTGCCGGCCTACAGGGGGAGCTGGCCGAAGGGACTTGAAGAGGCCAGCTGGGGGATGCCAGCTTGGGCCCTGTCCAACTTACAGCTGGACTTCAATGCCCTGGAAGGGGACTGAACTTTTGGGCAACCAGCCTGGAGGGCTAGGCCATGGGAAACCCATGTGGGCAACCCAACAGGAGGAGGTGACCAAGGGGAAGGCCCAGCCACCCTGCACCCAGCCACATGGGGGCACCAGCTGCTGAGTTGTTTTTGTGGATGTGGGTTCTGTTCCTGCTAATGACCCAAGCCCAAGGGATTATTACAGTTCTCTGTACCCCAGAGAGAGAAAAGGACGCACATGTTGTTGAATTCGGTTCCATTGGGCCATTTCCAGGGCTGGTTCAGCTCCTTCCATAGGCCAATCCAGTGGTGAGGGGGCCCTTTATAGCGCAGCATGAAATCCTACAGAAAGCAAAGCAAAATATCTGCCATGTCCCTCATTCTCCGGCCTCAATTACCCTCCGCCTTTGATTCCCCAGGAGCTGCTCTCCCCCTTAGAAGCATATGCTTTGGTATCCACTTCTTAACTCTGATGCATGTCCTCAAAGTTACCCTCTTGCCCCAAATTTAGCAGGAGAAATTTCATAGGTTCATAGAGTTTGGGCCAGAAGGGACCCTTCTACTTCCAGTCTGATCTTCTGACTAACACAGGCCTTCACCTTTCACCAGTTTCTCCCGCTATTGAGCCCAAGAACTGGTGTTTGGCTAACGCAGATCTTCCAGCCAGACACCCCGTCTGGATTCAAAGCCCTCAAGAGACGGAGAACCTGTCGTTTCCTTCAGTAGCTTGTGCCAGTGATTAAGCACCCTACCGTTAAATATTTGTGCCCAATCTCTGACTTGACTTTGTCTTCAGCTCCCAGCCATTCTTGTTATGACTTTCTGCACTAAGCTAAAGGCCCTTTACTACCTGGCATTTTCTCCCCATGAAGGTATTTATATACCATAATCAAGTTGGATTTGGTGAATAGTTTTTGGCCAAAAAACACTGAAAACCAAGATGTCGAAAATGATTCATTGTGAAAACCTTGAAATGAACTCGTTTGACCTTCTGTTTTGAACTGACATGGGAAATGTTTAGTTTGAATCTGAACTAAATGTCTTGTGGTCTTTCATTTGGTTGAGTTAAATCACCCAAATTCAGTTTTGGTTCAAAATGAACCAAGTTTTTCCCCCTTGGATTTTTCATTTTGGCCACCAAACCAAAAAAATCAATTATTCACACACCTCTAGTTGTGAGGTTAAATACATTAAAGATTGTGAGGTGCTCAGGTACTCTGGGAATGTGGGCCAGCTAAATAAGTTGGCTTGGAAGGATTAGATTTTTAAAGGTAAATGCCGATAAATGTCTGTTTCATCAACACCCACTCACAAACTGATGAAAACATATTTTCATCGATAATTGAAATTTACAACTGGGCAAAATAACAAAAATGCTGCTTGGGAACTTATTAGCGGTTTGTTTAAGGCTATTTACCTTGTCCTTTGACATATGATGCGGACAATTTGGGAATGTCTACACCGCACGCTAAGCGAAGGTCTTTGGGACTTGTGTTTCCAAGCCCGTGCTGGAGTGGAACCCAGACATCTGAATGGTGCTGGTGTGTCGCTATCGCGATACACAGGCCTGAACTGAAGTCAGAACTGCAGCTTCTGTGGGCGTGTACTATCCTTTTCTAGGGTTCCTAGCACCCTTGGGGGGAGGGATAGCTCAGTGGTTTGAGCATTGGCCTGCTAAACCCAGGGTTGTGAGTTCAATCCTTGAGAGGGCCACTTAGGGATCTGGGGAAAAATAGGTACTTGGTCCTGCTAGTGAAGGCAGGGGGCTGGACTCAATGATCTTTCAGGGTCCCTTCCAGCTCTATGAGATAGGTATATCTCCATATATTATATTTCTCCATAGTGGGCTGTGGGAGAACTTGTTCATCTGTCCCACAGGATTTGACCAGAAGTATTTGGGGCGGTTTTAGCCCATGAACACGTCCAGCCGAGCCATTTTCAGTCTGCAAGTTCCCTGTGGCCAGACTCTTAAAGGTCAAAAAGCTTCAGTTTTTTGAATCTCAACCTCTACCGCAGGAGTAGTCAATATGCGGCCTGCGGGCCCATCCAAACTACCAGACGCTTTTGAACGTACTCCAGAAATCTTTTAAAATTATGATTATTATTTTCTCTGGAGTCTGGCCCTTGACCTTGACCAAACAATGTGGACCCTGACAAAAGATAATTGACTACCCCTACTCTACTGTCACTAAAGAATGATTGCTAACGCCCCCTACTGTCTGAGCCTCCCGTCACTTCCCCGTTACTGCGAAAATGTAAATTGATGGTTTAAAAAAAATGCTTAAAAATAAACATTGATATTATCTGTCGAAATAAAAATGGAGTTCGGCCGAGCCTAGAACTAAGTCAGGGCAGTTGCTTTAAATTATGCCGCTGGCTTAGTATCCCTGGGTGACCTCATACCCACGATGCATTGGGGTTAGCAGAGCTCTTGCTTCATGGGGACTATGCCACCTGCGCCAGCAGAGATTCCCCGAACGCTGGCCGTTCAGGACCGGCCTCCCATCGCTTTGCACCTCCTGAGCGGCGCGGGTCAGTGGCTCGCACTGAAGAATTGTCTGGAACCCTCAGCTGTGTTTGCAACGCGCGAGCGTCTCTCCCTCACCAGGTCCTGCAGGGAGTCAATCACAGCGAGGGAGGCGCTGAGTGAAGAGCATTTGCTTTGACTGGATGTCCAGTTCCCTTCCATCTTGGAGAAGAAGTAGCATTTGCCTCGGTTTCCGATCCAGTCGTCCGGGCACGCGGCGGCGATGGGGGGCGGGCAAGCCTGGGGGCGCTCTCACTGAAAATAAGCAAGTAGCGCTGTGGTGCAGAGATCGCCCTGCTCCTGGAGCTGGTGTCTGAATGTGGGTCCCTGCCAGAGAAGGGACGTCAAACACCCGACGGAGACACACACCCTACATCCCCCTCAACCTCTGCCTGACCCCCAGGTTCCCAACCCCTGTCCCACTCCTCTCCTGGGGAGGCCCAGTGCCCAGCCTGTACTGTGGCCACGAAAGGAGGGACTGAGAATTAGCCCCTGAGATCAGGGGCGTCAGGGCCTCTGCACTCACCGGCTCAGTGCAATTATAACGGAGACCAGCACTGCGATGATGACACCCAGAGCAATTGGAATCTTCTGATCTCGAATGCACTGTAGCTGAGAGCTGAAAAAGAACAACATTGAAGGCGATTGTCACAAGCAGCCAACGTAGCAGCCGTAGGGTGAGAACTGCAATGACTGGTAATTGCCTCTTGGCCAGGGCCGGCTCTAGGCATCAGCAAACCAAGCACGTGCTTGGGGCGGCACATTTTTCAGGGGCCGCATTCCAGCCACCTTTTTTTTTTTTTTTGGCAAAAGCCTAGAGCCGGCCCTGGCAACAGCAGTGCATTGTACGTGGGGGGGTGCCCTGGGGCTGCTGCGGTTCGCGCCGTGGGGGAGCAGCGCCTGCACCTTGTGGCTGGGCCGGGCAGGCTCCGAGCGGGGGACATTCAGAGCTGGGGGCTGCCCCGCGGGGCACATGGAGCCGCCTGCAGGTGGTTCAGGGTGCTGCCCCCTGGCGCCGCAGCCGGGGCTGGGCGAAGCAGCTCGAGCTGCCCAAGGGCTGCGGCAGGGTGGCCAGAGGCAGCAGCGGGGCCATAGAGGGGCAGGAGCGCTGCCGTTGCGGGGCCCACATCCCGTTCTCCGGGGCTCCGTTCCCTCTGGGGCTACCCTGCTCCGGCTCCTCAGCCCCCTGCCGGGGGCGATCCCCCAGCTCTGCCCTCCCGGGTCCCGGACGGTCTGGAGGCAGGAGCCCTGGCTGGAGGGACCCTGGGCTGAGGCGCGGCCCGGGAGCCCCGCTGCTTACCCAAACCCTGCCAGCGCCAGACCGGCTGGAGGTGAGGGGGGAGCGGGCGGAGTCAGCACTAGTGGGGGGAGCCCAGGGCTGGGGTGGCAGGGGGTGCGGGGGGGGAGAGAGAACCCAGGGGGGACATGGGGGGGTGAGATCCCAGGGTTGGTGTGGGGGCAGCCAAAATTTTTTTTGCTTGGGGTGGCAAAAAACCTAGAGCCGGCCCTGCTCTTGGCAGGAGAGGCTAAATCTAGCTCTGTATATTTCACCACCTCTCCTGCAGAGACTGACTGGTCTCGTGTTCCAATGCTACTGCTTTAAACACCCTGCTTATCTTTTAGGGCCACATGCTAAGGGTGGGCGAATCGTCAACAACTAGTTTTGTAAACAATTTTGAAGTTACTTTCATTTTGGAAGAGTTTGAAAACCCACTTTTTTTTTTTCCAATTAAAGAAATAATTTTTTCCCCTTTTTAGAAAATTATTGAAAAAAAGGAGACCTGGGTTTTTGGTACACTCACAGCCCCCCGCCCCCCTCCAGTTTTTTAGCTAATGGTTTTAATTAAAAAAATGCAAAAATTTGAAAACGAAAGCACAACGAATGAGGAATTTGGATAACTTTTTGTGAAAATATGTATTTAGTTTTTAAAAGGCCACTTTTCAATGAAAAAGCTTTCCTAACCACCTTTGGAAGACTGGAGACTTTGGGGCCATACAGTGGTTGATGGGGAGAATGGTTTTCACGACCATCACTAAGTTAGTTGAGAGCTACCGGGCAGCCCAGGATTTGTCTTAGAAGAGCAGAATGCTCAAAATCTGGAATTTCCGTTCCAGGAGAAATTCTGGTATTTAAAAAAAATCATCCCGATTAGAGATGAAAAGTCAATATCAACATTTCCCATGTTTTCTTTTGATAATATTGAAATATCATATAATGTTTTAATATTAGGTATAATATCAAATTAATATATTATATAATTCATATTTAAATGATTATAATATAAAAGCCAAAACAAAAAATAGAATGATAAAGGCAAAACAAAGCATTTTCAAACTTTCACATCACGTGTTGTCAAAATGGAGAGAGTTTTGTGAAATGTGTTGATTTCAATGAAACTGCATTTTCCGACATAAACTGTTCCACTGAAAAATTCTGACCAGCTCGGTGATAGAGGGTATAAAGCCACCATAGGGACAAGATTTTCAATCGCTCAGCTCCCGTTTAGACACATAATGAATTAGCCAATTTTTCAAAGGCATCCACAGTTGGATCATGTATGAGGATTGAATCTGGGACTTTTAGATTTAAAAGCAGGAGCAGCCACCCTTCCTGTCTAATTGCTCAAGTCCAGGACTTTTAAAAATGACTAGTTATTTGGGGAACCTCAATTTTTGGACATCCAACTTGGAGACCTCTTGAAGTGGCCTGTTGTGTGTGTATTTTTTAGCACTTTCTGATCATCAAGACCTTCTACAGGGTTTCAGCTATGCAAAACCCGGGGAAAAATTCCATCCAAACTTTTTCTCAAAGGAAAATCGAAGGCTTGGGGGTTTGACCAAAATGAAAATTTTCACACACACTTTGTCTGCTTTACTTGGGGTGGGGAATGGGGAGGGGGGATAGTTGGAAAACTGGAAACAAAGTTTTGAGTTTTGGGCCCAAAATGTTTGGGGTTTGGTCAACAATTTTCAGTTTTTGATGTAAAGTCAAAATTTTTAGCTGGAATCTTAATGACAATTTTTTTTTTGTTCACATTGAATTTTTCTGCCGGGGGAGAGGGGGAAGACCAGCATTTTCCAGCCAGCTGTAGTCTTAAGTGGAGCATCCAGTAGACACCCAAGATCGTTAGTCATTTTGGAAATCTTGGCCCAAATTCCTTAGTATTTGTGGGGTCTTAATCCTGCCAGTTCTCCATAGAGATTTTCAGGGTAGAAAAATCCCCTGAATTCTTAGTCATCATAAAGAAATTAGTTCCTTCTTAGTATATCTTAGTATATATTAACGAAGCAAATAAAAGTGCAAAACCTCAATTTATTATCTCCTTTCCGAGGCAAGTTATAAATGTTTGTGAAATCTCATATTTAAGCCACTGAGGGCCAATATGGATGGTGCATTGTCCTCAGATTCAAGAGATGTGGGTTTTGTTCCTGACTCTGCTAATGACCTGTGTGGTCAAAATCACTTCCTTTCTCGGTCTTTGCTTTCCTCCCCATCCTGTGTCTGTTTATTTAGATGACAAGTTCTGTGGGTTAGGGACTGTGTGTCTGTGCAGCTTCCAGCACAACGGGGCCCTGATCTCAGCTGGGGCAGGGACTGTCTCTCCCTCAGTGTCTGTGCAGCACCCAACACAACGGGGCCCTGATCTCAGCTGGGGCAGGGACTGTCTCTCCCTCAGTGTCTGTGCAGCACCCGGCACAACGGGGCCCTGATCTCAGCTGGGGCAGGGACTGTCTCTCCCTCAGTGTCTGTGCAGCACCCAACACAACAGGGCCCTGATCTCAGCTGTGGCAGGGACTGTCTCTCCCTCAGTGTCTGTGCAGCGCCCGGCACAACGGGGCCCTGATCTCAGCTGGGGCAGGGACTGTCTCTCGCTGTGTGTCTGTGCAGTGCCTGGCACAATGGAGCTCAACTGAGGTTGCTACTGTAATCCACAGAATTATTAACTTGTGTCTGTTATCCTATCTTCCACCGCTCTCAGGACAGGGAGCATGTGGACAATCACCTCTCCACTTACCATGATGCAAAAGAGATTGTCCATTCATACAACCAAGTACTTTCCCTTCTGCTCCATGCAGGGCCTAACACCCTGTGAGATGTCCAAGCACCCATCCTGCTCCCTCCATGTCTACAGAGCTGTTTTGAATACAACCATCATTGCTTCTCTCCCTTCCAAGTCTCCAAGGGACTGGCTTTCCACATACCTGGCATCTCCACTCCACACAGACGGTGCCAGTCCGCACTTTGCCAGGTTAGGAGACTCCAAGGGCCAGGAGAGGTGAAATTAGAGAGGGTTTATATCCCTTCCAAAATCTTTATCATTAATTGAGATAACTGTTGATATTCTTGTTATCCATAAAAACATCCATTCCCTCCTTGAATCCTTTCTAGTCTTTGACCTCAATAACTTCCTGCGGCAGTGAGTTCCCCAGTTTAATCACACATTGTCTGAAAAAGTATTTCCTCTGATCAGTCTTGAATTTGCCACCTTTTAATTTCACTGAACATCCCCTTGTTGTACTAGCAGACAGGGAGAACAGACACTCCCGATTTGCCTTCTCTATCCCATCTCTTGTTTGATAGCCTTTTATCCTGTCCCCTCTTATCAGTATCCTCTCTAACAACCCTAATCTTTTCAGTTACTCTTCATAGGAGGCTTTTCCCAGGCCCTTCACCCTCGCTGAACCAGTCTGGTTCTCCCATATTAATTTTTGAGAGGGGCTGATGGGTACTGCACACAGTTTTCTGGATTGACAGCCTTTCACTACCCCAGTTCTTCAGTTGGCCATAAAGCCTTCCAGGGTAGAAATGATCTGACTCACTAATGTAAAAAAACAAGCATGAAACAAACATACTAACCCTTTTCAGTCCTTTAGCTCATCAAAAAGGGCATCAACTCCCCCCCACCCCTTTTTGGTCCCTCTACAAATCACATCACCAGGTCGCTCTGAAACCTCTCTTAACCAAGACAAAAATATTTACCAGGATCTCTAGTTGCTTGTGGCCTCTCTTCCTTCATCGTGTTGCCAATCAGCCGCGGGACTGTTGTCTCTCCACCTACCAG